>NC_133449.1:51462197-51763090 GCF_048565385.1 Saimiri boliviensis | reverse complement strand
AATAAATAAATAAAAAGCAGAAGTTACAATTTTTGCCTCTGATAAAATAGTCGTTAAAGCAACAAAGATCCAAAGAAGCAAAGAAGGACATTATATAATGATAAAAGGATCAATGCAACAACAAGAAGAGCTAAAGATCCTAAATATATATGCACCCAATACAGGAATACCTAGACATACAAGACTTATAAAGAGACTTAGACTCCCACACAATAATAGTGGGAGACTTCAACATTAATATTAGACAGATCAATGCGACAGAAAATTAACAACGATATCCAGGACTTGAACTCAGATCTGGAACAAGTAAACGTAATTAACATTTATAGAACTCTCCACTTTAAATACACAAAATATACACTCTTATCAGTACCACATCATATCAACTTAGAAGTTTAAACCAAATGTTGGTTGGCTCCTTGTTTGTTATTCTCTTCCCTCATTTTCTTTTATGTCTCCATTATTAAGGACAATTATAGGCATACCTATATTTAGACTGCATTCTAGCCCAGGCAATAAAGCAATACCCCCATCCTCTCTCCCTCTTCCTCTTTCTCTTTCTTCCTCTTCTTTATTCTTTTTCTTATTAAAAAAAAAAAAAAAAAAGTACCAAAGTCAGCACTGATCCAGGAACTCTGTATGTTTTACAATTTGTGATATGATGTGACAGTTTCATGAGGCCCATCGTAAAAAAAAAAAAGAATATTCCTCAAAATAAAGTAGGAAGGAGGATACAGAAAAGTGGAAAACAAAAGACAATTTCAGAATTTAAGTTAAATTAAAGATACATTTGTATTCATAATAAAATGGACTAAATTCTCCAGTAAAAAGACGGATTTTCAAACTAGATATTTTTTTTTACATCTAGTTTTAAGCTATTTAAAAGAGACACACATACAACATAGGATACAGCAAGACTAGAAGTAAAAAAGTAAGAAAGACGTGAAAAAACATATTTACCAGGCAAATACTAACCAAAATAAAGCTGTTATAGCTACATTATTATCAGATCAAATAGAATTTCAGGCAAAACAACTTTTTAGAGATAAAAACATTTATTACATAATGATAAATTTTTCAATTTACCCGGATGTTAATCAGGTAGTCTCAAAAAAAAGCAAAGCAAAAACCAACAGAATTTCAAGGAGGAATACAAACACACTTTATTAGTCTTTTCAGGCTGCCACAACAAAATGCCAAAGACTGAATGGCTTAAACAACAAGAATTTATTTTCTCACAATTCTGGAGGATGGAAGACCCAGATCAAGCAAGGTTCTAGCAATATTGTTCTTGGTATGAGCTCTCTTCCTGGTTTGCAGATGACGACCTTCTCACTGTGACCTCACGTGGTCTCATCTCTGTGCACCCACAAAGGGAGAGAGACAGAGAGATCTGTGGGAATCTCTTCCTCTTTTTATAAGGGCAACATCAGCTCTATCAGATTAGGGGTTCATCTTTCTGATTTTTTTTTTTTTTTTTTTTTTTTTTTTTTTTTTGAGACAGAGTTTCGCTCTTGTTACCCAGGCTGGAGTGCAATGGCGTGATCTCGGCTCACCGCAACCTCCACCTCCTGGGTTCAAGCAATTCTCCTGCCTCAGCCTACTGAGTAGCTGGGATTACAGGCACATGCCACCATGCCTAGCTAATTTTTTTTTTTTTTTTTGTATTTTTAGTAGAGACGGGGTTTCACCATCTTGACCAGGATGGTCTCGATCTCTTGACCTCGTGATCCACCCGCCTCGGCCTCCCAAAGTGCTGGGATTACAGGCTTGAGCCACCGTGCCCAGCCTATGATTTCATTTAACCTTAATTACCTCTCTAAAGGCCCTATCTGCAAATACAGTTGCATTAGGAGTTAAGGCTTAAACATCTGAATTTCAGGGAAATACAATTCAGTCCATAACACCCACCATCATGAAGAGAAATTTTAGGCGTTTTCTTTCATTAATTAATAGCTCAGGAAGACAAACATTTGATACAGACAGAGAAGACACGAAAACAAGATATGCTTGATTAAATTGTCACATTTTGGCCACATCAAATAAATAATAAGTTACCACATATGGAATGTTTATAAAAATTGACTATGTACTAGAATGTAAAGAAACTCAAGAAATCACTCTAAAACACATCACATTTCATGACTAATTGGGTTAGAGCTCAATGACCAAAAAAAGAAATAAAAACATATTTTGTAAATGTAAGAACATATTTTCAAATAACTCAGAAGTCAAATAAATCGTAATGGAAATTGGGGAGTCTGGATTTCCACCGCATCTGGTAGCAACAAGACAGTCCTGGAGTGGTGTCAGAGAGGGCTAGAGGAGACCCAGAATTTTCACTATGACCCAGTGATAATGAGATCGCCTCTACCACTGAGTCTTTTGAAAACATGTAGAAAACTGGAGCTCCCACCTCTGTCCAGGATTAAAAAGGAAACTCTCCTAGATCTCACTGGAACTAAGCAGGGAACTTGGATTTCTACGTCTGCCTAGAAGTAAAAAGGTGGCTCCCTGACTTTTCCTACCAAAGCAGCGTCAGAGAAAGCCAGCAGAAACCGAAGTTTGAATAGAATGCAGAATCTCAGGGCATAATATGAAAATGTCCAGATTTCAAATGAAAATCACTCATCGTACCAAGAACCAGGAAGATTTCAAACTCATTGAAAACAATCAATAGCTGCTTTACTGGATTGAATAATGTCCCCCCAAAATTCATGTTCATCCAGAACCTGTGAATGTGATCTTATCCGGAAATAGGGTCTTTGCAGATAAATCAAGTTAAGATGTCATACAGGGCCGGGAGTGATGGCTCACATCTATAATCCCAGCATTTTGGGAGGCCAAGGCAGGTGGATCATCTGAGGTCAGGAGTTTGAGACCAGCCTGGCCAACATAGTGGATACCTGCCTCTACTACAAATACAAAAATTAGCAATGTGTGGTGGCACAGGCCTGTAATACCAGCTACTCATGAGACTGAGGCACGAGAATCTCTTGAACCTGAGAGGCAGAGGTTGCAGTGAGCTGAGACCACACCACTGCACTCCAGCCTGGACAACAGAGCTGTCAAAAAAAAAAAAAAAAAAAAGGTTGTACAGGACTAGAATAGGTCCTAAATCCAATATGACTGGTGACTTTATATGGGAAATTTGGATACACACATACAGGGAAGAAAGCCATGTAGAGACAGAGGCACAGGCAGCCTAGACAGAACCAGCTCCTGCCTCTCTGATGGCCTGCTTAGGCGCATTGTATACCTCACTGCAGCCTCCCCAGGCCAAGGGAGGTTTAAATAAATTAAAAAAAAAAAAATGAGGGAGAAAGAGGCATAGACTGGAGGGATGTATCTAAATGCTAAAGAACGCCACAGGATTATCTGAAACCCCCAGACTCTAGACCAGGCAAGGAAGGATTCTTCCCTAGCAGCTTCAGAGGGAATATGACCATGCCAACACCTTAATTTCAGACTTCTATCCTCAATAACCATGAGAGAATAAATTGCTGATATTTTAAGCCATCTAGTTTATAGTAATTTCTTACTAATATAGATGACAAGACCTAGATGACAGAGATGTTAGAATTATCTAATAAAGATTTTTAAAATTCATTTTAATTGACAAATAAAAAGTGTATATATTTATGTGTACAACATATTTTGAAATATGTATATATTGTGGAATGGCTAAATTGAGCTAATTAATATGTGCATTACCTCATATGTATCATTTTTGTTTGTGCCAGGAACACCTAAAATCTACTCTCTTAGTAATTTTCAAGTGTATCATGTGTTATTATTAATTTATAGTCAACTTATTGTCCAATAGATCTCTTTAGTTTATTCCTTTTGTGTAACTAAAATTTTGGATCCTTTAGCCAACATCTCATCCTTTTCCCCACACCCCAAATCCCTAGTAACTATCATTCTATTCTCTGCTTCTAGGAATTTGATGTGTTTTCAGATTCCACATATAGGTGAGGTTATGCAGTAATTCTATGTGCCTGACTTATTGCACTTAGCATAATGCTCTCCAGGTTCATCTATGTTGCCAGAAATGACAGGATTTCCTTCTTTCGTTTTTAGGAAATGGGGTAACTATGTTGCTCAGGCTGGTCTCAAACTCCTGGTCTCAAGCTATCCCTCCAACTTAGCCTCCCAGAGTGCTGGGATTATAGGCATGAGCCACTGTACCTGGCTTCCTTCTTTTTTTTTTTTTTTTTTTTTTTTTTAAGGTTAAATGGTATTCCATTGTGTATATATGCAATATTTTCTTTATCCATTCACCTGTTGGTGGACACTTAGGTTGATTACATGTCTTGGCTATTGTGAAATGCTGCAGTGAACATGAGAGTGCAGATATCTCTCTGATATGCTGATTTCATTTTCTTTGGAGATATATCAAATAATGGATTGCTGGGTCAATAGTAGATCTATTTTATTTTCACCCAGGCTGGACTGCAGTGGCACGGTCTTGGCTCACAGCAATCTCTGCCTCCCAGGTTCAAGCAATTCTCCTGCCTTAGCCTCCCTAGTATAGCTAGGACTACAGGTATACACCACCACATTTGGCATTTTTTTTTTTTTTTTTGGAGCAGAGATAGGGTTTCACCATGTTGGCCAGGATGATCTCAAATTTCTGACCTCAGGTAATGGACCTGCCTTAGCTTCCCAAAGTGCTAGGATTACAGGCATGAACCACTGCACCCAGACAATAGTAGATCTATTTTTCATTGTTGAGTAACCTCTATTCTGTTTTTCATATGACTGTACTTTAACAAAGGTGTAAACAGCTACAATTTTTAAAATGCTTCAATAAGCAGTTAAAAATAAGCTTAAAACAAATGAAAAAAATACAAACTCTCAGCAATTAAAGGGAATATATAAGGGAGAACCAAATGTACATTTCAGAATTGAAAAATACAATAACCAAGATAAAAAGGTCAGTGGATGGGCTCAACAGTATACTGGAAAAGACAAAAGAGAAAATCAGTGAAGTAGAAGATAGAAAAATAGAAATTACCTGCCAGGCATGGTGGCTCATGCCTGTAATCCCAACACTTTGGGAGGCCAGGGTGGGTGGATCACTTGCGGTCAAGAGTTCAAGACTAGCCTGGCCAACATGGTGAAACCTTGTCTCTACTAAAAAATTTTTTAAAATATAGCTGGGCATGGTGGCAGGTGACTGTAATCTCAGCTACTTAGGAGGTTGAGGCAAGAGAATCACTTGAAGCCAGGAGGTGGGGTTGGGGAGGCAGGGGTTGCAGTGAGCCAAGATTATGCTACTGCACTCCAGCTTGAAGACAGAGAAAAACTACACCTTACCTCTGCAGAAAAAAAACAATTTAAGTGACAGTGGATTTCTCATCAGAAACCATAAAGGACAGCAGGAAGGGATACAATATTTTTTCAGAACTAGAAGAAAAGGACTGTCACCCAAGAATCCTGTATCCAGAGAAAATATTCTTCAGGAATAAAGGTGTGGTGGTTAATTTTGGTGCCAAACTCAACTAGGTTAGGGGATACCTACATAGGTGATAAGGCATTATTTCTGGGTGTATCTGTGAGGATGTTTCTGGAAGAGACTGACATATGAATCAGTGCACTGAGTGGGGAAAATCTGCCCTCAATGTGGGCAAGCACCATCCGATCGATTGGGGGCCTTGATAGAACAAAAAGGCAGAGGAAAGGTGAAATCACTCTTTCTGTCTCCTGGAGCTGAGACCCCTTTTTCTCCTGTCTTTGGACATAGAACTCCAGGGTCTCCAGCCTTTGGACTTCAGGACCTTCCACCAGTGGCTCCCTGGGTTCTCAGGCCTGTGGCCTTGAGCTGAGAGTTATACCACCAGCTTCCTTTGTTCTGAGGTTTTCAGATTTTTGACTGAGTCATGCCACCAGCTTTCCTGGGTTTCCAGCTTGCAAATGGCCTACCATGGGATTTCTCAGACTCCGTAATCACATGAGCCAATTTTCCTATAAATCTCCTCTCATCCATCTATGTATGTATGTACGTATGTGTGTGTGTGTGTATACGTGTATCTGTCAATCAGTTTACTTCCTACTGATTCCATTGCTATGGAGAACACTGATGGGAAATTAAGACATTCTCAGATAAAAGTAAACTAAGAGAATTTGCCACCAGAAGACTACCCTAAAAGAATGGGTAGTCTCTAAACAGAAAGTTCTCTAAACAGAAAAGAAATGATAAAAGAAGGAACCCAGTAACCCTAGAAAGGAAGAAAGAACACATCAGGTGAAAATATGGATAAATATTAATACTATAGGTTTTTATTATCCTTTCAAATTTTCTAAGATGCTTTTGACAGATGAAGCAAAAATGTTAACACTGCCTACCTAATGTGGTTCTAAAAGCACATAAAGGAGATAGTTAAGATAATTATATTGTCAATGGAGAAGAAAGGGGGACTTAAGGGAGGTAAGGTTTCTATATGTCATTCAAACTGGTAAAATGATGGCACCAGTAGATTGTAATACATTTTGTATATATAATGTAACACCTACAGCAACTACAAAAAAGCTTATACAAAGAAACACACACAAAAATGTCATAGACATTAATCATCAGGGAAATGCAATCAAAACCACGAGATCCACTTTGTACACTAGGATTCTATAATACTTTTTGAAAAGACAGATAATACCAAGTGTTCGCAAGGACCTGGAGAAACTGGAACCTTCATATACTGCTGGCAAGAAGGTAAAATGTTGCAGAAATATTGGAAAACAGTGTGGCAGTTCCTCAAAATGTTAAACATAAAGATGCCATATGATCCAGGAATTCCACACTAGGTATACACTGCCAAGAAATTTAAACATATGCTCACACAAAAACTTGTAAACAGATATTCATAGTTGTATTATTCAAAGTAGCCAAAAAATGTAAGCAACACAAATGTCCATCAACTGATGAATGGATAAATAAAATGTTGTATATCCATATAATGGAATATTAATGATAAAAAGAAATGAAGTACTAATTCGAGCTACAACATGGATGAAAAGTTGAAAACATTACACTCAGTGAAAGAAACCAGACCCAAACAATACATAGTATATGACTGCATTTATATGAAGTAGCTAACATAGATACCACAGAGAGAGAAAGCAGACTAATGGTTTCCAGAGCCTAGGGGGAAGGCAGATAGATGTGTTGTAACTGCTAAGATATGTGGTTTCTTTTGGAGGATGGTGAAAATGTTCTGAAATTAAATAGTGGTAATGATTGCACAACCTTGTGAATATACTAAAAGTCATTACATTGTATGCTTTAAATGGGTTAATGTATGGTATGTCAATTATTTCTCAATAAATCTATTATAAAACCCTATAAATATATCAAGATGGAATTCTAAAAAATGTTCAAGTGACACAAGAAGACAGAGAAAGAAAACAACGAGGACAAATGGGAAACAAAATATAAAAGGCATATTTAGTCCTAACATGTTGATAATTACATTAATTGTAAATGGTCTAAATATAACAATAAAAGAGAATGGCAGAGTGGGTTTAAAAACATGACCCAATTATATATCATGTACAATAAACTCACCTCAAATATAATGATATGGAAAGTTTGAAAGTAAGAGGATGGAAAAAAAAAAACTTTATAATGTAAACATTAATCAAAGAAAAGTAGAGTGGCTTTTTTTTTTTTTTTTTTTTTTTTTTGAGATGGAGTCTCACTCTGTTACCCAGGCTGGAGTGTAGTGGTGCAATTTTGGCTCACTGCAACCTCTACCTCCCAGATTCAAGCGATTCTCTTGCCTCAACCTCCCAAGTAGCTGCGATTATAGGTGCCTGCCATCATGCCTGGCTAATTTTTGTATTTTTAGTAGAGACAAAGTTTCACTATGTTGGCCAGGCTGGTCTTGAACTCCTGACCTCAGTTGATCTGCCTGCCTCGGCAATCCCAAAGTGCTGGGATTACAGGTGAGTGGCCATATTAATATCACATAAAGTAGACCTTAGAAGAAAGAAACTCACCAGAGACAAAGAGACACACATATCATGATAAAAGTGTCAGTGCACCAAGAAGATACACCAGTCTTAAATGTGCATACACCAATAATAGAACTGCAAAATATGTGAAGTAAAATTGATAGAACTGAAATGAAGAAATATACAGATTCATAATTATAGTTGGTCACTTCAATACCCTTCTCTCAACAATTGATAGAACAACTAGACAGAAAATACACGAGGATATAGAAGAACATCATCAGCAAACAGGATCAAATTTAAATTTATAGGACACTCTACCCAACAACAAAAAAATACACATTCTTTTCAAATGCCCATGGAACATCAAGATAGACCCTGTCCTGGACCATGAAACAAACCTCCAAAAATTTAAAAGAATTGAAATCATACTGAGTATGTTATTCGACCGCAGTGCAATTAAACTAGAAATCAATAACAGAAAAATCTCTCTCAAAACTTGGAAACTAAACAATACACTTCTAAATAATCAATGGCTCAAAGAGAAGCCCCAAGGGAAATTTTAAAAGACACACTCAACTGAATGAAAATAAAAATATAACAAATCAATGTTTGTGTGGTACAGCTAAAGCTGTGCTGAGAGGGAAATATATAGTACTAAATTCATACATTAGAAAACAGGAAAAGTTTCAGATCAGTAATCTAAGTTTACACTTCAAGAAAATAAAAAGTTACTCACAAAATAAACCCTAAACAAGCAGAAGGAAAGAGAGAAAAGAGCAGAAATCAATAAAATTGAAAACAGAAAAGCAACAGAGAACATTAATGAAACAAAAGAGCTTGTTCTTTGAAAAGACAAAGAAAATTGACAAACCTCTAGAAAGACTGACAAAGAATAAGAGAAAGGACATAAATGACCAATATCAGGAATTAAATAAAATATCACTACAGATTCTGCAGACATGAAAGAAATACTAAAGGATGAAATGGACTTATTTCCCCCAACACAAACTATCACAACTACCCAATATGAAATATGTAATATAATAGATAATGATAATACAATAGATAATATTTAATTAAGAAAATGGAATTCATAATTTTTAAACTCCCAAAAAGAAATCTCTAGGCCCAGATGATTATACTGGAGAAGTCTACCAATGTTTAAAGAAGAATTAACACCAATTATACAAAATCTCTTCCAGAAAATAGAAAATTGAGTCTTTCCCAATTCATTTTATGAAGTCAGTATTACTCTTATATCAAAACTAGATACAGAAAACAGTAAAAAATAAGAAAATTACAGACTAAAATCCCTTGTGATATAGACATAAAAATTAACAAAATATAGCAAATAGAATTCAGCAATGTAGAAAAAGAGTTACGCACCATGAACAAGTGGAGCTTATTTCAGGGATACAAAAATATCTATATAGATATAGATATAGATATAGATATAGATATAGATATAGATATAGATACAGTCCCAAACTTTTGGCTTCAAGTAATCTTCTCATCTTAGCCTCCCAAAATGCTGGAATTACAGGTGTGAGCCACGGCACCCAGCCTATTTTTTAAAAATAAATGTAAGCCACCTTATTCATGGGCTAAAGAGGAAATATTACATGACTGTATCAACTGATGCTGAAAAAGCATTTGACAAAATTTAATACCTATTTGTAATTAAAACAAAACAAATATCTCTCAGAAAAATGAAACAGAGGGGAGCTTTCTCAACTTGATGAACATTGTCTGCAAAAAGCACAGCTAACATTAAACTTAATAGTGAAACACTGAAAGTTCTCCCATAGGATTAGGATATCCACTACCACCACTGAACATAGTGCTCAAAGATCTAACTACTGCAATAGGGTAAGAAAAGGAAATAAAAACATACCAACCAGAAAGAAAGAAATTAAACTTCTGTTGTTTGAAGACAATATGATTGTCTTTGTAGAAATCCCCAGACATCTACCCAAAACTCCTAGAACTAAAGATGAGTTCTGTAAGGTTGCAGAATAAAAATAAATTTACAAAAATAATTTTATATGTCATTCTATATAATAGCAATGGCTACATGAACATCAAAATTTAAAACATACACCATTTACAATCACTCGAAAATGACATACTTAGGTCTAAATCTAACAAAACAGGTAGAAGACTTGTATGCTAAAAAACACACAACACCGATCAAAGAAATCAGTGATCTAAATAAAATGGGGACACATACTATGTTAATGGACTGGGAAATGCAACATAGTAAAGATGTCTGTTATCCCCACATGGACATATATAGGTTTAACACAATTTCTACCAATATAAGTCAGTACAAAAAATTGTGTTTCTATACACAAGTAATAATTAAAAAGGAAATGTATAAAACATTATCACTTGCAATATCATGAGAAAAATTGAATTCCTAAGAATAAATTGAAAGAAAGATATGCAAGACTCCTTTACAGGCAACCACAAAATACTGGTGATAGAAATTAAAGATCTAAAAACACGAAGAAATATACCACATTCAAGGACTGGAAGACTCAATATTGTAAAGATAGCAATTCACCCCAAAAATGATCTACAGATTTAATGCATCCCAGTTAAAACCCCAGAAGGGCTTTTGGTAGTGAGTTTTGATAAGCTAATTCACAAATTTTATGTAGAAATGCAAAATACGGCTGGGCGCGGTGGCTCACGCCTGAAATCCCAGCACTTTGGGAGGCCGAGGCGGGTGGATCACAAGGTCAAGAAATTGAGACCATCCTGGTCAACATGGTGAAACCCCGTCTCTACTAAAAATACAAAAATTACCTGGGCATGGTGGCGCGTGCCTGCAGTCCCAGCTACTCGGGAGGCTGAGGCAGGAGAATTGCTTGAACCCAGGAGGCAGAGGTTGCGGTGAGCCGAGATCGCGCCATTGCACTCCAGCCTGGGTAACAAGAGCGAAACTTTGTCTCAAAAAAAAAAAAAAAAAAAAAAAGAGAGAAAAGAAAAAAGAAATGCAAAATACTAAAGTCAGAAGATTTATGCTACCTGATATCAATGGTATTTTTAAATTCTGAAAATTAAAATTCAAGTGTTATTGTGAAATTATTAAAGAGAACAATAGAACAGAATAGAGAATCCAGTAGCAGAAAGATGCATAAGCACTGTCAATTGATTTACAATAAATACCACCACAATTTAGTGGAAGACATGATAAGTCTTTATTTTATTTATTTATTCATTTTTTTGAGAGAGCGTGTTGCTCTGTTGCCCAGGCTGGAGTGCAGTGTGGTGATCTCGGCTCACTGCAACCTCTGCCTCTGGGTTCAAGCAATTCTCCTGTCTCTGCCTCCTGAGTAGCTGGAATTACAGGCCCGTGCCACCACGCCTGGCTAATTTTCGAATTTTTAGTAGAGACAGGGTTTCATGATGTTGCCAGGCTGGTCTCAAACTCCTGACCTCAGGTGATCCACCTGCCTCAGCCTTTCAAACTGCTGGGATTATAGGTATGAGCCATTGCACCCAGCCATTAAGTTTTGTTAGGTCTATTTAGATGTCCAAGAAGAAAAAAGTGATCTTTACTCTCTACCTCATACCACAAACAAAATAAAACTGAGCTTGATTGCAAACTGAAATAAGACAGGTAAAAAGACAAAGCATCAAAAAACTGGAAAATATTTTCATGACTTGAGGTAAGCAAAGGTGACTTAAACAGAGGACGAATTTTAATTAGCTATAAAAAAAAAATTGATGCCGGCACAGTGGGTCACGCCTGTAATCCCAGCACTTTGGGCAGCCCAGGTGGGTGGGTCACCTGAGGTCAGCAGTTTGAGAACAGCCTGACCATCATGGTGAAACCCCATCTCTACTAAAAATACAAAAATTAGCTGGGCATGGTGGTGGGCACCTGTAATCCCAGCTTCTTGGGAGGCTGAGGCAGGAGAGTCATTTGAACCTGGGAGGTGGAGGTTGCAGTGAGCCGGGATTGCACCATTGCACTCCAGCTAGGTCACAAGAGTGAAACTCCAACTCAAAAAAAAAAAAAAAAAATTGTTAAATTGGATTTCTTAAACATTAAGAACTTCTATTCATTAGAAGACACCATTAAGAGAGTAAAAAAGGTCTGGATGTGGTGGCTCATGCCTGTAATCCCAGCACATTGGGAGGTCAAGGCAGGCAGACCACTTGAGGTCAGAAGTTCAAAACCAGCCTGGCCAACATGGTGAAACCCCATCTCTGTTGAAAATACAAAAATTAGTTGGGTGTTGTGGTGCACACCTGTAGTTCCATCATTTTGGGAGGCTGTGACAGGAAAATCACTTGAACCCAGGAGTTGGAGGTTGCAGTGAGCAAAGATCACACCATTGCACTCAAGCCTGGGAAACAGAGCAAGACTCCATATCAAAAAAAAAAAAAAAAAAGAGGGAGAGAGAGAGAGAGAGAGAGAGTGTGTGTGTAAAAAGGGAAGCCACAGACTGTTAACATATTTCCAACAGAATACTCATATCAAGAATACATATAGAACTCTTACAAATTAATAACTCCTCATAATTTTTAAATAAGCAAAATAAGTAGGCACTTCATAAAATAAGATATTAAAAGTGCCAATAACAGTATGAAAGAATGACCAACATCATATTTATCAGAGAAAAAAATAAAAACCAGTTAGGAGAATTCTTTAGCATAATCTACTAGACCTAAACATACATATATATATATATATATATATATATATATATATACACACACACACATATATTTTTTTTTCCTTGAGATAGAGTGTTACTCTGTCACCCAGGCTGGAAGGCACTGGTGCAATCTCGGCTCACTGCCACCTCTGCCTCCCTGGTTCAAGCAATTCTGCTGCAGCCTTCCCGAGTAGCTGGGATTACAAGTGCACACCACTGCGCCCAGCTGATTTTTTTGTATTTTTAGTAGAGACCAGGTTTTACCATGTTGGCCAGGGTGGTCTTAAACTCCTGACCTCATGATCCGTCCACCTCAGCCTCCCAAAGTGCTGGGATTACAGGCATGAGCCACCGCACCAGGCCTAGAGATAAACACATTAAACCTTATGATAGAACAATTCTATTCCCTATATATACTCAACACAAATAAGTAGTTATGTCCACTGAAAGTCATGCACAATAATATTCAATTCAGCTTTATTCAGAATAGCAAAAACTGGAAACAAATGTTCATTAGCAACAAAATGAATGCATAAATTGTGGGATATTTATACAATATAATATACAACAATATTAATTTTTAAAGCAAGAACTATGGATACATGCAGCATTATGGCTGAATCTTGTAGGGACCACCATGCTTTACTTGGATTCAAGCTCTTTGCACTGCAGTAAGCAAATTGCCCAATGCAGGCAGCTGGGTAATCATGGAGCTTATCCTGTTAATTTCCTTTCTCTCAGAGATCTCAATCTTGTATTTCCTGCTATTCATTGTCTAAAAACAACTACCTCAGGTGTTTTTGTCTGGTTTTACAGTTATTTGTGGCAAAAGGATTAGTCCAGTACCAATTACTCCATCACAGCCAGAAGTAGAAATCCTGAGTCATTTTTAAGAGGTAGAACTCCACTTAGGAAACTGGATGTTGGGGTTGAGAGTGGAATGATGATTAGATGACTGCAGGAGTCTTTACTCAGACTGGCATTATCGCACACAACATATAGGTGGAAATGTGACTAGCAAATTTTGGATATGGTGTGATTAAGATGCTGTCATAATTCAACAGCCCTTCATGCTAAAAACTCCCAATAAACTAGACATTGACAGAACATATCTCAAAATAATGTGAGCTATTTATGACAAACCCACAGCCAATATCATACTGAATGGACAAAAACTGGAAGCATTCCCTTTGAAAACCCGCACAAGACAAGGGTGCCCTCTCTCACCACTCCTATTCAACATAGTATTGGAAGTTCTGGCCAGGGCAATCAGGCAACAGAAAGAAATAAAGGGTATTAAATTGTTGGCCGGGCGCGGTGGCTCAAGCCTGTAATCCCAGCACTTTGGGAGGCCGAGGCGGGTGGATCACGAGGTCAAGAGATTGAGACCATCCCGGTCAACGTGGTGAAACCCCATCTCTACTAAAAATACAAAAAAAAAAAATAAAAATAAAAATAAAATAAATTGTTAAAGAGGAAGTCAAATTGACTTCATCTGTTTGCAGATGACATAACTATATATTTAGAAAACCCCATCATCTCAGCCCAAATTTCCCTAAGCTGATAAGTAACTTCAGCAAAGTCTCAGGATACAAACTCAATGTGCAAAAATTACAAGCATTCCTATACACCAATAACAGACAGAGAACCAAATCATGAGTGAACTCCCATTCACAATTGTACAAAGAGAATAAAATACCTAGGAATACAACTTACAAGGGATGTGAAGTACCTCTTCAAGGAGAACTACAAACCACTGCTCAAGGAAATAAGAGAGGACACAAACAAATGGAAAAATATTCCATGGTCATGGATAGGAAGAATCAATATCATGAAAATGATCATGCTGCCCAAAGTAATTTATAGATTCAATGCTATCTCCATCAAGCTACCATTAACTTTCTTCACAGAATTGGAAAAAACTACTTTAAGTTTCATGTGGAACCAAAAAAGATCCTGCATAGCCAAAACAATCCGAAGCAAAAAGAACAAAGCTGAAGGCATCACGCTAGCTGACTTCAAACTGTACAACAAGGCTATAGTAGTAGAAACAGCAAAGTACTGGTACCAAAACAAATATATGGACCAATGGAACAGAACAGAGGGCTCAGAAATAACACCACGCATCTACAACCATCTGACCTTTGACAAACCTGACAAAAACAAGCAATGGGGAAAGGATTCCCTATTTAATAAATGGTCTTGGGAAACCTAGCTAGCCATATGCAGAAAGCTGAAACTGGATCCCTTTCTTACACCTAATACAAAAATTAACTCAAGTTGGATTAAAGACTTAAATGCAAGACCTAAAACCATAAAAAACTTAACAACAACAACAAAAAAAACCCTAGGCAATACCACTCAGGTCAGGACCTAGGCATGGGCAAAGACTTGATGACCAAAAGCAATGGCAACAAAAGCCAAAATTGAAAAATGGGATCTAATTAAGCTAAAGTGCTTCTGAGCAGCAAAAGAAACTATCATCGGAGTGAACAGTCAACCTACGGAATTGGAGAAAATTTTTGCCATCTACCCATCTGACAAAGGGCTAATAGCCAGAATCTACAAAGAACTTAAACAGATTTACAAGAAAAAAACAAACAATCCCATCAAAAAGTGGGAGAAGGATAGGAATATACACATCTCAAAAGAAGACATTTATGCAGCCAACAAACATATGAAAAAAAGCTCATCTATACTGGCCATTAGAGAAATGAAAATCAAAACTACATTGTGATACCATCTCACACCAGTTAGAATGGCAATCATTAAAAAGTCCGGAAACAACAGATGCTGGAGAGGATGGGGAGAAATAGAAACGCTTTTACACTGTTGGTGGGAGTGTAAATTAGTTCAACCATTGTGGAAGACAGTGTGGCAATTCCTCAAGGATCTAGAACTAGAAATAACCATTTGACCCAGCAATACTGTTACTGGGTATATACCCAAAGGATTATAAATCATTCTACTATAAAGACACATGCACACGTATGTTTATTGCAACACTCTTCACAATAACAAAGAATTGGAGCCAACCAAAATGCCCATTAATGGTAGACTGGATAAAGAAAGTGTGGCACATATATACCATGGAATACTATGCAGCCATAAAAAAGGATGAGTTCATGTCCTTTGCAGGGACATAGATGAAGCTGGAAACTATCATTCTTAGCAAACTAACACAAGAACAGAAAACCAAACACCACATGTTCTCACTCATTAGTGGAAGCTGAACAATGAGAATACATGGACACAGGGAAGGGAATATCATACACTGGGGCCTGTTCGGGGTAAGGAGCTAAAGGAGAGATAGCATTAGGAAAAATACCTAATGTAGATCACGGGATGATGGGTGCAGCAAACCACCATGGCATGTGTATACCTATGTAACAAACCTGTACATTCTGTCCATGTACCCCAGAACTTAAAGTATAATAACAATAATAATAATAATAATAAAAGATGCTGCCATAGTTAAAGGCTAAGCCACTATAACAGATGCCTCAAAATGCAATGACTTAAACTAAATAGAAGTTTATTTCTGTTTTGTGGAATATTCCAGTAATGTAGATAGTAGGACTGCTCTGCTCCGTGAAGTCCTGCAGAAACATTGGCTGGCTAAGCAACTCTGATTGCCAGTCACACTTAACTTTCAAGGCTGCATTCATTATTACCATATCTAGCAGGTTAGAAGTAGGAAGAATAAGTAATAACACATATTCCCAATGTTTTAAGTCAAAACCCAAAAGTGGCATGCACTACTTTTGCTTACATTCTATTGGCAAGAATTAGTCACATTGCCCATACCTAGCTACAATGTGGGTTGAGAAATATAGTTGACAACTGGGTATTTGTTCAGCTAAATTTCTAGTATAGTGATCAGAATCAAGGCAAGGTTGTCCTTCTTACCCTTCCTTTCAACATTATACTGAAAGTCCCAGTGAATTCAATAAGACAAGAAAAGAAAATAAGAGGTATACTGATTGGGAAGGAAGAAATCAAACTGTCTTTTGTCGAACATGACATGATCATCTATGTAGAAAATCCAAAAGAACTGACCAAAAAAGATAAAATGAAAAGGCTCTTGGAACCAATAAGCAATTATAGCAAGGTTGCAGGATACAAGGTTCATATATGAAAGTCAATTGCATTTCTATACAAACAGTCCCCAACTTACAATGTTGCAAAAGTGATTGGTAAACATGAAGTTTCAGATTGTAACCACCGGTGATTCTTTGTCCAAAGACTCTCTGGGCTGCATTTCAGACTTACAACATTTTCAACATGGGTCTATTGGTATACAACTCCACTGTAAATCAAGGAGCATCTACATACAGCAATGAACAAGTGGAATTTGAAATTACAAACCCAATAGTATTGACAGCAACCCCTCCTCATGAGACACTTAGATATAAATCTGACAAAGTACAATATCTATATAAGGAAAATTACAAAACTCTGATGGAAAAAATCAAAGAAGAACTAAGTAAATTGAGAGATATTCTATGTTCCTGGATAGGATGACTCAATATTGTCAGTATGTCAGTTCTTCCCAACTTGATCAACAGTCAATGAAATTTCAGTCAAAATCCCAGCAAGTGATCTTGTTAATATCAATAAGTTAATTCTAAAATTTATGTGGGGGGACAAAAGACTCAGAATAGCCAACACAATATTGAAGGAGAACAAAGTTGGAGGATTAAGATTTCACAACTTCAAGACTTATTTTTAAGCTACAATAATAATACCACAATTAAAACTCTGTGATAATGTCAAAAGAATAGACAAATAGACCAAGGTAACAGCATAGACAGCTCAGAAATAATCCCAGATAAATAAAGCAGTCTATTAGGTATCCACAGGGGATTAGTTCCCGAATCTCCTACAGATAGCAAAATCCACAGATGCTCAACTCTCTGATCTAAAATGGCATAGTATTTGCATATTACCTATGCATATCACCTATGCATATCCCTCTGAGTACTTTAAATAATCTCTATATTACTTATAATACTCAACACAACATAAATGCTATGTATTAGGTTGGTGCAAAAGTAATTGCAGTTTTTGCCATTACTTTTAAAAGTAAAAACCACAATTACTTTTGCACCAACCTAATAAATAGCTGTTATACTGTATTGTTTAGGGAACATGCTCAGTATATTTCTAATATTTTTGATCCATGCTTAGTTGAATCAATGAATGTGGAACCCATGAATATGAAGGGCTGAATGTATAATTAACTGATCTTCGACAAAGGAGCAAAGGCAACACAAATGGAGAAAATACAGTTTTTTTCAACAAATGGTGCTAGGACAACTGGACATCCACATTTTAAAAAAGGAATCTAGACACAGACTACACCCTACACAAAAATTAACTCAAAATATCCCTGGGGAGTACATTGAATTCAAAAAAAATTATCTCAAAATGGATCATTGACCTAAATGTAAAATGCAAAACTATAAAACTACTAAAAGATAACACTGGAGAAAATCTAGATGAACTTGGGTTTGATGATGATATAACTAACACCAAAGGCACAATGCATGAAAAAAACATATAAGTGAATTTCATTAAAAGAAAGAACTTCTGCTTTGTAAAATACAATGTCAAAAGAGTACAAAGACAAGCCTTAGAAAATGGGAGAAAATATTTGCAGTAAACTCATTTGATAAAGGACTATAATCCAAAATACACAAAGAACTCTTTCGACTCAGCTGGGGTTGGTAGCATGAGACTATAATTCCAGGTATTTGGGAGGCTGAGGCAGAAAAGTCTCTTAAGCCCAGGGGTTTGAGACTAGCCTGGGCAACATGGAGAGAGATTATCTTGAAAAAAACGAGAGCTTTTTAAGCTCAACAATAGGAAAGCGAACAACTCAATTGAGAAATAGTTCAAAGATCTTAACTGACACCTCATTAAAGAAGATATACAGATGACAAATGAGCATATGAAAAGATCCTCCACATTATAAGTCATCAGGGAAATGCAAGTTAAAACAATAATGAGATACCACTGCACACCTACTAGAATGACCAAAATCTGGAACACGGACAACAAGAAACACTGGTGAGAACGTGGACCGACAAGAACTCTGATGGGAAGCCAAAATGGAAGCCACTTTGGAAGACAGTTTGGCGGTTTCTTACAAAAGTGAACATACTCTTAACATAAGATCCAGCATTAGTATTTATTTAAAGGAGCTGAAAACAAAAACACATGTGTGTTTATAGCTGTTTTATTCATAATTGCTGAAACTTGAAAGCAACCAAGAGTTTTTTAAATATCATATATGTAACTACAAATGTAGTAAGAATATGAAACACTGGAACTTTCTTATACCACTGAAGAATATGTAAATTGGTACAACCACTTTAGAAAATGATTCATGTTTACCAAAAATGAACATAGGCACACTCAATAACACAACACCCTCAAGAGAAATGTGAATATATATGAACCAAAATTATATACAAGAATATTCAGATAAGTACTGTCTTTTTTGTTTTTTCATTTTCTTGTTTTCATTTTTTAAATTATTTTTATTTATAGTAGTGCTATTTGTAATTGCCAAAAACTGAAAATAAAGCTAGATTGCTCATGATAATAGAATGAATATCTATACATTGTGGTGTGCTCATACAATTCTACACAGTACTGAAGATGAACAAGCTACTACTACATATGAAAGAGATAAACCTCACAATGTAAATAAAAGAAACTATAAGCAAATTACTACATCCTATATGATTTAAATAGTATAACATTTAAAAAGAGGCAAAATGAATCCATGAATGTAGAAGTTATCATAGAGATTACATTTGAGGAGGAATGTGAAGGTGGAACCTCCCTCTGGTTCCTTATGAATGTGGCAATTGTTCTGTTCCTTTATCTGGGTGATGGGTTACATGAGGGTGTTGACTTTGTGACAAATTAATAATCTTCACATTTGAAACTTCGTATCTGAAACTTATGTACCTTTTAATCTTCATGTTTGAAACTAGTATACTTTTATGAAGACATATTGCCCTTCAATAAAAGCTTTAAGTAAAGGGATAAAATAATATATTTTCCCTAGATGGTTGGAAATGTTCAAACAAAGAAGAGTTGGAAAATATGCTGCACACTGGTTCCATCTCTTTCCTCTCCCAGCCCTCTCCTTTTTAGCTAATTTTTTTTTTTTTTTTTTTTTTTTGAGACGGAGTTTCGCTCTTGTTACCCAGGCTGGAGTGCAATGGCGCGATCACGGCTCACCGCAACCTCCACCTCCTGGGCTCAGGCAATTCTCCTGCCTCAGCCTCCTGAGTAGCTGGGATTATAGGCACGCGCCACCATGCCCAGCTAATTTTTTGTATTTTTAGTAGAGACGGGGTTTCACCATGTTGACCAGGATGGTCTCGATCTCTTGACCTCGTGATCCACCCCCCTCGGCCTCCCAAAGTGCTGGGATTACAGGCTTGAGCCACCGCGCCCGGCCTTTTTAGCTAATTAATACATGCTATGAGACTTCAAAAGCCCTTTTCACTTCCTACATGTGGTTTGCCCTATAGGAATATTATTTCAGAAAATACTACTACTGCATTCAGACTGTGGAGTAATTCTCAGATAACATGTAGCTTATAGTTAACACACATGTTCCTTGACTGAAAACTCCAAGCTGCTTAAACAAAATCTAGGACTCTGAAGACATATGTTTTTCCAGAATGGGTTAATTAGATACATTCCTGCTTAGGCTAAAGGAATACAACTGAATGAATTCAGGCTTTTCTAATCCTTAGAAATCTTTGAAATTGTAAAGGGTCTTTAATTTCTGCACAGCTCAATCTAGTGCATATTATGCAACAAAGTCTCTTTTGCTCTGGTAGTGTTGCCTCTCATCTGTTTCATGCTTTGGTAGTACTACTTCTCATCCTTCCCATAGCCACAAAAATACAGCAAAGCCTGTGGAAATCTGCCCTCGTTCAGTAATAGCAGAGGGTATGCTTGACTGAAGCAGAAGAAAGCTGCTTTTCATGCCTCCTATTCCCTTTTTTGGAGATGTTCAGGGTAGTGGAATGCTGAACTCATGAGGAAGATCTTTAATATCTTACATTCACAGTTTTCTCTCTAAATAAAAATCCTGGTTAAATATGAGCCATTTTGATGAATAATAGAAATATCATACTTCAGAGCAAATAGGTTCTATTAGAACTAACTTTTTTAAAAAGATAAACTCCTGACTCATTCTGCCTCCCAAAGATGATGACTGGGAGGTGTCCAACAAAGCGTCCAGATCTGGGCTTTCAGCCCTTGCTGTTGCTGCGTTGCCTTTTCTGTGAATCCTGGCAGGTGGAATGTTTATAGATTTTTGCAAATGTAGCATGCCTTTTGTTAGGTAATAAGTGTGCCAATTTGTAACCAGGACATAAAATAATCTAAATTCTTAGAGAAAATTGACTAAATGACCTTCACATTTGCTTCTGACAATCAGATTCTATTATTTTAAACAGAAAAACTGTAAGAATCACATTGTTTTTTTCCTCACCAAACAAACTTAGCTACTTTTAAAGCAAATCAATCAAGTTTACCACGTTCAAAACGAATACATAATTTTAACAAGATGGTTTTAAAATTCCAAGATATTGCCATGTTTGGCATTTTGAGAGGTATCTCTTACCTGAGCCTCTGGCAACAAAACTAGGAGTCAGCTTGAGGAATGCTGTTCCAGAAAACCTGCTGTTTTAGCCACTTGGCTCAGAAATTAAGTAAAAATAAATGGTAAGCACTTAAACAATAAAAACAAAAGTTGCCCTGAAAATATCAAGATGTTCTAACTTTCCTTTTGCTGTGCCTAAAACCCTACTACTTTGTCTTTCTGAAGGACCTCACAAACATGGCCCTAGACTCTTTTATCAACAAATAGACGGCATTCTGAAAACAACTTCCCCAATGAAAAGAGCTCACAGAATTTTAGAACAGTAGTGACACTAAACACACACTGTATGTGTACATCTTTTTTTTTAAATTAATTAATTTTTTTATTGCATTTTAGGTTTTGGGGTACATGTGAAGAACGTGCAAGATTGTTGCTTTTTTTTTTTTTAGTACCCCAGGATTTGGAGAGTGCTGCTGCCGGGGGGCTGTAACACTCGGGGCAGGGGGGTGGGCCGCAGCCGCAGCCCCTGAGGGGACAGAGGACTGGGCTCCCCGAGCCACCTTCCCCGCCGTCCTTCCCAGCCATCCCAGAGACAGAACATCATTTTTATATTATATAACTGATGGCATGGTTTAAGGCAAAACTGGTGAGACTGTTAGGCTATTAACCATTTTTTATTCCACCCACGTTCAAGCGGTTCTCCTGCCTTAGCCCTCCAAGTATCTGGGACTACAGGCATTCACGCCACCACATCTGGTTAATTTTTGTATTTCTTCGAAATTGAGTTCCACCATGTTGCCCGGGCTGGTATTGAACTCCTGAGCTCAAGCGATCTGCTTATCTCAGCCTTCATTAACCTTTTACAAGGGAATCTAGGAACTAGATTTCTGTCCTTCTCACTCCATTCTCCAAAATGAGTTTTTCTAGAAACAGAAACTTTTCCCTTTGCCAAAACAGTTCAAAGTTAACTTTTTTAAATTTTATAAAATGAATCTTCCTGATTTCTTGCACAGATGGTACTGGTAAAATATTTTTCTTGGTGACACAGAGTCATTGTTGGCAAGATAGTGACATCCTTTCAAGACATTATTTGTTACTGCACTACCTAGCCACAAACTACTGTCTTTTGTTTTGTTTCTTCATACCTGCCATCCTTTCCATCAAAAGTTGTAACTATGACCTCTTTGGCCTGCCTCTGGCAGGCCCCTCCCCTACTCCATAGCTTCTATAGGTGTGACTCCTGAAGACTGAGAAGCCAGATCAACAAGTTCATTGAAACCTATGCAAAGTAAAATAAATTCTCTCAGGCTCCTCATTCATTCAGTAGATGCTTATGAATAAGAAAACATTTGCATGCCTTTCACATCTCTTTAGAACGTTCATTCTTTAGGTGCTTCTCTATTTTTAAGCTTACTTTTGTTCATTATTAGATAAATATGCTATAAATTTAGTTAAGTATTCTCTAGGTCAACACTAAGAGTGTATTTTAAAAGACATTGTAAATAAGAGTATTCAAAAACCATTTAACATCTAATGTAAGGAGTCTATTATCCCATTATGCACATAAACGAAGGGAATTTGACAGTAACAAGTGTCAGGGATACCTTGTTTTACTGTACAGTGCACCACAGATACTGTGGGTTTTTTTCTTTTTTCTTTTTTTTTTGAGACGGAGTTTCGCTCTTGTTACCCAGGCTGGAGTGCAATGGCGCTATCTCGGCTCACCGCAACCTCCGCCTCCTGGGTTCAGGCAATTCTCCTGCCTCAGCCTCCTGAGTAGCTGGGATTACAGGCACATGCCACCATGCCTAGCTAATTTTTTGTATTTTTTAGTAGAGACGGGGTTTCACCATGTTGACCAGGATGGTCTCGATCTCTTGACCTCGTGATCCACCCGCCTCAGCCTCCCAAAGTGCTGGGATTACAGGCTTGAGCCACCGCGCCCGGCCACTGTGGGTTTTTTTCTTTTTGCTCTTGGAGTTTTGCTCTTGTCAGCCAGGCTGGACTGCAATGGGGCAATCTCTGCTGACTGCAACCTCTGCCTACCGGTTTCAAGTGATTCTCTTGCTTCAGTCTCCCGAGTAGCTGGGATTACCACCATGCCCAAGAAACTTTTTTATTTTTATAGAGACAGGGTTTGGCCAAGTTGGCCAGGCTGGTTTTGAACTCCTGACCTCAGGTGATCCACTCACCTTGGCTTTTCAGAGTGTTGGGATTACAGGTGTGAGCCACCGCCAGATACTGTGTTGTTTTGTTGTTGTTGTTGTTGTTGTTTTTTCACAAATTGAAGGTTTGTTGTGATCTTGTGTCAAACAATTCTATCAGTGCCATTTTTCCAACAGCATGTGCTCACTTTGTGTCTTCATGTCACATCTTGGTAATTCTAGCAATATATCAAACTTTTTCACTATGATTATATCTGTATGATGATCTGTAATCCATGATCATTGATGTTACTATTGCAACTGTTTTGGGGCATCATGAACTGAACCCATATAATACAGCGAACTTAATCGATAAATGCTGTGTCTATTCTGACTGCTCCAATGGCCAGCCATCTCCAATTAGGCAAATTAATGGCCTCTAAGTGTTCAAGTGAAAAGAGTTGCAGGTCTCACATTAAATCAAAAGCTAGAAATAATTAACCTTAGTGAGGAAGGCATGTTGAAAACCGAGATAGGCCAAATGCTAGGTCTCTCGTGCCAAACAGCCAAGTTGTGAATGCAAAAGAAAGGTTCCTGAAGGAAATTATAAGTGCTACTCCAGTGAACGTATAAGTGATAAGAAAATGAAACAGCCTTATTGCCGATATGAAGAGAGTTGTAGCTGTCTGGATAGAAGATCAAAGCTAGCTGCAAAGTTCCCTTAAACCAATGCCTAATCCAGTGCAAGACCCCAACTCTTTTCAATGCTGAAGCCTGAGAGAGGTGAAGAAGCTGCAGAGGAAAAGTTGAAAGCTAGCAGAGGTTGGTTGATTCATGATGTTTAAGGAAAGAGCCATCTCCATAACATAAAAGTGCAAGGTGAAGCCACAAGTGCTGATGGAGAAGCTGCAGCAAGTTATCCTGAAGGTGACCACACTAAACAACAGACTTTCAGTGTAGGCAAAACAGAAATCTATTGGAAGAAGATGCCATCTAGAACTTTTACAGCTAGAGAGAAGTCAACACGTAATTTCAAAGCTTCAAAGGACAGGCCAACTCTCTAGTTAGGGGTTAATATAGCTGGTGACTTTAAGTCGAAGCCAATGCCCATTAACCATCCTCCAAGTCCCAGGACCCTTAAAAATTATGCTACATCTACTCTGCCTGTGCTCTAAGAATGGAACAGCTGAACCTGGATGACAGCATATCTGTTTACAGCATGGTTCACTGAATATTTTAAGCTCACCGACGAGACTTACTGCTCAGAAGAAAAGATTGTTTGAAATATTACTGCTTGTTGATGATGTACCTGGTCTCCCAAGAGCTCTGATGGAACTCTACAGGGAGATTGTTTTCATGCCTGCTAATGTATAGTAACATCCATTCTTCAGCCCATAGGTCAGGAGTAATTTTTATTTTTAGTCTTATTATTTAAGAAATATAGTTCATAAGGCTATAGCTGCCATAGATAGTGGTTTCTCTGATGAATCTGGGCAAAGTAAATTGAAAATCTTCTGGAAAGGATTCATAATTATAGATGTCATTAAGAACATTCATGATTCATGGGGAGGAGGTCAAAATATCACCATTAACAGGAGTTTGGAAGAAGTTGATTCCAATCCTATGGATGACTTTGGTAAAGTAACTACAGATATGTTGGAAATGGCAAGAGAACAAGAAGTGGAGCCTAAAAATGTGACTGAATTGTGCAATCTCATGTTAAAACTTGAGTGGATGAGGAGTTGCTTCTTATGGATGAGCAAAATGACTTTTTTTTTTTTTTAGGATAAAATGTACTCTTGGTGAAAATGCTGTGCACATCGTTAAAATGACAAGAAAGGACTTAGAATATTATACAAACTTAGTTGATGAAGCAGCAGCAGGACTTGAGAGGACTGACTTTGATTTTGAAAAAGTTCTGTGGGTAAAATACTGCCAGACAGCATCATCGCACGTTACAGAGAAATATTTAGTGAAAGAAGAGTCAATTGATAGGGTCATCTTCATTGTCACAGCCACCCCAACTTTCAGCAACGACCACCCTGCTCAGTCAGCAGGCATCAACATTGAAGCAAAACCCTCCCCCAACACATGAGTATGACTTGCTGAAGGCTCGGGTGATCATTAACATTTTTTAGCAATAAAATATTTTAAAATTAAGGTAGGTACATTTTAAAAGACATAATGCTGGCCAAGTGTGGTGGCCCATGCCTGTAATTTCAGCACTTAGGGAGGCCAAGGCAGGCGGATCGCCTGAAGTCAGGATTTCAAGACCAGTCTGGCCAACCTGATGAAACTCTCTCTACTAAATATACAAAAATTAGCCAGGCATGGTGGTGGGCACCTGTGATCCCAGTTAATTGGGAGGCTGAGGCAGGAGAATCACTTGAACCTGAGAGGTGGAGGTTGCAGTGAGCCAAGATCACACCACTGCACTCCAGCCTGGGCAATAGAGTGAGACTCGTCTCAAAAAAAAAAAAAAAAATTTTTTTAAAATAAGTAAGTAAAAGGTAGAGCATACACACGTCTGCTCTAATCACTCCTGACTCAAACTTTCCCGGGGCCCTGAAGACATGCAAATTTGAATGCTTTGCCATAGTCACATCTGCAACAATCTGGATTGTCCTGAGCTCTTGATCATCTGTTAAGTGGGAATTCCTTCTACTTTACCTGTTGCACAGATATTTTATGAAGTAAAATAACCTAGTATAAATAAAACAATAACATCTTTTGATGAGACTTTACATCATTACAAAAAATGTAATAATTTTACATCATTACATTTAATTACAAAAAATTAAATGAAAAGATTGCCTAAATTGATCATGTCAATAAATTTAATTATTGACAACAAAGAACAAGAATGACTAAAACACAGATGATTCAAAAGCATTTTAACAAATTTCAATTTATTATTCTCTAAATTTTTAATCAGATCCAGTAGCAAAAAGGACCTAACACCTCATCTTTCTCTACCTCATGTCCCTTTGGTAGAATTTTAAGGAATAATAAAATGGCCAAGGAGAAAAATGTGGGAGAGCGAGGAGAAAGATCACATGAATAATCTGCCAGGCTCTCAAATAATCTAAGGAATAGAAGAAAAGAAGTATGTAACTATGGGGAAAAATTAAGATTTTTGTCTTAGAGCAGGCCATAAATATTAATATTTTTGTCACTACTAATGGGTACTAAAAATATAATCTCTTCTGTTAAATCTTTTCCACCTATTCAAAATGGATAGTAAAAAGTTTGGTAAAAAATGGGTGTGGTGGCTTATGCCTGTAATCCCAGCACTCAGGGAAGCTGATGTCGGCAGATCACTTGAGATCAGGAGTTCAAGACCAGCTTAGCCAACATGGTGAAATCCTGTCTCTACTAAAAATACAAAAATTAGCCGGGTGCAGTGGTATGTGCCTGTAATCCCAGCTACTCAGGAGGCTGAGACAGGAGAATCACTTGAAACTGGGAGGAAGAGGTTGCAGTAACCCAAGATTGCGCCCCCACACTCCAGCCTGGGTGACAGAGCAAGACTCTGTCTCAAAAATAAATAAATAAAGTTTGGTAAAGGGAAAAATTAAAATAGATTCTCAAAGTTCAAGCCAACAATTATTGACTGAATGTCTACTCTGGGTCTAATATGTTAAGAATATAAGAGTAGATTATAGTGTTACTCCTGCCCTCAGGGAGCTTACCATCCTTAAAGAAAGAAAAGACTATACAAGAAATTATTAGAGAAGGCAGAGAAAAACTCTTGATCAGAAAAAAATCAACCTACTATTACAGTTAATCATGGAGTTCAGTAACTACAAAGCCCACATACTTGAAATCCGTAGTTCATTACATGCAATAGGTTGTTCTAAGAATTCAAAGTTTTCTTTTAAACACAGCTGAAGTTTAGAGTCTGTCAACCTTAAACATTTCCTTCAGTGCTCCACCTCTAGGAAAATCTGACAAAAGCATTATTACTTGCTGTGCTTAATAATTAAGCGATGAGTCAAAGTCACCTGGAGACATGTACCTTTGGCAATTACTTTCCCTCTGATCTTATTGAAGTATTTTAATTGCACATGTAACACTGAAAACGTATTATGTCTATTTTGTGCCCTCACCGTGGATACTTGGATGATTAAAACACAGCTTCTACCATAAAGGAGCTCACCAAAGACACAGAGTTTTAATTCAATGCAGCTAAGTGTGACAGGTATGTACATGGTATCACTGGGATATGGAGGAAGGGCACACATCGGTTTGCTCCACTGTTGATGATGCTAAGTTTGATCAACAATGGAGCAAAATCAACAAAAATATAAAACGAATGTGTATCAAAAAATATACATTCATTTTATATTTTGATATACATTCATTTTATATTTTTGTCTCTTTATAGGCCTGGTGAGGAAGAAGATGGGTAGGAAGGGACCACATTTCTAGAGAAAGTGGGATTTTGCCAGGCAAAGCAGAGAGGAAGGGGTGAGAATGTCAGATAGAGGGAATAGCAAAGCACTAAGTTAGGAAAAATGAGAGCATGAGCCTGGGCCACAAGCAGAATACAGTGTCATGATGAGTATAAGAGGTAGGCCAGGAGCAGATGATGAACCTTGAAAGCCAGTGTTAGAGATTGGTTTATCTTCCAAGTTGGTAGTCTCCAATGTACGGTGTGCCCTGCAATACTGGAGAAATTTTGATTCTATTAAAAAATTTCTATGCTTTTGTGTACATTTCATGTGCATGCACGTGTGCATATATGTATATAAATATACACACACATACACACACACACACACACACACATATATATATATATATAATTTTTAATTCACTGAAGTCAGGACCTTAATTAAGAGGATGACTGAGGGTGGGATAAATGAATAAAAAAGCTTTTAGGCTTATTAAGTACTTAAAAACATCCAGGAGGAGCTGTCCAGCAGATAGCTATAAATGAAAGTGAAGCTCTGGGAGGGGCCTTTGCTTCGACATGTAGATTTAGGAGACATCCAATGAAGAAAGAAAAAAAAAATCAGTGAAATCAATGGCAGAACCTTGGGAAACATTAACATTTACAATAATATGAGCACTTAATTTTTTTTAAAAAAGTTTGTTTTTATGTTCATATTTGAGAACTGTGAATGATTACTTTTTTCAAAAGTAAAATGAGAACACAAGAAGCTGTGCTGGCACTTTTACTTAAAAACTCCTAAATATTACTACAAAGTAACTGCCAGGCCTTATTATTCCATTAGCATACAAAAGTGAGACACAATGCATCATGAAGGGGAAAAATATTTGTTAGTAGTCTAGCAGTAATTCAGAATGAAAAAAATTTCTTGACATTTTGTGGCGTTCAATTAAGGATTTTAGAAGTCTACCATGAAATGGGCACTTTGAAGAAATGGCTGATTACAAGGCTAGCTCAGAGAAAATACAAAGTGAACCGAGGATACCTTGTTTCAAAAAGCAAGGAAGTGCTTCAAGATTAAAGGAACTGTCAATGGGACATAACAGCTGGCTTAGAGAGGCTCCCTGTAGCCAAATCTGAAATGATTTGAAAATCAAGAATAATGCCAGGTGCGGTGACTCACGCCTGTAATCCCAGCACTTTGGGAGGCTGAGGTGGGTGGATCACAAGGTCAAGAGATCGAGACCATCCTGGTCAACATGGTGAAACCCCATCTCTACTAAAAATACAAAAAAATTAGCTGGGCATGGTGGCGCATGCCTGTAATCTCAGCTACTCGAGGCTGAGGCAGGAGAATTTCCTGAATCCAGGAGGCGGAGGTTGCAGTGAGCCGAGATTTCGCCATTGCACTCCAGCCTGCATAACAAGAGCAAAACTCCGTCTCAAAAAAAAAAAAAAAGAAAAAAGAAAATCAAGAATAATAATTCTAACACATAAGATATTTTTAAAAATCTGTGAATCTAAAGTGTGAAAGAAAAATAGAAAGTTCTTGTTCACAAAAAAGTCAGCCAATAAATGTAGAATGAATGATGGTATTGGAAAACCCCTATCTTAAGGCCGGGCATGGTAGCTCACGCTTGTAATTCCAGCACTTTGGGAGGCCAAGGTGGGTGGATTACCTGAGGTCAGCAGTTCAAGACCAACCTGGCCAACATGGTGAAACCCTGTCTCTATTAAAAAAAAAAAAAAGAAAAGAAAACCCCTATCTTAGACAGGTGCACTGGCTCATGCCTATAATCCCAGCACTTTGAGAAGCTAAGGCAGGTGGATCACTTGAGCCCAGGAGTTCAAGACCAGCCTGGCACCATGGTGAAACCATCTCTACCAAAAACAAAACAAAACAAAACAAAAATTAGCTAAACATGTTGCCACACACCTGTGGTCCCCGTTACCCAGGCAGTTGAGGCTGCAGTGAGCAGTGATCATGCTAATGCAGCTTGTGTTACAGAGCAAGCCCCTGTTTTGAAATAAATAAATAAAACACCATGTTGCAACTCCCATTTAATAACCGATTGATGCAAAGAACCAACAGATGTTAAAGCCATTGGGTTAGATTGTTGAGGAACAGGATATTTGCATAGTTTCAACAGGTTCCTTCTTAAAGTGAAAATGTAACTTAGAATGGAAAGATAAGGAAAATATCACTTTAACCAAATGTCACCAACAATGGGACAAACTGACATATGCCTCCTGATGCCATTTAAATTTATGGGAAGTACATATCTTCTAGGCAATATCCTTTAATTAAATCTAATCACGAAAGAAACAGACAAATCTAGAATGTGGAACATTCTATAAGTCAACCAGCCTGTAGTCTCTAAAAATGTTAGTACCAGAAAAAGTCAATTAGCAAGGCTTCATGGCTTGTGTCTGTAACCCCAGCTACTTGGGAGGATCACTTGAGCCTAGGAGTTCAAGACCAGTCTAGGCAATATGGGAAGACTCCAATTCTTAAAAGAAACAGCAAAAAACCACTTTGCATTGTGGCTCAAGAATGTAGCCCCAGCTACTCAGGAGGCTGAGGCAGGAGGATTCCTTGAGCCCAGGAGTTGAAGCTACAGTGAGCTATGATCATGCTACTGCATGCCAGCATAACCCACAGAGCAAGATCTTGTCTCTAAAAAACTAAAAATTAAAGTAATAAACAAAACAAAACAGATGGGCCATTTGCAGTGACTCATGCCTATAATCCCAGCACTTTAGGAGGCTGAGGTGGGAGGATCACCTGAGGCCGGGAGTTTCAGACCAGCCCGGCTTACATGGTGAAACCCCATCTCTACAAAAATACAAAAATTAGCCAGGTATGGTGGCGCATGTCTGTAATCCCAGCTACTTGGGAGGCTGAAGCACGAGAATTGCCTGAACCAGGGAGGCAGAGGTTGCAGTGAGCTGAGATCATGACACTACACTCCAGTCTGGGCAACAGAGAGACTCCATCTCAAAAAAAAGAAAAAATAAAATAAAATAAAAATAAAACAAACCACCAGAGAGAAGTCAGAGAGTCCACTTTTTAGAAAAGGGACAGGGGGAATTACTCTAGAGGAAAGGATGAAAGGAAAGAGTAAACCTAATATATAAACTCTGTCTGAGGTCACAATAAAAACAAAACAAAAACATTTAGATATAAAGGATATTTTAAGAGCAATTGGGGAGTATCGATTTTATATACATTAGCTATTATTGAATCCATGTTAAATTTCTTGGGTGTCATAATGGCATAGTGGTTACATAAAAGAATATCCTTGTTCTTAGACATGTGGTGATATATTTAGGGGTCAGGCATCATGACGACAAATTTATTTTCAAAAGGATCAGCAAAAAAAAATAGATAAAAGAAAGAAAAAATATACATATAAGAGAGGTGATAAAACAAATATAACAAAATGTGAACACTTGGTGAATTAGATAAAGAGAAATGGATGTTCACTGTACTATGTTTATAGTTTTCTGTGGCTTTAAAAAAATTTCAAAAGTAAAAGTCAGAAAAATATGTGTGGTTAATATGCTATAGTTAATTTTATTTGATGAATGCGCTAAATACTAATAAATTATCTAATACTTTTTCAAAAGCCCACCATGAAATTCTTTTCCATCAAAGCTAACCAAGCTAAAAGGTGAACTGTCACTTCTAGCCAGTGTCAGCAACGTAATTCGTCTTCCCCAACAACATCAGTCAAGAATCATGTTTGATCTACCTGTGAAATTAACAAACCAGCAAAACACCTACAGCATTCAGCCACCTTATAAAAAAAAAAAATTAACATTAGAAAATTGTAATCTGCTGGTTTTAAAATAATTTATTTCATAGGTCTGTTTTAATTTAATGTCTCACAGCATACATTATTTAACCAAGAGGTGCTGGACAGAGATTGTAAAAAGGGAGAAAACATTTAGGATAAGAAACCGGCTCAATTCCATTAGAATTTGATCCTATCTTGTAAAGTCTTGCTAGGATAAATTTCTATCATACTTCTTTTGTGCTTACAAAAAACACTAACTTCTGAATTTCCAAAGTTGTAAATAAAAATTTTTACAATTAAGTATGCATTCAATTGACACACAAGGCAACCAAATAAATTCTGTCATCAACATTAGCATAATGTGTATTTCCTGTCACTGCACTAATATTAAACTAAACCTCAAACCACAAAAACATTGTGACTAACATTAAAAAGGCAAGCTGTTAAGATACTCAAAGCTTAAAAAGGACAAATTGCACATGGTTAAGATGGGACATCATTTGACAAGGGCTGGTGTTGTGCATATGGCTGCTTTTTTTTATAAGAAGGCCACCGGCAAACAGGGCAACAATGTCGGCCCCCAGCCAACCACATCACAATGCAATTCTGATGAAACACATGACCACAAGGCAACCCCATTAACAAACATCCATTTTCAAAATTCTCTAGGCAAACAACACATTCAGTACAGTGCAGCATATCAGCAGGCCAAATTAACCAATCAGGTTCCATATCCTCGTTAGTGTTATATGATCCATATGACCTCCCTTTCCTTTCATATGGGCTGGTCTGACAATATTTATTGGCACATGAACAAGCCTCAGCATCACAGTGACTTGCTCTTCCTGGAGAATTGTGAAATACGCTTTGCTTATCTTCAAATACTTCCTTCTCACTGCTAAAAGTGTCTGTGTTCTCATTTTCTGAGTCATTTTCAGTATCTTGAGACCCCTCTGACATTTCCTCTTCAGACTGGATTCCAAGACATTTAAATCGCCACATGGGTAAATTTTTAATATAATCAGTTGGTATTAGAGGGTGAAGCCAAAGGTCAGGGAAAGCTAAGCGCTCCAAGAATAAGTCAGGGTCTTCGTCCCAATCAGATTCTACAGGAAAGTTCTGAAAAGAAGCAATTGGGTGGAAGAGGTAGCTGGTGTACCAGTCCCACAGACTTGATAGCCATTCTAAGTTATTGGCATTGACTTCGTCATTATTGTTGTTGCGCCTTCTCTTCTTTTCAAAGTAATCAATTAGTAAACCATGTCCAAGGTATGTACTGAGAAACAGGGCTGGGTGTGAAGAGTAAAACATCCAGTCTGCCCTTACCCACGAAGCCAGTGTGGTTGTATTGGAATATCTCAACAATTTTAAGCTATATTCATAAAAGCTATCTAAGTAAGGTAGCTGTAAAAAGCCCAACACAGGTAGCCAGGAAATAATTAATAGAGAATTATATGTCCCTAAAGTGCTTATGAGAACCACAAATCGCTTTATAGTAGCTCCTTGTGTAATAAATAAGTCCATCCAAGCCATAAGATTAACTAGAACCAAGCTTAAAACAAACAGATCATTTACCTCAGGTTGTAATGAGCGCAGAAATGAATCCATGGCCTGAAGTGATATAAATTCACCTGTGTGGTTTCCATATCTGTAAATTCCTTCAGGAGTTCTAAGTATGTATGATGGCATATTATATATGCCAATATCTGTCATATAACTCTTGTTGTCCCAATTTTCTACATTAACAAAAATAAACTCAACTCTTCCAGTAAACTTTATACTTAGTGCAGAGAAGAAAGCTGGGGGTTGGTCAAGGTTTGCAAACAGGTATATTTTTAACCAATATTGATCACTTTTATTCCATTCTTCTTTCAAATGTTCAGCATTATAAATGGTTTTGATCCGAGAAGCTGCATGAGCAGTTATCCATTTAAAAATGTGCTCTACTTCAGTCTTGCGTCCACTGTACTCTTTAAGCATGACCTTCCCTTTTGAAGTACTTGTTTGTGGAACAGACATAATGAGTGTGGATCGTACCCAGCCTCTTCTCCTGCAATATCTATAAGAGAGGAAACTGTGAGTAAACAGCTAGGCTGTAGTGCAAACAATTTATCTTCCCTGATACATTTATTTAGCACCTCTCACCCAAACCGAATAATTTCCAAATAATCAAAGTGGTACCATTACTTAGTGGCTGTGAAAAGCAAGCTGTTTTTGTAGTTTGTTTGCTTTGTATTTCTGTGTTTCTTTCTTTTTAAAAGATAAAGTGTATCTTGAAAAGTCTCCAAGTCAAAGGAATCAGCAAATACTTCAGCATCTCTTATTTACCTACAACTGCATTATATGCTAAAATCCAGAGGATAATAAGAAAATAATTCATGCTCAGAAGGAATTTAAAATCCTATTAAGGAGACAAAACAGACGAAACTATATATTCAGAATTTAAAATCCTATTGAGAAGATAAAACAGAGGCAAAACTGTATATATAATAATGCAAAAGAAGTTCAAAGAAGGGAATAGCATTAAGAGTGTGGGATGGTGCAGATTTCATGAATGGTTTAGGAATTGAGTTAGGTCTTCAAGGATGGTTAGAATCCAGATGGGTGGAGAAAACAGAAGAAAACAGATTATCCTAAGGCCCAGTTACTGGTTTGGTGCAAGCTCCTTAAGGGTAGAGTCATACCTACCCATTTAGTTAACAACTAACACAATGCCTGACTGCTACAAAGTAATCTGCACAAAAGCCAAACAAGAAAAGAGCAACTGCAAGCCCCATGTATTTTTGTATTCTCTTACTTCTTCAATGAAGATTATAAAGAAGAGTATTTAACACAGAGGAACAAAAACAGGAAGTATTTACATTAAGAGGTTCAGTTCAAGAATGATCCCCATTTTACAGCAGAATAAATTCAGAAGAATTTAACTAAAATTCAATCATTCGTTCAGATTTATCCAGTAGGATCATGACTCTCTTCTTTTGGAAACCTGTCTATTGATAGGTTCTTGCAAGGAGACCTGTGAAACCCATCTTCCCTTAAAAAAACTAGAGTGAAAAGAAATACTGAAAAATGAAAACAGCTGTTGTATCACAATAAAGAGATTGTAAGTGAAAATATTTTCCTTTTGTTTTTATTTTTAAGTTTTTAGTTATTTTATTTGAATAATAAGAGAAAGGGTCTTGCTCTGTCACCTAGGCTGGAGTACACTGATGCAATCATAGTTCATTGCAGTCTTGAACTCCTGGGCTCAAGCAATCCTCCTGCCTTAGCCTCCTTGGGTAGTTAGGACCACATGTGCACACCACCATGCCAGGCTAAGTTTAAAAAAAATTTTTTTTGTAGAGATGGGGTTCTCTCTACATGACATGAAGCCATGTTGCCCAGGCTGCCCATTGTTTCTAGTTTTAGTGTATTTTTTCATGTACCACACAGGAGAGTTAATCTTTTGTTTTTAAAAAGTATTTTTCCCTCAAAACCTACCATGTGAAATTTTTAAGTAAAATTTACCTCAATAAAGTTGTAAAAATGACAATCTACCACATGGATACATTTTGTTACAGATTTGTATATGAATAGTAATAAATATATGACTTCTCATTTTGCTACTCAGAATATTGATTAAAAAATCATAGATGTTATGCTTTACTTAGCATGGATTATATTTTATTAAATAAGCATATTACACATCATATGATCAGATGAAGAGAGAAAAGTCTTGACGTAGGTAGCATATGGCTTTATAATGATAATTTGACTAATTTTATCTCAGAGATTTTGTGATATAGTTTAAGATAAATGAAGATAACATGCTATGTCTTAAGACAAGGCTAGTGGTGACTCTGGAAAACTGTTTAGGTGACTCAAAATCACAGACCATGACTCTAAGCTTTTTGTTGAGTTGATTCACTTTCTTAGTAAGACAGAATCCATTAATATCATTACTGTTTTAACTGAAATGGTCTGAAAAGTATATATTCCTACAAAATAAATTCACTTCCTTAATAAGGCAGATTCCACTAATATCATTACTGTTTTAACTGAAATGGTCTGAAAAGTGTATATTCCTACAAAATAAGTATCTCCTATTCAATACAAAATAATAATTCATTGACAGGAATTCTATTTTTACCCTATCCCAAAAAAGTGACAAGTCAGATGCGTATGGACAACTGTCTTATTTATATCTTAAATATCTTTAAGTATCTTTAATGTTCTCATTGCACATGATAATTGTGATGACACATTTCAACTCTTGGCCATTCATTTTATCTTCCTACTGAGGCCTCTGATTTGTGTCATGAATTAAATCAGTCCTTCTAACAGAAAACTTACTTTGTAAAATGAACAAGTTCTTAGTGCAGACATTTATTCATATAAGAAAATGAACACATTATGTGCTCTCTTTTCAGTTCAGAGTTAATAGTTTTATCATTCCAGATAGAATAATGTTATATTACCTTATATCAATAGAAAAACTTTTATTGCCAATTCAAAAAAACTCTTTTTTTACAATCTGAATAAATTCAATGACAAAACCATGAAAATTATCCTCTAGTTTTAAAACTAAACCTTTTGAGTTCTCTTAAGAGACCTTTTGGGATTTCTTAGAGAATTTTAAGATTAAAAATGATAGGAAATATGGCTTGTGAGTTTTGGTATTCCAGTTTCTGATGTGGCATGCTGTATTTAAAAACAAACTGGGCTAGGTGGCTCACACCTGTAATCCCAGCACTTTGGGAGGCCAAGGCAGGCAAATCACTTAAGGTCAGGAGTTTGAGACGAGTCTGGCCAACATGATGAAACACTGTCCCTACCAAAAATGCAAAAATCAGCTGGGCATGGTGGCACACACCTGTAATCCCAGATACTTGGAATGCTGAGACATGAGAATTGCCTGAACATGGGAAGCTGAGGTTGCAGTGAGCTGAGATCGTGCCACTGCACTCCAGCCTGGGCAACAGAATGAGACTCCATCTCAAAAAAAAAAAAAAAAAAAAAGAAAGAAAGAAAGAAAAAGAAACCGTAATATTTCTGTTTTTCTGTTTATATATGCTGTTTTTTCAGACGAAGTCATTAGCTGCCTTGGCTTTCCTGGCTCTCTCTGCAATCCACCTTTTTTTCTCCTTCCCGGTTTTTTCCATAGGCTGCCATCCCTGACACTCCTGCCATAAGGCTTCCTGTCCTGCAATTCCCATGTCCTCTATCTTCTCTTTATTAGCCCGCATCTCCCCAGCCCTCTCCACACATCTATACCACCTCATCTCCTACTCTCTCAAAAAAAGAACAGAATATGAACCTCACAGGAAAAGTCCTCTGAAATCAATCTGTTGTTTAAGGAATGAGAAGAGGTAGAACCAGGCAAGGCCACTCCTGCTGGGTATATGGGGGAAGAAATTAAAGCTGCTACAACTAGACAGAGTCAGAAGCTGCTCAGAAGTGGTAGTCCTGAATGTTCCCAAGGAAGCTGCTGTGGCTTGGTTATGGTTTGTCTGTCCCCACTAAATCTCATGTTGACATTTTCTTCCCATTGTGGCAGTGTTGAGAGGTGGGGCCTGGTGGGAGGTATCTGGGTCATGGAGGTGGATCCCTCATGAATACCTGGTGCTGCTCTCAAGATAGTGAGTTCTAGCTCTGGCAAGACTGAATTAATTCTTGTGGGAATGAAGTAGTTTCTTGAGAGTGGGTTGATATAAAGCCACAGATCTTTCACATGTGCCCACTGTCCCTTTGACTTTCTCCATCATGTTCTGGCAGCACAGAACCTTCACCAGAAGCTGAGAAGATGATGGCACCATGCTTCGTGTAGAGCCTGCGGAACTGTGAGCTAAATAAATCTATTTTCTTTATAAATTACTCAGCCTCAGTATTCTTATAGAGTAACACAAACAGACTAAGGCAGGAGCTAAACAGGTCAGGAAAGTATAGCTGTACAGTGGGACTAGCACACTGAAGTCAGCTACCTAGAGGCCACCCCAGAGAAGGGACTACAGTCAAAGAATGCAGTACAGAGAGAAGAGCATAGAGTTTTGATATTTTTAAAACCCTAAAATCAAGATGATGACTCAATTACTCAAAATGTGATTAAAACACTTCCTGAATAACACTATTCTCTGCCCACTTACACCCTGCAAATTTTGAACACTCTTTTCTATATCTCTAAATTTTGTTCTTCTATATCGCCATAGTCATCAAAAGAAGAAAAAAATGACCCTGACTCGGCATAGCTTGCATGGCAAGAAAGTTCTTATTCTAGTTGGAGGACTTCCCAAATGAGGAGTCATGCACACATTATTGGAAGTGGTACAAGTCGCTGTGCAACAAAATCATTTTCTGATGAAACTGAAGATGAGTAGAAGAACTTTTAATAACAAAAACTATAGCTACAATCAACAAAAAAAGCTACTCAAAAAAATACTGCTTCAATTGTAAATAAAATTAGGATTATTTGAAGATAAAGGATTTAGAGGAAAACACCTAGAGCTAGCTTTTATGTATCTCTTCACCATCATTCCTCAGCTAATACAGAATCAGAGCTTTTCAAAAGAAAAGCTAAACAAATTTGCACTAAAAGCCACTGGACTGAATTATGACACTTCTGATGTACTTTGATTTATAAGATTACACTAAAAAATTATTCTTTCAGTTTTCATGCTTAACAGATTATTTTTATTTTGTTTTTGAATTCTTTATTATCTAATTACATATTAGAATTTAATGTGTTCAACTTTATATTTTTAAATTGTTTTTATTTGATGTTTTCTAATATATGTATAAACTATAATGTTTTGAAATATATTATTTAGTTTCATTGATTTTTTAAAAATACATTCTGAGTATCTTAAAAGAAGAAAGTGATATTAATAGTGAAGTTTGGCATAACTAAAAATACCAAAGTATCAGCTTTATCATTGGTTTTAGTATTATAACAATTGGTGAGAAAAAAAAAGACCTTTCACTTAGACTCTATTTGGGAATGATGGAATCAGATCAAATACTAAGTCTGGTAAATGAAGGCTGGAAATCAGAATGATTTCCTTTTCAAAAGGGCATTAAAACTTAAGCTATCTCACACATTTCAACAAAAGACATTGGGATATGATTAAGATTCTGTGGTTACCAGCTGGGGCAAACACAGTAAGACTTCATCTCTACCAAAAAAGAAGAAAAAAGAAAAAGAAAGGAAAGAAAGAAAGAAAGAAAGAGAGAGAGAAGAGAAAAGAAAAGAAAAGAAAAAAGAAAAGAAAAGAAAAGAAACAAAGAAAAGAAAGAAAGAGCGAGAAGCCAAGTGTGGGTGGTGCATACATAGAGTCCCAGGATACTTGAGATGCTGAGGTGGGAGGATCTCTTGAGCCCATCCATCAGCTGGAGGTTACAGTGAGCTATGATTACACTACTACACTCCAACCTGGGTCCTGGGTCACAGAGCCAAACCCTGTCTAAAAAAAAAAAAAAAAAGATGTGGTGAAGATGAGCATGAGAGCTTTGCAGGTAGATGTGAGCTAAGAGATGCCGGAACTTGCTCTTCCCGCCATCTTGGCACTTGTGGAGGCAAGAGAAGCTCCTGCTGCTGAAATTAGGAGGCCTGCTGGGAACAGGACTTATAAAAGGAACTACATCTGGAAGGCTATGGTCCAAGGCTATTTTTGCTGGCTATAAGCGGGGTCTCCGGAACCAAAGGGAGCACACAGCTCTTCTTAAAATTGAAGGTGTTTATGCCAGAGATGAAATGGAATTCTATTTGGGCAAGAGATGTGCTTATGTATACAAAGCAAAGAACAACACAGTGACTCCTGGTGGCAAACCAAACAAAACCAGAGTAATCTGGGGAAAGGTAACTCGGGCCCATGGAAACAGTGACATGGTTCGTGCCAAATTCCGAAGCAACCTTCCTGCTAAGGCCACTGGACACAGAATCTGAGTGATGCTGTACCCCTCCAGTATTTAGAACTAATGAAAAGTCAATCAATAAATGTGGATTTGTGCTCTTGTGTAAAAAAAAAGAGAGAGAGAGAGAGAGATGCAGGAACTTCCCTCCCATTCCCAACTCTTATGGGAATATCATCGATTTCACCTTTTTACTAGTAGACAAGGATTTTGAGTAGAAGAGAAGCAAATCTGAGGCTAAGGAAAGGAAGTATAGTAATAGTTTAGGAGAGTTTTCCACAGCCAATGGATTTCACATTACAGCTAACACATAAAATAGATGTAAATGAGGCGTATCTACCTACATTAGAAACTAGCCAATATTGTAGGGTTTTGACATATATACAATATGCCTCCTCCTCCACACAAAACAAAACATGCTGTACATGCTAATCTTTCCTTAAATATTCACCAAATGGAAAACTGAATAAATGAATGAGTCTAAGTTATAATTTGGTAGCACAAGAAATGGGAAAAAAAAGGCATTTCAAATAAAAAATAATGGAATTATAAAAGAAATAATGTGACAGACTGAATACTGGAAGTGATGACAAAAAACAAAACAGACAAAAATACCTCTGTGGATTCTTATTTGAGAAAATGGGGAGAAAAACCAGTGAAGGGCAGAAAAAAGAAAAGTAGAAAGGGCACATGGTTGATTAAAGAAAAAGAGAATGAATCTGATTTCAGGTACTAGTTTTCAGGGAAAAGAATAGATTTAGGGATAGTTGCAGAACAAATGGAAATGAGCAAAAAAATGCAAACTAGAGGTCAGAATGATAGAAAAAGATTTAGATCAGAGATCTAAATCTAAATCTAAAGCCATGAATGTGCCAGATCTCTTTGGAAAATAAAGTTGAAAGGACTAAAGACACAGTCTTAAGAGATATCTTCAGTAGACAGAACACAGAAGAGCCAGAGAAAGGGACAGGGAGAGACAGGGAGATAAAGCACACAGAGAAAGATCTTAGAGTGAAAGTCATTAACTGCCAGTTTATCAAAAGCTATTAATCAAGCAACTGTGAGGCCAGGTGTGGTGGCTCACGTCCATAATCCCAGCACTTTTGGAGGCCGGAGCAGGTGGATGACCATCCTGGCCAACATGGTAAAACCCCGTCTCTACTAAAATACAAAAAATTAGCCGGGCGTGGTGGCATGTGCCTGTAATCCCAGCTACTCGGGAGGCTAAGGCAGGGGAATCGCTTGAACCCATGAGGTGGAGGTTGCAGTGAGCTGAGATCGAACCACTGCACTCCAGCCTGGGCGACGGAATCTATCTCAAAAAAAAAAAAAAAATCAAGCACCTGTGTAACTAACAGTGTGCTAAGCATTATCATAAGCTTTCAGTTCAAGCAGGCTTCTAATATTATTGTCGTTTTTAAACAAGAAAGGCCCTGGTCAGGACTCAAATTCTAAGAATTGCCTAATCAACATACCTGGGATCACTGGAACAGTTAAATGTGCCTGTACGTATTCCAAATCTTGATACCTTTTTTACCATTTTCTCCCAGTGAATTTTGCCCACCAAGGGACTTCTGTCATTTGCTATGACCTATACCCAAAAAAAGAGAAAAGAAACTTGAATCACCTAAAATAGTCAAATCAACCATTTGTATCAACAATGTAATTTCATTAAAAAAAAAGAAGATACTATTCCCAGTTCTTATTTACTGTATCATCATATTATCATTACAATTCTTATAGAAGGAGCAATATCCAATAGGAAAAAGACTTAAAACACTGAAAAGTATATTAAACTCTCCCACACTCTGCGGCAGTTACAAAAAGGAGGAGGGAGTCAAAATTGTATTAAAAAGCTAGCCACAGGCGGTGGCTCACACCTGTAATCCAGCACTTTTGGAGGCGGAGGCAGGCAGATCACGAGGTCAGGAGACTGAGACCATCCTGGCCAACATGGTCAAACCCTGTCTCTACTAAAAATACAAAAATTAGCTAGGCAAGGTAGCACCTGCCTAGCTACTCAAAAGGCTGAGACAGGAGAAATGCTTCAAACAGGAGTTGGAGGTTGCAGTGAGCCAAGATCACACCACTGCACTCCAGCCTGGGCAAAAAGAATGAAACTCTGTCTCAAAAGAAAAGTTAGCCACATTCTCCACCACATGGCTTCTTCTCTCTAATTAAGTTACACAGGAGGAAATTGGCCCTTGGAATAATTTCTCTTTGCTCTGAAAAGAAAGTTTTAAATAATAATCCAAATAAAGCTTACTAAAAATTATCACATGTAGATTCAACAAGTTCAAATTTCACTTTTTAAAAAATATAATTATGCAGCCAAGAGTCAAACACATGTTTTCTATTAAAGGATGCTTTGACTAAATCAATAAATACTACCACTTCTACGGCTTTTTGCTTAACAATCATGAATGGCTCTAACATACAAGAATTACCATAATGAATTTTACATAACTTGTACTTCAGATTTGTAAGAGCTTTCAAACACAGTTAGGATTAGGAAAAAAAAAAAGTTTTTTTTTTTTTTTTTTTTTTTTTTTTGAGACAGGAGTCTCGCTCTGTTGCCCAGGCTGGAGTGCAGTGGTGTGATCTCAGCTCACTGCAACCTCTGCTTCCCAGGTTCAAGTGATTCTCCTGCCTCAGCCTCCCAAGTAGCTGGGACTACAGGTGCCTGCCACCAATTTTTTCCCATCTAATTTTGTATTTTTAGTAGAGATGGGGTTTCACCATATTGGCTGGTCTCGAACTCCTGACCTTGTGATCCACCTGCCTTGGCCTCCCAAAGTGCTGGGATTACAGGCGTGAGCCACCAGGCCTGGCTAGAAAAAGATTGTTAAGAAAAGAAAAAGAGTCCAGGTGTGGTGTCTCATCCTGTAATCCCAACATGTTGGAGGGCTGAGGCAGGTGGGTCACTGAGGCCAAGAGTTCAAGACCAGCCTGGCCAACATGGCAAAACCCTGTCTCTACCAGAAATACAAAAATTAGCCAGGTGCGGTGGCAGGCACCTGTAGTCCCAGCTACTCAGGAGGCTGAGGAATCAGAATCACCTGAACCTGGGAGGTGGAGATTGTAGTGAGTTGAGATTGTGCCACTGCACTCCAGCCTGAGAGATAGAGCAAGACTCTTAAAAAATATATAGATACAAACATAGACAAAATATGTCATGACTTCTCTTATTTATAAATGTCAGCCTTTCTAATCATTAACACCTTTTCCCTTTATTTCCTAATCTTCCTGCCTTTAATTAAGGCAGAATTTCAATGCAGATACCAGTAAAAACCAAAAAACATTAAAAGCAGAACCATAAAAATAACTAAATGGGAAGTTAAAGGAAAGCCAAAAATGTCTAAAGTCATCATGAAACCATCTGTTTAAGTCCAGGGTATACAGGCCAAGTTTATTTTCATAAATGTTATATTACTGATACTATACAATTCAAAATTACAGCATTATACTCTGGGGGACTCTAATCTTTCTAGGAGGAAGGACCATTTTCATAATCACAAAGCCTCCAGGAAGTGAAGTTCCAGGTGGGTGTGTAAAATGAGTGCTGACAGTTGACTCCTTGGGAGAGGCAAGAGGTGGTGCAGCCACCTGATCTGTGGCCACTCTGCTAGAACATCTAGCAAATGTCAGAGGGCAGCAGAAGAGACAGCACATGGTGATGACAAGTGACTGGAAGTTCACTTTATGTGCCAAGTAACCCCTATGACATTCCACTACTGTCCTCATACTTACAGAGACACACATGGATATATAACATCTTATCACTTAACTTTGAAGCTTAATGAATATACATACACAATTTAGGGCATTAAGCAAATGGTTTCGATATTACTTTTTTTTGTTAAGAGACAGGGTCTTACTCTGTTCCCAGGCTGAAGTGCAGTGGCTCAATTATGGCTCACTGCAGCCTCAAACACCTGGCCTCAAGTGATCCTCTCTCCTGAGCCTCCCAATTGTTGGAATTACAGGCATGAATCATTGTGCCCAGCAATGGTTTTGATAGCACTTTTTAATTAAAACAAGTGGTCTTATTGAGACAGATACAATTTATTCAAATACTCAGATAGTTGAAGTAACCAGGAAGAAGGCAATTTGGGGACATACTTAATAGGTGAAAGCTCTTTTTTTTTTTTTTTTTTTTTTTTTTTTGAGACGGAGTTTCGCTCGTTACCCAGGCTGGAGTGCAATGGCGCGATCTCAGCTCACCGCAACCTCCGCCTCCTGGGTTCAGGCAATTCTCCTGCCTCAGCCTCCTGAGTAGCTGAGATTACAGGCATGCGCCACCATGCCCAGCTAATTTTTTGTATTTTTAGTAGAGACGGGGTTTCACCATGTTGACCAGGATGGTCTTGATCTCTTGACCTCGTGATCCACCCGCCTCAGCCTCCCAAAGTGCTGAGATTACAGGCTTGAGCCACCGTGCCCGGCTGGTGAAAGCTCTTTTGAAAGATGCTCACACCAGTTACTCTACCCAGTAAGTCTCTAGCTTTTACATTTTTCTGTGGTCCACAAGTACTTTATAAGTTTTACCTAGAAGGCCGGGCACAGTGGCTTATACCTTTAATCCCAGCACTTTGGGAGGCTGAGGTGGGTGGATTACTTGTGGTCAGGAGTTAGAGACATGCCTGGCCAAAATGGTGAAACCCTGTCTCGATTAAAAAAACGAAAGTTAGCTGGGTGTGGTGGCGCACACCTATAATCCCAGCTACTTGGGAGACTGAGGCATGAGAATCACTTGAACCTGGGAAGCAGAGGTTGCAGTGAGCTGAGATTGTGCCACTGCACTCCACCCTGGGCAACAGAGCAAGACACTGTATCAAAAAAGTTTTACCTAGAAAATCAGGAAGATCAAACAAAGCAGGCTACTGCTGCCTCTTCTTTTTTTTAAATTTTTTATTTTTGTTGCTACCACTCAAGAGTCAATCTGGTAGTTCTTTTGGTCAACTAATTAAAGAAATGTTTAACTTATTTTTCAGATTACTCAGGAAGATTAAGAAGTGTCTGTGCAATCATACTACCATACTCTCTACTCTTTGTTCTCTTTTAAAAATAACTCCCTTTTCAGGCATTATCCCATTTCTTGATTAAGGTTGCAAATAACTCAAACATTTCAGGTCTGTGTGCATAATGACACTGCTTCAAGAAGTTTAGAGGTTGCCTAGCCAGTGTAAATATTTAGTTCCTAAGTCTAGAGGCATCTTTCAGTGAAGACCCTGTTCATTGCACAGGTATCTTTGAGCATGTGATAGGAGCTCCAATATTAGGAAAAGGAGGAGGAATGAGAGGGAGTTGTTCCCAGCTATCTCCTGGTTCCAGCAGAGACAGTAGAAGTGAGTGAAAAGAATTGGAAAAGTACCTGGGGCAGGTACAAGATAATGCTCAATGCCAGGGCCTTATTTATTCAGCAACCTGTTCTAGCATTTGTTTTTGAAGGGTTTAAGGATCCCTGATTGACAGAGCTACACAAAAATGAAAAATCTTCTGGGCGTTGCATGAAAGCTTTTCATATTACTTCACAGCTATAGAAATTGCTTTGTCCAATGTCCTATATAGTTTTAGTTATATAATTCAACTGAAGGTTTAGCATAAATTAAATTTGGTGGAGTTTGAATTAACCAACCACTATAAAAATGCTAATATTTTCACAAAATAACTCATCTGGCTGAGTCACATAGCACAACAAAATATTCTCAGCCTAATATATATATATATAATATATACACGTTATATATATACACGTTTTATATATATATACATATATGCACACACACACACACACACACACACACACACACACACACACACACTATGTCATACCCATAAGAGCCCCCAGTTTATAGCTCATATCCTAGAAGTATGATTCTAAGTGACATTCATATGTCTGGTCTCATTAAAAGGGGAGATATTTTCCTCAGCAGCTCAGGAAGGAACATTCTACGTGGGGAACATTTTCAAAGACTAGAATAAAACTGGACAAAGTACAGCTTGAGTTCCAGGTCTGGAACAGACTTGGCAACACAGGCTAGAAGTGAAGCAATCTTTCCATCCCCTTTCCCAGGGTATCTGCCTCTCTAACTGGCATCTAACACACTTGCTCACCACTGTAGTCCTTGCAGCAAATATAGTGCCTAGCTCATATGGGTGCTCAATAAATACTTTTGTTGAACCAAACGATTTCAGCTTTGTACAGTTTAATAATTCATTCTTCTAGTTCTGATTACACAGAGTCTCTAAAGGAAAGACTCTAAGCTTTTGATTTCTGTTATAATCAAGGTCCCTTCCCCAGCAACCTGTCACCGGGATGTTTTCTGGACACCAAAAAGTAAGAAATAAGTAATTTAGAATCTCCTTGAACAAAACTATTGCCTAGGAGCAAAGATAAACAGTGGCATAAATAGTACCTTGCTATGCAACTGCACATCAATGTTCTCGACCTCAGACATAAAGATGTCTAATTCAGTGCATTTTGAAATGCCCATTCTTTCAACTTGGGGTTTAATACTGATCAAAACATGTGGCATACCCCTTTTAATATTGTTAATCTCCATACAATAACATCAGGTTTAGTTAAATAACTTAACTTCTTGGAATAACAAGAGTATTGTGCTATGATATTTTCTGCATTTGTCAGTATTGCATTATAATAGGCTCTTTCAAAATCATAAGCCAACCTAATACAGCTAGTGCTCGGCTTATGGCCACGGTCGGGACCGTGGGATGGTCGTAACACGATTTGGTCGTAAGTTGAGTAGGCTATATGTACAGTTGAAATGGTGCACACGGAGATGGTAGTGCTGCCAGAAGCTGGTCCGCCCTGTCGTACGCCCAGCTGGGCAACGTTTGCGCTGCCAGACACGGAGCAGTCGTGGCTAGTGATTGTGGTCGTAAAGTCGAATGGTCGTAAGTTGCATAGGTCATAAGTCGATCAATACCTGTTCATGCAAATTATATAAAACCATTAAGAGGGAGGACAACTGATTGACAAAAACAAAACAGTGGTTTTTAAATTTTTTCGTATTCTTACTTTATGAGTTTATAAATGCTTGTTATGTGTTTCACCTCCATAGTAGTGTCAAATAAAAGTAATTTAGAATCGCCTCAAACAAAACTATTATTGTCTAGAAGCAAAGATAAACAAGTATAAAATCAGCTATTAACTCTTGTCAGCCAAACAGGAAATATATTGATAGAATACTTCAGTAAATATTGACCCAAAGCTTTACTTTAAATCATATGATGCTTCTCACTGTTACCTCAATTCCAGTGACTTTAAATTCCCTATGATGTAACACAGCCAATAGGGAACAAATATGTCCTTCTTTGAACTATGACAAAAGTCAAAACAGAGAAACAGAAATGTTAAGAGGAGGATAAATCCATAAAACCCATAAATTATGCTAACTTCTCCATTTCAGAAGCCTATCTACAATGCCAACTGCTTCTCTGACCAAGGGTCTTTTGAAAAAATAGTAACCATCTTCTATCTGTGATGCTATGAAGACTGGGGCCAAAGAATCCACAAAACTGTTAAATAAATAGCTAATGAAAGATATGAGCTTAGATCAGGGACAAAGCAGAAAAACAATGTTAGAAAAAACTTAGAAAAAAGAAGACTTGGTTCTTCATGTATTACATAGTGTGTCAATGGTAAAGATGCATATGTATGTTGCTACCTTGAAAACTAAAATTAGTTCTGTTCACATTATGGAGACTATATGTAGAATGGACCTGGAAAAACCTGAAAATGTGAAGAGGACTGAACTGGCTGGCATCTGTGCATCTTTATCTAAGAAAACACTCCTCATAGACTTAAATGACAGAGAACAAATTAGTCAGCTTCTTCTAAAATACAGTAGCCTCCCCTTATCCTCAGTTTCACTTTCTGCAGTCAACTGCAGTCCAAAAATACTACATACAATTAGATTTTCAGAAAGCAAGATACCACATTTACATAAAAGTTATTTCAGTATATTGTTATAATTGTTCTATTTTATTATTAGTTGTTGTTACTGTGCCTAACTTATGCATTAAACTTTATCACAGGTATGTATGTATAAGAAAAAACATAGTATATATAGGATTTAGTACTATCCATGGATTCAGGCACCCACTGGGGATCTTGGAAGGTGTGCTTCTCAGATAAGGGGGGACTACTGTAAACAGAAAAGGACAACAATTCAAATTGTTAAAAACTGAATTCTTGCAAGTTACCCTTTACCATAGATTAAAATATATGATCTGAGCTGAAAGAATGGCAAGCAATGGAGACAATATTTCTCTTCTGTTTCTAGTACATATTTTCAATGTTAAACATAGCTTTAAAAAAAATACAACCCTTTTTTAAGGGCTTAAACCAGGTAGCTGTGCTGATTAGCTTAAGTGGTTAGTTCACAGCGCCAAGGACAGGATTTCAATCTCACTCTTCTCAGTTGTCCTGCCAGAGATTGTTCTTTCAGACCAGGCCAGCCATTTGACAGATATAGGCCACTGGCCCCAAGAACACAAGCCAGACAGTGGTGGTCAGTTGACAGATATAAGCCATTTGACAGTTATAAGCCACCAGCCCAAGGAACTCAAGCCAGACAGCAAACCTTGAGTGTCACTGGTAAAATTAAGTAGGTGTCCTACTGCATCATTTCCATACACAGAAAACCACAGAAATACATTCTCCTTTTCTTAAGAGTCGTTTTTCAACTATCAATACCTATGAGGTTTAAAAATATTTTAAGAGGAAAATTAATTTAGCAACTAGAATTTATAATGGTACCATTTATTATCATTATTTGTTCTTCATTCAAGTGTCACCTTACCAGAGAATTCCTTGCCACTCTCATTTCCTTAATCGGCTTATTTTTCTTCTTAGTACTTTCCACTGACTGATATTATAGTAAATATTTATTTATTTATTTTTTGGAGATGGAGTCTCACACTGTTGCCAGGCTGGAGTGCAGTGGCACAATCTCAGCTCACTGCAATCTCCACCTCCCATGTTCAAGCGATTCCCCTGCCTTAGCCTCTCAAGTAGCTGGGACTACAGGCATGTACCACCAAATCTGGCTAATTTTTTGCATTTTAGTAGAGACGGGGTTTCACCACGTTGGCCAGGATGGTCTCGATCTCCTGATCTGCCCACCTCAACCCCACAAAGTGCTGGGATTACAGGGGTGAGCCACTGCACCTGGCCTTAAGTATTTATTTATTTGGTGTCTACCTCTGCCAACTGGAAAGTGAGCTGCCTGACAGAGCAAGGCCTTAGCTTGGTATGTGTTTCTCGTATATCTTCAGGGCCCACAACAGGGCCTGGAACACCCACATCTGCCGAATAAACTTTTGATGCATTCTGTCACATATTTATTACAGGAGTTTAATTCATGGGTATCTTTAACAGGACATCAAAATCAGTAGATAATTTACAAGCCAAGAACATACTGCTAACAATTGAACCAGAATTTATTTATTGCTATAGACTGCATCCTATATAGCAAAAGAACTCAAGACTTTAGACATGGCCCTTCCAAGTTTCAAAGGTGTGCAACATCTTCACCATTTATTTCCATGGGATTAGTCAATGTGGGTGACAAACTGACACTGAACGCAAGGCAGTGGGACGGCCTAATCAACTCATTCTCAGTAATAAAATCTCAAATTATCAAAACCAGTGTCTTTCTCAATCAGACTGTAAGAAATGAGTACCAGATCCTTTTGATCTGGGTAGGAAAAGATAAAAGATATAAAAATAAAAAAGAAAAGAGAAATGAGTACCAGAGAAAAGAAATAGAACAACAATATACTTATAAATTAAAGCTCTAAAAAAAGCTACAGCTTATTTTTCAACTCCAATTATCTAAACTAAAATAAACTAAACAACAAACATAGAAATAAACTAAAATTTAAATGGATAATGTATAGACTACACCCATACCCCTCCATTCTCTCTCCCATTGCTGAATGTAAAAATTAATGAATTAGATTATCTGGAAAGTAAAAGGACAAAAGCAATAGGAAGGTTACAGTAAAGAAAGGCCATGGATAAACAATGTAATCTCTGGAAGAATTCCCAAATCTCAGCCCTTTAGCACAGTGGACTACTGTACTATTCCATCCTCTTTAGATGTATATGTATTTATCTGAGGCCATGTGCAGCAGAAAAATGTACCCATTCACAATCATACTGCTAGTCAATGACAGTACCAGACCTGCAACTAAGGTCTCTGAACTTGAAGCTTTTTCAACCATATTCTGCAGTCTTTGCATTCAGAAAGAAATATGAAGAAACTATTTTAATTTTCATGCCCTAAATCAAACTTTGCCTACTCCAGTGTGAAATAACAAAAGTACCAGAAAAGAAATCAGAAGCCTTGGGATTTCATCCTGGTTCAATATTACCAACTACTTCCATTACCTTGGGCAAGCTACTTCACCTCGTCTCAGAAAGGGTTAGTCTGATGTAATTTCCAAGCTTCAGCCATTCACAGACTATGTTAATAATTTTGGTCACATTCATGCTGCTAATTTACTTGATACGTCACTTTAAATGAATGCACAGTTTTAAAATGTAAGTAAGTAACTTTAGTCCTGTCCTAAGCACTATTTATGAAATTTACATGTTCATATAATATAGATTTTTCTAATTTACATTAAGCCATGTAAATGATAATGTGTTCCCACTTATCATAAATCACATCTTGGAAAGTATAAAATATTTTTAAGGTCCTTCATAGCTCTAAAACTCTAATATGCTAATTAAGTCTCACAGCTTCGCTATCATAAAAACAGGTGTATAAAAAGCTTAAAAAGTATAATCTCATCATCATGAGTTACGTAATGAGCACCCCCACCATTTTCCAAATGGTCACAAAGTTGGTTATTTCCCTAATACAATTATCCTTTACTTTTACTTTAGGGTTCTTATATAGAAAAATTATTCAGGCCACTGAATTAAAAACTGGAGATAAAAACCAAGAGAAACAGAGTAAATCGCTAAATAAAAGGGATATATATGTGTAATTCTCAACTCAATGAGGTCCAATAATTGAAACAGATTTGCTTCTCAGGACTCTAAACAAAAAGTTGACCCCTATCCGCCAACTTTCTCTTTCCCACTACTCAATCTTCATTTTCCTCCATCTCCAAAACCTTTTTAAGAAGATACTAGAGCCTCCCTAAGAGAACTGAGCTATGTGTGAGAAACAAGACCCAAGTACATGGAAGTGTCACTGGCTGGTATATACTATTTAGTAAAAACAATTTTTTAAGGTTCTCAAATTATCAAGAACTATCACTGCTTTTCATACCTGAACCAGCCAGATGCCATCTTTTGTGTCTTCTACAAGCTCATAGAAGTGCATTTCACCACTGAAATTGGTACTAGAAACAGATTCGGATGCTTCTTCTTCCTTGAGAGCAGAATAGAGCTCACCCTCCATCAAGTCACCTGAAGAAAGGAAAAGAATAATACTAATAAGGTTGCAAAAATCCTAGATTCCCAATTTCAGTAATTCCATTTTTTACACTGTTAAGAATCATGTTATTGTACTTTCAATTGTATTCTAGAGACAAGAACTACTAGTAGAACCTGAGTATACCCACTTAAGAGTCATACATTCAGTAAGTATGTAGTAAGAACTTACTGTGTTGTCAGGCTAAAGTGAACAAAATAGACAAAAATCCACCTTACAGAACAGGGCTTACATTTTAGTGGGGTTATCACATAATTATTAGGAAATCACTGAATTTGTACCAGTCCAAAAAGGCATCACCTTATTAATTATTTAGCTTTGTGTATGACATATCCAGGCTTCATACACATTTTTAAACAGTATGGCTTACATGCTTCTTATTTAAAAGATTTAGAATTGGGTTCACAGAATTTGTCATCAGCCCTGCTTAAAAGAGCAAAAGGGTTTGTATGGCTTGGAGGTCAGAACTTTACCTATTAGAACAAACTCCACATTCATATACAAATTTACAGTGTATCATTACACAAATTAACATTAAATGTACCATTAAACAAAAGGAAAGGAAAATACTAAGGTCAAATTATTTTAACTTTCACCTTAAATAGTAAACAGTGAGAAGAGAAGCCAAGCACTGCACCATGATAGCAGCAAAACCATTCACATATCTTAAAGTTAAACTGCCATACCATGAGTTTTCTGCCATAAAATGTGTGACTTGAGTCATACTTCTGTGGGCTGTGCATCTTTAAGTTTTATGTGGACTCCTAATACATTCAAAGTGCCAAGTATTTGCAGGCCCAAAAGAAGGCAGTAATAAATAGCAGTCAAAAGAAAAAAATGTGTGTGATCAAACTATTTTCCATAAAAAAATGATTTGGTTTTAGCAGTTAAGACACTTCTCATCTCTAACCCAAGAGAGTTTATTTATTAGAGATCTTACTCTAGTTACTCCATTTCTTCCGCCTATAGTAGAAATAAGAATCACCATAAACCAGTCAGTAAACAAGGAGGAAGAATAATACATGACTTTATATTTTCTCTCAAGAAACATTTATCACTTTTGCAGAGTGGGTTCCTCTCCACTACCCTAATAGTGAGATATGAGTTTTATAATCCAAAACCTACAAATATCCAAGTGTTAAACTACTAGCAAGTTCATATTCTTGTCTATCACACTCCTGTCTATAGAGTACTAAAGAAGGAAAAGATTTGTCTTGTAAAAGACACAGCTGACAGAAATACCTGAAACAACAAAAAAGAGAACCATCAGTTTCAACTGCTTCCTACAGCAACCCAGAAAGCGTTTCTCAAATTACATTCTACTTTCAGGAAGCATATCCAAAGATACACTTCGTACAGCAGTTAAAAAAATTAACCATATTTCTCACCCAATGCTACCAAAACCAACAATTACTAAAAACACATTCTTTAAGACTTTAATATTCTCTCAGCACTATTTCACTTCTATTTCTCAACCCATTAAACGATGCAAGGGTGCCTGTGACACAGAAGACAAAAAAAATTTTTTTTACATCCAAGATGAGAATTTTAAAAAATCCTAACAAAAGTATAAACTCAAACAAAGCAGGCATTGATACAATATGTTCGCTTTATTTTCACCAAACTTAAAGTCTGAAAAGCTAATACTGTATGGTGTACACTGTCTATATTCAAACTCATGATTTAATATTTAAATCCTAGGCCCAAGTGCCTCTGATAGTAAGTATTCCAAAGATGTATCCCTACTCTGGGTATCTTATTATTACTATCGTAACAAATATTGCTATTGACGGACATTTTTGAGTTTTTCTTATGTTTTTATGAACTCGACTGACAATGCTTTCCAGTTTGTAACCGGTTGATATTCCCAAATTTTGAGAAAATCACTCAACTTAGTAAACAACGCTAAGAAGCTACACTTAAAACTGTCATTTTACGACAACCTTTTTAAGGTTATCCTTTTAGGACACACCAACACCCCTCAAATAATTTCAGCCTCCTCCTCCAAGCTGGGATCCGCATACTTGATTGCAGAAAGCCGGACAAGGAAACCTGTGCAGCTTTCACCCTTCTAGGGAAGGCCTGGCTCTGGGAGAACAGCCAGGTACCAGGAGTCACGGGTCGTCCGCTCTTCCCGGCGGAGGGGACCCTCGGGGAAGCCCGATACTCGCCTGACTTTTCCACCAGCTCCCGGACATCCTTCTTCTCGGGCAGCCCTGAGTAGCCCAGCCCCCGGCACTCCAAAATGGTCTTCAGCTTCTTGAAGCTCAGCGCCACCGGATCCACCAGCTGGGTGGCAAAGATGCCAGTTTCATACCACACGATGGCCTCAAAAAACCTGGCCAGGACGAACAGGACCAGGAAATAGAGGAGCAAGAAAAAAAGCTTCAGCCACATCTTCCCCGGAGTATCCCCTCTCTTTCCAGAGAGCTCGGAATACGCGAGAGAGAAGGGTCGAGGGCTGGGGCTGCGGCTCGGGGGCAGCTTGGGCGAGGGCCCCGTGTCCACGCGCGGGCCGCCCGGCGCCCTCACTGGCCGGCCATGCCCCGCGGGGAGGCAGGTGACCGGATCCGCGCGGGCGTGAGGCGGCGGCGAGGGACGCAGAGGCGCAGAGCCTCGCGCCTGGCCTCCCAGTCAGGAAGCGACAAAAATAAAGGGGAAAAACTCAAAATCCCCATCCATTAAGCACCTGAAGGGAGAGGGGCGCGGGGAGAGCTCGCGGGGAAGAACAAAACTAGAGACGCGTCCCCCGGCGGGGGACCCTGACCCAGGTGGCGGGGTCGGCGGCCCTCCGGTGCCGCGATCTCAAGGGGGAGGAGAAGAGGCCAAAAAAATCACTCAGATCCGCCCAGGAGCCGGGGATCCGGGCGGCAGGCCGGGGACCGAGGGGCTGTCGGGGGCCGGACTCCCGCGGCCGCGGGTCAGGAGGGCGCGGCGCTCGGCCGGGCCAGGCCCGGGGCCCAGCGCGCCAGGCGCGGGTAGGAGCGGCCGCCGCAGCGCCGCGCCCCACGTCCAGGCCCCAGGCCCTGCCGGCAGCCCAGGCTCCGCGAGAAGCGCGGCGGGCACGGCGGTGGCTCCAGGTTCGCTCGAGCCGGCGGACGGGCGGCGCCTCTCAGGCGGGCGGACTCCGCGGCCCGGCACACGATGGGCGTCGCGGTCTCTGCAGAGGGAATCGGTCTCGGAGGAATAAAAGCAAAAATAGGCCCCGAAGCCGTTCCTCTAGGCGGCTACTCGGCTGCCTCGCGGCCACGCAGCGCCCGCCCCGCTCCGATGGGCGGCGCCGGTCGCGGCCGCCGTCCCCAACGCCCCCGCCACCTCAGGAGGCCGCGGCCGTAGCCCCCGGAGCCGTAGATCAGCCGCGGCCGCAGCCGGAGCCGAGACATAACAACTGACGTCGCGGCGAGGCGGGGCCGGGGCGGGGCCTGCATAGTGGGCCCGCAGGGGCCGAGGGCGGGGAATTGGAGGAGCCGCGGGGCTCGGGGACTGCGAGCGAGGGCTGGGGGGAGGGGCGGAGCCGCAGCCTGGGCGGGGCCTCCCCGCCGCCCCGAAAGTTGCCTCTCCGAGTGTCTCAGCGGCTTGGTCTCCCCTTTTTCCCCGCCGATGTTCAGCAATTGAGTTTGTCTGAGGATTGGTCTTTGGACTGTATCACTTTGTGTATTTTTTGTAAAGAGAGAGCAGTTAATTTATTCTCTTAAAATCGGTAAAAACAGAAGTGTACGTTTTATGAAAAATCCTGGTGAATAGGGAAAATTTTGGCACAGTTGGTTTGAGATGGTAGAAAGCAAACCCAGAAGGCAAATGTTTTGCCTCCTCTACGTGAGAATGTGGCTTTGCACGTGTGTGTTGGAAGAGGTTTGGCCAAAACGGGAGTTAGCGTTATACGAGGCCCAGTTGTCGCTACCAATAGCGTTTTCCCTCCCAGTTGTCGCTACCAACAGCGTTTTCCCTCCTTCAGTCTCTGGGGTGCTAAAAGCCAGCTGTGGACTCCCTGAGTTTCTAGGACAAAGGTTGTTGAGTGTCGATACGTCCAGGTGCGAAGTTCTGGGTGTTTTATTTTATGGGTGGGTACCACCAACAAGAGAAACTGCTAGAAAATGAGTCACGTGGTCAAGCATGCGATACGCCGTTCTGTATTTATAAATTTAACCGACCTGAGCATACTCATTACGTCGATCTCTGTGTCAGTCCTCAGGGAAGAAGGAATTGGGTTCATCAATTGAACAAGACAGCCCCTTTTGATCAGGAAGGAAAAAAACACACACTAGGAATTACAGGGAAATGTTACCATTTGTGCAAAACGGTCAACTATCCGAAACTAGGTGTGAAAGTTTTAGGAAGAAAGGAAGCGTGATCCCAGATCGTGGAGCTACAGGAACAGGAAGCAAAGAATGGACTGTGAGAATGTAGCATCCGAATGGTGCCCATTTAAAATAAAGTGAACAAAGGCATTTCAGTGCTGGGCTAGTGACGGAGGAATTGGAAGGGAATGGGCCCAGGAACACTGAGAATCAGAGGAGGTGTAGGAATGTCCAGCCAGCTCTTGGACACTGCCTCTGTGTCTATTTAGTTTCCATGTGGCTTTGTTCTCATGGCTGGCAGATCAGTGTGGGAGACTGTTAAACAATTCTTTCTAACAAGACTGGTCCTGACATTTCAGAATCCTTGGGCGTGTCACGATGACCCTGTGATGGTATTGTTGTTCAAACCTTGACACTTAAAGTGATGTCCCTCACCTCAAAGGAATATATGTACTCGCCAGTGAAGAGAGACTAAATCAACCTCAAAAATACAGAAGAGGGATGGGCAGGGAAAGTTGGTGTATGAGCTGAGGGTGGAACCAGTCAGGCCAGAGTTCCAAACTGGAAAAATCATTAGAGTGTGGGAGGAATTAGAAAGAAAGAATTAAAGAACTCTTGAAATTTCTTGTTTGTTTCAACTGCCTCCCATCCCAACCCCGTTGCTTTGTTTCATTCATGATTTAACCCACAGGAAGGATAAAAGCATTGATAAGAGAACACATTGGGTTATCTGAATATGAGAGTATGGGCAAGCACATTCTCTGTTGGTGGTGGTGTACAATGTGAGTTAGAACCCTCAGGTAAAATACATGCTCTTTGGTACAGTAATCTCTCTTCAGGAAATTTATCCTGAGGAATAATTGGTCATGGGCACAAAGATCTGTGTATAGAATTTCGTTGTTGTTGCAGAGTTAATGCTGGAAAGGAAAAAGGAAGAACCCAAATATCTAGTGACAGAGGACTGATCAACTACAGTATTTCAAATGATGAACTATGAGGCAGCCACTAAAAAGAAAAATGTAGACATATGGTTATGGACATGGAACCATGTCCAAAATATAGTGTTTGGTGTTGAAAAGCAGGTAACTGTGAAGTTCGTGCCATATGATCCTGTTTTTGTATTTGTATTACAAAAAGTCAGAGATGTATACACTAAAGTGTTAAGTGTATTCACCTCTAAGTGATGGGATTTAGAATATTTAATTTTCCCTTTTGTGCTCTATCTCTATTTTATTACATTTTCTGAAATAGTCATGCATTATTTCGTAATCTCAAAAAACCAACCAAACAAAAAAAACCCAAAAACCACTAGGACTGGTTTCCTGGTCTGGAGGTTTAGCAGCAGGGATTTATCCTCTGGGACTCCAAAGGTGACAGGGGCTGAAGGTGTGGGCTGTCTTCCTGTGAGGGTGATTTCAGTTTCCACTAAGCCTAGCTGGGCAGACTAATTAGAATTGCTTTTCAAAGACAGAAGAATGTTTAAATTATTCATTGTTTTTCATAATCTGTTTTTCTAATAGTTAGGCTATTAATCTGGGTTATTGGTTTTATATCTCAGATTCTGTTCATTTGTAGGATGGCTTAAATGCCTTATCATTTGAAATTGTGGCAAGAGTGTGCAAACTGTAATTAGAGGGCCTGGTCCAGTGGTCTAGTGTCACCTTGGTAGGCAATCAGAAGACCTCCCTAACCTCATTTTTATCATCTATACAATGGGATAGAATGCTTACTCTATGAAGTTGTTGTAAGGATTAAATGAGTGAGTGACTGTAAAAAGTGCTTTGAAACAGACACATTGCTTGTATTTAATTTAAAATGAAGAATTAGTTTTTGTACATTCTAATGTACAGAGGTAAAAATTTTAGAAAACAAGAATTAGTTTTGGAGAAAAAGAAAATTAAAGTCTTTGGCTGAGCTTGATGAACCAGGGTTATTTTATTTAAGGTCCAAAGAGCCTTCTTTTTTTTTTGTTTCACTTTATCAAAATATCAGACAAACATAATTTAAAAAATGAAGTAGCACTTCAGAGCTACATACAAAACTGGGACAACTTTGGGAGTAAGAGGGGCAACGGTAATAAAATTATCCCAGACTAGGAAGGAAAAATGGAGACTGTCCCTGACAAACCCTACTTATTAAAACACACACACACACACACACACACACACACACAGAGGCCAGAAGAGGTGGCTCACCTGTAATCATAACTTTTTGGGAAGCCAAGGTGGGATGATTACTTGAGCCCAGGAGCTCCAGACCGTCCCGGGCAGCATAGTGAGACCCTGTCTCTACAAAAAATTACAAAAACTAAAAACAAACCAGGTATGGTGGCACCCACCTGTAGTTCCAGCTACTCAGGAGGCTGAGGTAGAAGAATTGCTTGAGCCCAGGAGTTTGAGGTGGCTGCAGTGAGCTGTGATCCTGCCAAGGCAATGCAGCCTGCATGAGAGAGTGAGATCCTGTCTCAAAAACCAAAGTGAAACAAAAACCATATCCCCTGTTTTTCCCTACTATCTCTGATTCCCATTCCTCAGAGACACTGCCTTCAATTATTTTAGCAATTTTTTCATGTTTACCTCTATATTTCCAAAGAATAGGTTTTAACTGCTTTTCTTGATTTTTCTACTTCATACATTATCTATTGATTTCTTACTAAGGACAATGAGGAATTCTGTCTTTTATGCCCTCTATTCACACATCATTTCCCTCCCCTCATTCCCAGCGTGATTATATTATATATTCATCTTTATATTAATATGCCCATATAAATCTTGTTCACAGCTCAACCATATAATTTGTTTCCTTTCTTGTGCAATTGTTCATTGCCCCTGGAATTAATAATTAACTCAAATTTTGGTTTGTTCTATTTTCTATGGCCCCAGCCACTTATTCATCCCCAGACTCTCTGAACTCTAAAATTACTCAAACAGCTAATCTATCAGTTTTATATTTTATTGGGAATAAACCTTCTGTCCTCGGTCCTCCCACTCCAGGTCAGCCTGGTTTCTGTCCAGAGCACCCCACAGCGGTAGTCTCAAGACTTCCTGTCTCTTTTCTTCTGTGCTGGATTCTGTTTTCTTGATCCCATGGTTGCACTTCAGTTCTTTCATTTTCTTGTTTCCATGAACACATCCACTTTTACATTAGCTTAGTAAGAAAGTGGGCATGGAAAAATAAAATAAAAAGTTAAAAAAAAAAAAAAGTGGGCATGGAGATAAACTTTGGAGGCCTTACCTATCTAAAAATTCCTTCATTTTATCCCCATTCTTTGTATGGGTTTTTTTTTTTCCAAACTTAGAGTAGACTTGACTTGTAGGAATATTATAAAAAGTGTCCTTACCAATTCACCAGTTGTTAACCTTTTGCTATATTTGCTGCATTGCATCTTTTCTCTAGATTGTAAGTGCATACTTTTTTGGGAACCATCTGAGAGTTAGTTGCAGTTATCCTCATGTTGGATTATAGTTTGGCGAAGTATAGAATTCTAAATTGGACATCATTTTCCCTCAGAATTTTGAAAGCATTGATCTATTCGCTTTTGGCTTCTGTTGTTGCTGTTGGAAGGCTAGCATCATTCTGATTCCTGCCCTTTACAAGTGACTTGTTTGTTCTATCTGTATGTTTTTTGCATTTCCTTTCATCTTTGGTGTTCTGAACTTTTATGATGTACCTTAATGCAAATTTCCTTCCCTTCATTGTGTTGAGTACTTTCTGCTGAAAAAGAAAGTACTGGGATAGGAGAAGGGCAAGTCCCATATTTGGAACTCAGGATGTTCAGTTCTTGGAATTTCTTTGATAATTTCCTCTGTCCATTTTCTTACTTTTCTGAAACTCCCATTAGCCAGATGTTGGAACTCCTAAATTGATCCTATAATTATATTCTCTTTTTTCTCCAGTTGCTTTTTTTTTTTGACATTCATTTCACTTTCTAAGAGATGTCTTCTCCTTTGTCTTCTGTCCCTTCTACTAAATTCTTTTTTTTTAGAGACAGGATTTTGCTCTGCCGCCCAGGCTACAGTGCAGTGGTGCAATCATAGCTCACTGTAGCCTTGAACTCCTGGGCTCAAGTGATACTACTGGCTGAGCCTCTCAAGTAGCTGGGACCACAGGCATGCACCATCATGCTCAGCCAATTTTAAATGTTTTCTCTTGTTGAGAAGGAGTCTTTCTGTGCTGCCTAGGTTGCTCTTGAACCGTTGTCCACAAGTGATCCTCCTACCTCAGCCTTCCAAAGTACTGGGATCACAAGCATAAGCCACTATGACTGCCTAAATTTCTAATTTTGTCTATACTCCTTTTTAATTTTCAAAAGCTCTTTCTTATTATTAGGATGTGCCTTTTCTATGGCATCCTATTCTTTTTATGTATACAATATATTTATTCTCCCAGCTTTCTGAAGATGTCAAGTATAGCCGTTCCCCCTGAGGTTTCTTCTGTCTTTTACATTGCCTCTGTATTCATTTTCTATTTGTTTACTTTCAACTTTGCCTTTCACATTAAGGACTCCCTTTAATTGCTTGGTAATTCTTGGCTCTCTGTTCACAGGTGCATAAACATGAGGCACTGAAAATCTCATTGGAAATTCTCTGAGAGTGAATGGGGCTCACTGTAGGTGAAGGAGAAGAGCCCAGCCCATTTCCCTGGGAGGATCTATGAGTCCTTTCTCCAAGCTGTTCTCTTTCTTAAGAGAGGAATCCTGCCTAGAGAGCTCAAGTATGGCTACCAGAATTCCAGGACTGAGTGGGAAAAGGAGCTGGGCTTATCAAGTCTTGGCCATCAGGCTTGTGCTGAATCCCACGGTTTTCAGTAGGGTGCCTCATCTCCTTGCTTAGCTCTGAGCTAGAGGAGCCAATCTGTTCTCTTCAGAGGATAAATCTCCCACCTTCCCCTTGGGTAGGAGAGGGGCAAGTGCCTGGCTGCACAGGGCCCAGCTGTGCTGTATAAGACTTTGAGCAAATCCTCAGTTTAGGGCCTCACTCTCCACCCTGGGCTTCTAAAGTGCTATGCTTCAATTTCTTACTTTTCCTGGGTTCTGTGGTACTAACTGATTAGTGTGGCAGAGGTCATGCCATGGGTCCAACATGTCATTGTGTCTTCCCAGGAGTCTAAACGGATCATAGCTTATAGCCTTTCTTGAAGTCAGATTGGATAAGTGACTGAATTGTGATTAGTGGAAGTGATGTCCACCCCTTTCAGACCTGGTGCTAAAAAACAGCCTCCAGCCCTTTCTAAATTCTGTGGCCAGGGAGTGGGGTGGGCCCAGAGCACAGCCCTGAGACCTTTGCTCTATGGCAGGCCCTTTAAACTAGGGATGAAAGAGTTGGGTCCTTGGGCCCCCAGGATTTGTTCTCATCCTTAGCTGAGATATACACATTTCTCTCTCACACACATGCACACATACATACATACATATTTGCTATAGAACTCTGTGCATCCGAGACACAATTCCAGAGTACCAGGGGAGCAAGGCCGGGGCTCCTGGGAACCTGAGAGTTGGGAGCATAGAAAAAATAATCCTTCACTACTTTGCTTTCCATGGGGGCAAAGAGAGTAGCAGACAGAGGCAAAGGAAAAGACCCTATTGTCTTCACTTCAGTCCCTAACTCCACTATCAAGAACACATTTTGGTTTTTAAAAAGTGTAAAAATAACTAGAAATGGTCTTTTAAAAAGGCTAGAAATATGAATCCTACTTAGATGGGGTGGATTGGTTTATTATCTTAGATCTGGCTGATAAACACAGCTAGACACAGATTTTAGGCAGGCAAGCAAGCGATTTTAAGTCTGTCTCCAACTTATAGACATATTTGATATTTCCCATTTGGGGACATAAATGTTAATTTCATTAGTGACTAATAATAAACAGTATGATATGGGTTTCCCTTGACCTAGAGAATCTCACCCTTCAGCAGTTCACCCTGGGGGCTCTTTGCCAGTTCCACAACTGTTATGAGGTGAAGCCAGGAGGTGCACACACACACCCTGCCACCTACAGTCCCCCTGGATTCTCCCCTCCCAGCCCAAGCTACTCTTCCCTTTTCTAGCCCTTTCCTCCCACATTTCTCACACCTACACAAGCCCACTTCCGGGGAATCCCCTAAACAGTTAAACAAAGATCACTGAAAATTCATACAATCAATTTCTGTATTCCCAGACTGAGTTACATTTTGAAATCTTACCAATGGACAGTGTATAACTGTATCATTTATAGTTGATTTGAATATGGCATTTATGGTCAATAAGAAAGGAGAGTTAAGATTAAGCCATTAGCGCGCAGTTACCTACTACATTAGTGCTGTCAGAAAATCCTACTTGCCCCAGAATGCCTTCTCCAGGCACATCCCCTGCTGCGATTGTGAGCCTCTTTCCTGTCCTTCCTGTGTGGAGATGACCCTGTTGACTGACTCCCCACAGGATTGGTCCCAAGCTGCTTTTTCCAGTGCATTAATGCCATTATCTGCAGGAATGAGCAATGCCAAGTGCTTTACTCAGAGCTCTATCTGGTGCTCGAGCTGGTGTCTTCAAAAGGAGGACTGTCTTTTCACCAGAGAGATACCTGCAGAAACTGGCTTTCAATAAAGCCGAAAGGAATGCATCCTGGGGCAGCTCTCTTTGTACATTGCCATCCCGATAATAAATAGCTATTCTACTCTGGCCAGCCAGCCTGCCAGACAGCTTTTTATGTGATTTCCTTGAAGATGAGGTTGCCAAAAGGAGGAACACATGGCATCAAAACAGAAAGCTACAAGACTGCAGTTATGGGAGGTGATGGCTAGTCGCACAGTTTAATAATCTCAAATTCCTAATCTCTCATTTCCCTTTTTTCCGATCACCTTTTCCCATGCACAGTCAAGAAATCATGGTAGGGCTGGGTGCAGTGGCTCATGCCTATTATCCCAGCACCTTGGGAGATCAAGGTGAGTGGATCGCTTGAGGTCAGGAGTTTGAGACCAGCCTGGCCAAGATGGTGAAACCCCATCTCTACCAAAAATACAAAAATTAGCCAGGTATGGTGGTGCATGCCTGTAATCCCAGTTATTCAGGAGACTGAGGCATGAGAATTGCTTGAACTTGGGAGGCAGAGGTTGCAGTGAGCCAAGATTGTACCACTGCACTCTAGCCTGGGCAACAGAACAAGTCTCTGTCTCAAAAAAAAAAAAAGAAAAGAAAAAAATTGTATCAGTGGTTGGCAGCTTCCTCTGCAGAAAACAGTCACCAGTGCTATCTTCTTCCAACACCATCGCTTAGGACTCCCTGAATAAACACTTTGAAGGCAAAGGTAAAGAAGGGTGGAATAAGCAAATAAGAAGTCACCGTTCCTCCTGGAGTGAATAATTTCCTCCTCTGATTGCCTGAAGCTACAACAACACATGGTCTAACCATGGGACCGCAGGACTGGCTATATAATTTTCCAAACCAGTACAAAATAAAAATGCAGGCCCTTGTTCAAAAGGGTAGGAAGAAGAGTGCCATTAAAAGTGCTAAAATATAAAGCTTTTCCTTTCTTTTGCCATCTCTTGACCTGTCGGCCATGGTGTGCTTTTAAAATTTGCTTTTTAATATAGCTGGCCTTTGAGCAGGGGATAATCCCAGGGCAAGTGTGAATCCTCACAGTCTCAAGGGCCGCAGGCTAATACTTGGTGCTGGGCAGCGGATGGTTGGCCAACTTGCAGCAGATGGTTGGCCCTGAAGGGATCACAACCTCAGTGCCAGGACAAGTCACTGCTTGGATTGGGGGTAGGCCAGAGGCAAGTTGCCCCCAAACAGTTGTGCTATCAGGCCCTGCTGCAAAGAGCCCTTGGATGCTCAACCTCAAGTCTCCCCAGGTGCAACCCCAGGTCCCTGTCGAAGGCAAAGGATCACAGCAGGACATTACATCCCAGTCCCCACCTCTGCCAGACATAAGCCAGTTGCCATCCCAGGTAAAGGCAAGCAGGTGCCATAGTGAGGAGAGCAGATGTGGAGAGGGGGTGGCCGGGCAAGGTCCCAAGACCCAGACAATGGAGAACAGGCTGCCAAAGACCTATTCTCAGGGAGGTGAGGATCTGGCAGCAGGCAGAATCGCCTGTGAGCTAATGGCATGTGCTCCAATGTTCATCGGACTTCACTTGCAAAACACAAATTCAAAGCTTAAATTATTAAGAATGTCAAGACAGCAACTTCAGAGCATTAAACTCCAAGCATGCAGGGCTCTTCTGAACCTGGGGCTGTGTGCAGCTGCACTGTTCCCACACCCATGAAGCCCATCCTCTGCAACCAAATTATAGAAATCAGCGAAGGTCCAGAAAATGTGTGTGTGTTTAAAAACATATTTGTGGCATTTCTCACACACTGCCTTGTACATAGTCTTATTTCTTTACTACCCTCTTCCCTTCCTGGATACCATCTGCATGGCCTAGCTCCTGCGCTTTCAGGCTAATCTCTGGCATGTTATAGCCCCTCTCTAATCCTGATCTGTAAATCAGAAACAATAACAACGATCTCACAAGAGTGCTGTGAGGACCAAACTAAGTAAGGGTTAGAAGGCATTCAGCCCAGTGCCTGACACATGTTTCATACTTGCAAACGTAAAAATATACACACACACATATATATGTGCCCACATACACTGATAGGAATGCATCTTTGCTATGACACATAGGGACAGTGCCAGAGTACGTACAAGATATTTAATAAGCCCATTTTTCAGGCAAAAGAACTCAGGGTGAACATATTTAAGTGTCAATCCGGGTAATGGATATTTTAAATGAAATATAGTGCAAATGTGAGTCTATTAAGTTAAAGAGAGACTAAAAAGGCTTTTTCAAAAATTCAAGCCATTATGGTAGAGTAATTCCAAACGTAAGCTCAATTTAATTAAGCACATGGCAAAAATAAAGTCTTAAAAAGCCTGATAAATATAATTTCAGTATGAAAATTAGGTTTCCTAAGGGAAGATGAAAGAGATTGGAATGGTTAGCACAGAAAAGAGAAGGAGAACTTCAAGATAGCGAGATAGTTCTCAATTAAAAGGGGGAGATTAAAGTGTACATTTTGCGGTCTGGCACCATGGCTCATGCCTGTAATCCCAGCACTTTGGGACATCAAGGTGGATTACTTGAGCCCAGGAGTTTGAAACCAGCCTGGCCAACATGGTGAAAGCCTGTCTCTACTAACAACACAAAAATTAGCTGGGTGTGGTGGCTCACACCTGTAGTCCTAGCTACTAGGAAGGCTGAAACATGAGAATCGCTTGAACCTGGGAGGTGGAGGTTGCAGTGAGCCGAGATTGTGTCACTACAGTCCAGCCTGGGTGACAAGAGTGAGACTCTGTCTCAAAAAAATCAGTCAACCAATCAATCAATCAATAAAGTGTACATTTTGTTACAAAATTAATTCATGTTTATTATAGAAATCTTCAAAAATACACATAAGCAAAAAGAAGAAAATGTTAAATATGCATAATCCCACCACTCTCATATAGCAAACAAGTTCATATAAACTGATTATCCTACTGTAAATGTAGGTTTGATAGCCTCAATAATTCTCAGCATTTTCATTTTAAAAAATATTTGCCAGTTTTGCAGCTGAAATGGTATCTCATTGCTATGTTGACTTAAATACTTCTTAGAATAATAAATTACTTATTTCCCCATATGTTTATTGTTCATATGTATTTTTCTTTTGTGAATTATCCATGTCCTCTTAGACCTTTGTTTTTGTTTCCTTTGAGACAGGGTCTTACTCTGTCACCCAGGCTGGAGTGCAGTGGTGCGATCATAGCTCACTGCAGTCTTGACCTCCTGGGCCCGAGCAGTCCTCCTATTTCAGCCTCCGGAGTAGCTGGGACTACAGTTATGTGCCATCATGCCCAACATTTTAAAAGTTTTATTTATGTATTTGTTTTTGCAGAGACAGAGTCTTGCTTTGCTGTCCAGGCTGGTCTCAAACTCCTGGCCTCACATAATTTTCTTGTCTTGGCCTCTGAAAATGCTGGGATTACAGGTGTGAGCCACTGCACCTGGCTTAGACCATTTTTTATATCCTAAATGGATATAACAAACATCCTACTTTGTTTTTCTCTTAAAAAGTTATAAATATTTAAAAGAACATTTAAAAAGTACAGAAAATAATACAGCAGGTGCAGTGTTTCTATGTGTGTTTCAGAAGAAGGGGCCTACTTGGGGGGTGGATAGGGACTATATTAACACAATTTGCCATGTGGCTAGAAAAATAAGTAAGTTGTCTTGTTTTTTCCATACTGATGTGCAAAAGTGTTTTTGTACATTAAGGATGCTAACCTTTTCATATGCTATGAAGCTTCAGCCTGGATATTTCTGATCAATTCATCAAGGTGACTACTAAGAACAGAACAAAAGGAAATTCATTTAAATAAAAATAAACATTTTTAAGCAAAGCATAGTGGCACATGCTTATAGTCCTAGCTACTTGGAAGGCTGAGGGGGGAGGATCCCTTGAGCCCATGAGTTCAAGGCCAACCTGGGGAAGAAAGCAAGACCTAGTCTCTAAAAAGTAAAATAAATAAATTTAAAAAATTTTTATTTGGATATGAAAAATAATTTCTTGACCATGAAAAGAATCAATTCAGGACTAACTAATTTATCATTATGAAGTCAGTCTCTAATCCATCATCTCCTGTCTAGAATTTACATTAAACTTCACGGGCCAGAAAACAGGGGCTAGACCAAATAGTTGTTCACCCTTTCTTCTAGTTTAGTTTCTTTCTAAGTTTATTTTCTTATATTCCACGAAGTACTAATTTCTAAAAGGTTTAGGTTACTTGGTTAATCTTATTTAACTTTTGATCCTCCCCATCACAAGCAAAACAAGCTGAATCTTTGCAGAAGTTTTGAGTAAGGGCTGCTAAGTCTACTATTATTTGGCGGTTCTGCGAATGAATGTTAATTCTATTATGTAACAATTGGGACAAGTGCTTAATTTGTTAAAAAGCAGAGCTGGGTGATGTGGCTCATGCCTGTAATCCCAGCACTTTAGGACGCCAAGGTGGGTAGATTGTTTGAGCTCAGGATTCTGAGACCAGCCTGAGCAACATGGTGAAACTCCATCTCTACCAAAAATACAAAAAATTAGCCAGGCATGGTGGTGTGCACCTGTGGAATAAGACATTTCTCTGAGAAGCCCTAGTTTCCGTTAATGGAGAATGGAATTTTGAAACCAAGATCTCAGTTCTAGGTGTGCTCATTGCTTCTGGGGTGTCATTGCTTCTAGACTCAACAGAGAGAACTAAGAAATATACGTATGTTTGCACATACATATGCACACATCTACATTTATTTCTATACTTATGTATTTGCCTATATGTTGGAAACCAACAGTCCACTCTGAAACCTTCACTGCCAATTGAACACTATCAAGTTTATTCTGTCCTCCTCTGTTTCCTTTATCCCTCTTCTGACAGTGAGAAACCTGGCTGTCGTTATCCATAATACATTTATTTATTTTTGTAGTCCTAGAATACCCATAAAGTAGTTTTAGAACTGTTCATCTGTTTCTCTGTGAAAAACAAATTTATTAATTAGAATGCAATATTTGTGTTCCTTTTACTGTCAGCCTTGCAGTAGCCGGTCAAAATACTCTTAAGCCAGTTACTTAGGTTAGTTCTTTTCTTTCCTACCACCTTCAGTATTGTTATTTATATGTAATCCAGCTAGGCTGATTTGTTATCATTTGTGTCTACTTGCGTTTCCTCTGACACTTGTGACTGATTTTAATTATATATTTAGTTTAAAAGTTAAGATACAATTCACATACCATAAAATTCACCATTTGAAAGTATACAATTCAGGCCAGGCATGGTGGCTCATGCCTGTAATCCCAGCACTTTGGGAGGCTGAGGCAGGTGGATCACCTGAGATCAGGAGTTTGGGACCAGCCTGGCCAACGTGGTGAAACCCCGTCTCTACTAAAAATACAAAAAAGTTAGCCAGGCATGGTGGTGGATGCCTATAATCCCAGCCACTTGTGAGGCTAAGGCAGGAGAATCACATGAACCTGGGAGGCAGAGGTTGCAGTGAGCTGCGATCACACCATTGCACTCCAGCCTGGGCAACAAAAGAAAAAACTCCATCTCAAAAAATAAAATAAAATAAAGTATACAATTCAGTGGTTATTAGTATGTTCACAAAGTTAGGTAATCACTACCATTATCTAATTCCAGAGCATTTCATCTCTTAAAAAAAACTGATATGGTTTGAATCTGCATCCCCACCCAAACCTCATGTTCAATTGTAATCCCCAGTGTTGGAGGTGGGGTCCGGTGGGAGGTGATTGGATCATGGGGGAGATTTCTAATGAATGGTTTAGCTCCATCCCCTTGATGCTGTCCTCGCAATACTGAGTGAGTTCTGTAAGACCTGGTTGTTTAAAAGTGTGTACCACCTCCCCAGCCCTTGTTCCTGCTCCAGTATTGTGACTATCTGCTCCTTCTTTGCCTTCTGCCACGTCTGTAAGTTTCCTGAGGCCTCCCCAGAAGCCACCAGATGCCAGCATCATGCTTTCTAAACAGCCTGTGGTATCATCAGCCAAGTAAACTTCTTTTCTAACTCCCTTGCTTAAAACCCTTCACTGGTTCCCACTGCACTTAGGATAATCAAAATTTCTTTTTGGGCTCCGAATGGTTTGCCTTCAAACAATCTTATTTCCTATCTTTCTTTCCCCCTACTTTATTCAGTACATTCTACATCCATCAGCCTCTGCTCACTTCCTCAAAGACGACCGGGGTCTCCCCTTCCCGCCCCAGGGCCTCCCCTTCCCGCCCCAGGGCCTTTGCTCTAGACCTTCCCTCTGCCCTGAACACTCTTTGCCAGCACATTGCATCCATTGTAGGATAGGCGGTTTCTTTTTTCTTTTCTTTCTTTTTTTTTTTTTTTTGAGACGGAGTTTTGCTCTTGTTACCCAGGCTGGAGTGCAATGGCGCAATCTCGGCTCACCGCAACCTCCTCCTCCTGGTTTCAGGCAATTCTCCTCCCTCAGCCTCCTGAGTAGCTGGGATTACAGGCATGCACCACGATGCCCAGCTGATTTTTTGTATTTTTAGTAGAGACGGGGTTTCACTTTGTTGACCAGAATGGTCTCGATCTCTTGACCTTGTGATCCACCTGCCTCGGCCTCCCAAAGTGCTGGGATTACAGGCGTGAGCCACCGCGCCCGGCCCAGGACAGGCAGTTTCTAAGATGGCCCCTCTCACCCCTGCCTCCTGGTATTCACAGCTTTGTAGAATCCCCACCCCTTGAGTACAGGTTGGATTTAGTGATTCACTTATAGTGAACAGAATGCAGTGAAGATGATGGGTTATTAAAAGAAGGCGGCTCCCATGCAGGCTGCCCTTTCTCTCTCCCTCTACTGACTTGCTCTGAGGGAAGCATCTCCTGCCAATTGTAAGCTGCTGAATGGACAGGCCCACATGACAAGGAACTGAGTTTTCTGGCCGACAGCCAGTGAGAACCCAGAGCCTGCCAGTAGCCATGTGGGTGCAATTGGTGGCCCAGTCTCCTCCAGGACAGCCTTGGGCTGACTGGAGACCAAGCTAATACCTGGACTTTAACCTCATGAGAAAGAAACCCTGAGCCAGAGACACCCAGGCAAGCCATGCCCTGATCACTGACCCACAGAAGCCATGAGATAATAAACACGTGTAATTTAAAGCTGCTACATTGAGGGATAAGTTGCTATGCAGCAATAGGTAACTAACATACATGGCTGGCTCACTCTCATCCTTCACCATTCAGCTCAAGCATCACCTTCTCAACAGCCTTTCCTAATCACCCTACCTAAAGTAACTTTCTCCCTGTCTTGCTTCTTCCCCAAGTTACTTCCTAATATGGGGCCCTGTTTTCTTTCTTTCATAGCACTTATTACCGTCTTTAATTACTTCCTTTACTGTGTATTATCTGACATCCCACAACTGGAATGTAAACTGCTAAAGTGTAGGGCAGTGGCCTGGCTAGTTCACTGCTCTATCCCCAATACCTAGAACAATACCTGGCCAGGTACTTGCTGAATACATGAAAGGGAGTAATGTTTCTGAATTATTTGCTTCAGAAATTTCCTGGTGTTCAGAAGAGCCAAATCCTATGAACCGAGCATAATCTGTGCTTTGATAAGAACTGTGACAGCCAACAAGGCCTGGAGCTGTTTTCAGGTTTTAGCACAAGGTCTGCTTTTATTTTTTGGATCAGGAAAGTAACTTGCCAGAGCCACAGAGCTAGCAGGTGGTAGAGTCATTCAAACCAAGGTTTGTCTGAGTTCAAAGCCCATGGTGCCACAAAAATTATGTAAATAAATAAAGTAAAAATACTTAAAGCAAAATAGAAGACAGGAGACAAATATGAAGGAGATAGGGGAGGAGATAAAAACCATGTACTGGTCCATGGACAATTGAAGTGGAAAAAACATGGGAACTTGGACTTATTTAGAAGCCTCCTAGATATGAAAAGGATCACATGGGGGCAGCCTAACTGTGAGTGAGGGGCATCATGGTAGAGGCACCCACACTACCTTGGTGCTTATTACCAACCCCTCACCTCAGGTGGCTTTGCAGATGCAAGTATTTGACCCTCTCTGAGGAGGCTGTGGGCTCTGCAGCAGCTCTGCAAGAGCTTCGCAGATCCTGCTTCTTTGACAACTCAAGATGTAATGCCTAGCAGGGGCTGCAAGATGTAGTACAGTTGTAGTAGATCACAAGATGATTAAAGTCACAGCACTAGTGCCCACTTACTCACATGTCCCCTCCTATCCCCAGTTTCCACAGCAACTGTGATACTGAACCATAATAAGAAGGTCATGTTCCTGACAAGAGCTCCCACAGTGCTTTGAGTTCATATCTCAGCTCTGCCACATTCCACCACGTTTAGTGGTATGACCTTAAGCAGGATACCTCCTGTGCACTTCAAAAGCTCTTCGCCTCACTTCTTATTTTGGCCACTGATCTGGTGACCAGTTCCATGCAAGCCTAGGTGGTATAGCCTGAGAGCATCTAAGCCAAAGGCTTCTCAATTTCTGCTCTGGAGTTTCTCTGGCATGACTTGTGATATGTCTACAGGAATCCACTCAGCTTTCACTCATGTGCAGATTGGAAGTATGGCACTTAACATGCTGTGTAGCAAACTGACCAGTGGGGCAGGGGCTGATGAATAAATGTGTCTTCTGTCTTCTTCAGATGGATAATTCTCAGAAGACCCAGTGGGATCAAGCAACCAGACTTCAACAGTACTGGTCAACTCAATAGATATCTTTGTGTTGGTTTTCTTTCCTTTCCATTAACTCCCTCTGTCCCTCACTCTTGCCCCGGGGATCATTTTCCCAATTGAACTACTCATCCAGAAGCCTTTGTCTTGGGCTTTGCTTTCAGTGAAACAGAGATTATTTTATCTCTCTGTATCTCAGTCACCACCTGTAATACTGGAAATATTTGCAACTCTTTCACAAGGTTGCTGCAAGTGTCAACTAATAATCCATGGAAAGTGTGTTGGGGACTGATCAGTTCACAGCAAGCATTGTATGAATTCCACTTACAGCCATTGTTTGTCATATTATATCATAAGATATCTTTATCACAATATAGAATATCCTTACTCTATTCCTCCAGCTTTCAGCTGGACATTTATGTTTTCAATTATTCTACTAGAAGCAAATAAAAGAGAGAAGAAACAAAAGATGCTCCACATAGAAAATTGTTACTGATGAAGCCAATGACAAAAATGTTGGGGACATTTTTTTCTTCAAATTTAATACAAACAGATTTAATTCAAACAATTTAAAGATTACATGTGCATGCTTCTCTGAGATGACTCATGTGGGGGAAAATCCTCAATTGGGGTATAAGTCTGATGTTTGGAATTATTTTAAGGTGTAGGTTTGTTTGCCAGCTCTTTGTAAGTTGAATGGCACCATCCATGCTAGGCCTACTCTTTGTTCAGCTACCGCAGGCGGTCCATGGTGTCTCGATCTGGATAGTCATGGAGCACTACCTCAAAGACTTCCCCAGGTGTGGACAAAATTCTGAAGGTCAGAATCACCATTGCCATTTCATTCTCCTTCATAGGCCATATCAGACACAACACTCCATTCCACAGAGCTTTCCTTGGAAATGTCTCCCACATGTAACCTCACCTTTCCATTCACACTTTAGCAGGTCTCCAAACAATTTCCTTGGAATACCTTTTCTTTGCTCTCCATTTGTCCATATCGGAACCATTTTTAAATTTGCAGCTTTTTTTTTTTTTCTTTCTCCCTCTCTTCTCCCCGAAGTTACTCAGGTCCCTCTCTTGCTGCTTCTCATGCCTCTGGCATCTCAGATAATGATATTACCTACTAGGAGACAACTTCTGGAGGAATATATTCTTCTTCCTTTAAGAGCAGCCAAAAGCCAGAGTTATCCATTGAGACACCAGCAGCTGCCTCAGCCCGTGCTAACAATTCTTTTTCTGAATCCCCATCCTAGTTTGGACAAGTAACTCAGAATGATATTATACATGATCATAGAAATGGCTGGTTTAGTGGAGGATTTAGAATGCCTAAACTAGAAATAATCACTGGTGATTAAAAAAAATGAATAACAGACACCAACAATTACACAGGGTTGCCAGGTATCATGAATTTGCTCAGTGAGTACTCACAGAGCTCATACCTCAGAACCACTTATATGTCCTTAAACATCTACTTTACCAATTGTGTGCATGTTGGCTATTCCTTGCACTATGCTTGTCCTAGATTGCTGTGTGGAGAAAATTTGAAGACTGTGACATAGGGAGGTGGAGCTGATGCAGGGACTAGCAGTCTCCTTAAAGTGAGAAAATGAGGCTCAGAATATGATATGTAAAGACAAAGGGGGCTAGAGTTTGCCAGACAGAGTACCAGAGAAGAGAATTTCACAGAGACACTACTCCAGAAATTTTCAAAGGGTTCTTCTAAAGTATTTAGCTGAGTATCGATCAGCACATGCATATGAAGGAACTGCCCAAGGCCAGGTAAGGAACCACTTGAAAGGCTTATAGGTAACAGTGACTGGCATTCATACAGGGCTGGGAGTAGTCCCTCTTACCACCAGCCAGACTGAAAAAGTTTATGATTTACAGAGCATTGGCTCACATACAGGGAAGGATGTTGTCTCAATAGGGGAATAATTAGCTATGAACTGAGCACTGGTCCAGTGCTAACAAATCAGGATAGCAAGGTCCAAAGTATTAAACCATTGCCAAGTAACTTAGCTGCATGACAGCACAAAGCTCAAGAATATTTATAGAAATCAAAAATATCGGCTAACACCCTTTTCGGCCTTAGCCCACCTGTACCCAGGTGAATTTAAAAAAAAAAGAAATAAAAAATATTCACCTCCCAAGAAGGTGAAATTTACAATGTCTGGCATCCAAGCAAAGATTGCCAGAAATGGAGAGAAGCAGGAAAGTATGTCTCAAATAAGGATTTTAAGAAATCAATCAATCAGAAATGAATCAGAACTGACACAACTGTTAGAATCAGCAGTCAATTACAGCAGTTATTATAACTGCTTTCTATATGTTCAAAGTTAACTAGAGACATGAAGATATAAAACCACCCAAATTGAATTTATAAAGATGAAAACTATAATGTATGAGATTAAAAATACACTGGATGCTATTAATGGCAGATTAGATATTGCTGGGGAAAAAAAAGACTAGTGAACTGAAAACCTAGCAATAAAAACTATCCACTAGAATACAGAGGGAAAAGTGAATTTATTTAAGAGAAGAGAAAAGAAAAGAAAAGAAAAGAAAAACAGCTTTAGTAAGCTGTGGGACAACTTCAAGCCTAATGTACATATAATTGGCATCCCCAAAGGAGGTGGGAAAGAAACTAGAAAGCTGAAAAAATTTGAAGATACAATGGCCAAAATTTTCTTATATTTGATGAAAACCATAAACCCACAGATCCAAGATGCTCAGTCACCCCCAAAATGAAATATGATAAAACTACACTAGGACACATCATAATCAAATTGCTCAAAAAATATTGATAAAGAAAACATTTTTAAAGCAGCTACAGGGAAAAGACACATTACAGAGAAACATTTATAAGAATAACAGCAGATTTCTTATTGAAAATAAGATGAGATGACGGTGTTTTTTAAAAAAAAATCTTTAAAGAACTATAAGGAAAGAACTGCCAACCTAGAATTCGTTACCCAGCAAAAGTATTTTTCAAACACGAAGGATTTAGAGATAGAAAACAGATTAGTGTGACAGGATCTGTGGGGAGGGGAGAATGGGCTGTGGCTGTCAATCAGTATACAGTTTAGTGGGAAATAAATATCCTGGAGTTAGATAGTGATGATAGTTGTGCAGCCTTGTGAACATACTAAAAACCACTGAATTATACACTTTAAAAATGGTAAATTTTATAGTATGTGAATTATATTTCAATTTTTAAAAACTAAAGAAAAAAAGATAACTACTTTTCCAGACATACGAAAGATGAAAGAATTTATCATGAACCAACCTGCATTGCAAGAAATGTTAAAGAAAATACTTCAAGCAGAGGAAAATAATACAAGATAGAAATATAGATCTATTCTGTTCGATTTTGGTTTTCTTTGGGGTGGGTGGGTCATTGCAGTCTTAGATTATGTTTCTCTTGCTACCAAACAGCCACGTATTAACTCTCTTTGGATGATGAAGTTTAAAGAGTCAATAAATAGAAGCACCAAATGACTGCATTGGCGGCCACAGTGGCCTCCTTTAAAAAAAAAAAAAGAAAAAGAAAAGAAATACAGATCTATGCAAAGGAAGGGAGTACATTAGAGACATTATACAGTAAATATATAACTTTTTATTATAATTTAGATCTCTTTAAAAGACAACTTTTTAAATGAAAATAATGAAATGATAAAATTGCATTATGGGATTTATACCATGTGTATTAGTAAAATGTATGACAACCATAGCATAGAGCAAGAAGTGACATCAATACATATTCTACAGATATTAAAAATTAATAAGACTATAAACATCTTTGTGCCAATAAAGTCAACAACTCAGAAGAAATAGTCAAATTCCTTGAGTGACACAAACTATCAAAGTTTACCCAAGAAGAAATAAATGATGCAAATACCTCTATTTTAAAAATTGAATTTGGCCCAGGTGTGGCTCACACCTATAACCCCAGCACTTGACGAGACTGAGGTGGGACGATCACTTGAGCTTAGGAGTTAAAGACCAGCCTGGGCAGCATATTAAGAGCCCCATCTCTACCAAAAAAAAAAAAAAATACAGAAAAAAAAACATTAGCTAGCTAGGTGTGGTGGCATCCACCTGTGGTCCCAGCTGCTTGGGAGACTGAGGTGGAAGGATCAGTTAAGCCCAGGAGGTCAAAGCTGCAATGAGTTGAGATTGCACCACTGCACTCTAGCCTGGGCAATGGAGTGAGACTCTGTCTCAAAAATAATAATAGCTAATTATTAAAATTAAATTTGTAGTGAAAAGCCTTCCCAAAATGAAGACTCTAGACCCAGATAACTTCATTGGTGAATTACCAAATATATAAGAAATAAATAACTTGGGGATTATGCAAACTCATCCCTGATATCAAACCAGAAAAAGACTTTACAGGAGAAGAAAACTACAGAACAATATCCTTTGTGAACAGACACACAAAAAATTCTAAACGAAATCTTAGCAAATCAAATCCAACAATAAATAAAAAGGGTAATATTTAGAGGCTGAGGCTCTCTTCAGGCCAGGAGTCTGAGACCAGCTTGGGAAACATAGCAAGACCTGGTCTTTACAAAGCATAAAAAATAAGCTGGGCATAGGGGTATGCGCCTCTAGTCCCAGCTACTTGGGAGTTTGAGGCAGAAGGATTGCTTGAGCCCAGGAGTTCAAAGTGGCTATTATCGTGCCACTGCACTCCACTCTGGAGTGAGACTCTTAAAAAAAAAAAAAAAAGGTAATGCATTGTTAGCAAATGGGGTTTATGCCAGGGATGCAGGTTGATGTAACATTTGAAAATTAGTCAATGTTATTTGTCATAATAAAAACTAATAAAGAAAAAACATATGATCATCTCAATAGATGCAGGAGAAGTATTTGTGATAAAAACTCTCAGCAAAGGAGAAATAGGAGGGAATTTCCATAACCAGCTAAAGGGCATCCAGAAAACCTACAGCTATCATCACACTTAATAGTAAAAGACTGCTTTCCACTCTATTCCTCACTATGCCAGTGGTTCTAGCCAGTGCAATAAGCAAGTAAAACAAATAAATGGCATCCAGATTGGTTGCAAAAAAGTAAAATTGTCTTTATTTGAGATGACATCCTAGTCTACATAGGGAATCCAATTCCATTGTGGGTTTAGAAAAAGTAAGCTTAGTTAGGTCATAAGACACAAGATCAGTATTTTTAAAAATCTGATATATCCTGGAGTAAACAAAGGGAAATTGAATACAAGCTACCATTTACAATAATATTTTAAAGAGTCAAATAGAGATAAATCTGACAAAAGAGGCCGGGCGCGGTGGCTCAAGCCTGTAATCCCAGCACTTTGGGAGGCCGAGGCGGGTGGATCACGAGGTCGAGAGATCGAGACCATCCTGGTCAACATGGTGAAACCCCGTCTCTACTAAAAATACAAAAAATTAGCTGGGCATGGTGGCACGTGCCTGTAATCCCAGCTACTCAGGAGGCTGAGGCAGGAGAATTGCCTGAACCCAGGAGGCGGAGGTTGCGGTGAGCCGAGATCGTGCCATTGCACTCCAGCCTGGGTAACAAGAGCGAAACTCTGTCTCAAAAAAAAAAAAAAAAAAAAAAAATCTGACAAAAGATATGAAAGACCAGTGCACTGAATACTATCAAACATTACTGAGACAAATTTTTAAAATTTAAAAATAGGAAGATATACTGTGTCGATGGGTCAGAAGACTCAATATTGTTAAGATATTGTTTCTCCTAAAATTGGTTTATAGGTTTAATGGAATCTTAACAATAATCCCAGCAAGCTTTTTAATGATAAAGATTGACAAGCTGATTCTAAAATTCATATGGAAATACAAAGGACCTGAAATAGTTAAAACATTTGAAAAAGTAGAACAAAGTTGGAGAACTAAGACTACCTTATTTCAAAAATTATTATAAAACTATAGTAATGAGGACAGTGTAGTACTGGCACAAAATCAGTAAAAGATTAGCAAAACGGAATAGAGATACAAGCAAGAAACCCAGGCATATATGGACAATTGATTTTTTATAAAGGTACAGGCAATTTAGTGGAGAAAGGATAGTCTTGCCATTGAATGGTTCTAGAACAACTGGAGATATCCACATGCAAAAACAAAACAAAACAACTTCAATACATACCTGTACCATATATAAAAATTTACTCACAATAGACTTAGATCTAAAACTGTAAAATTTTCCAAAAAAAAACAAAGTAAATAATCTTTGTGATCTTGGTTTATATAAATATTTCTTAGGTATATTATCAAAAGTGCAATTCATTTAAAAAAATTAATAAATTGGACTTAAACACTTCTACTCTTTGGAAGACACTGTTGAGAGAATGAAAAGAGAAGCCACAGACTGAGAGAAAATATTTTAAAATCATGTTTCTGGGCCAGGCACACTGGCTTATGCCTGTAATCCTAGCACTTTGGGAGACTAAGGCGGGTGAATAACTTGAGGTCAGGAGTTCGAGACCAGCCTGGCCAACGTGGTGAAATTCCATCTCTACTAAAAATACAAAAACTAGCCAGGTGTGGTTGTGCACTCCGGTAGTCCTAGCTACTTGAGAGGCTGAGGCATGAGAATCACTTGAACCTGGGACGTGGAGGTTGTGGAGGTTGCAGTGAGCCGAGATGTACACTACACTCCAGCCTGGGCGACAGAGTGAGACTCCGTCTCAAAAATAAATAAATAAAAAGTTGTGGATCCAGAATGTATAAAAGTTTTCAAAACTCAGTAATAAGCAAACCAATAACCCATGCAAAAGTTAAAAAAATATTTTATTAGACCCTTAGTTAAAGAAGATAGGTAGTTGGTAAATAAACATATAATAAGGTTTTCAACATCGTTACCCATTAGGAAAATACAAATTAAAATCATAAAGAGATATGATTACATACTCACTAGAATGGCTAAGATAAAAAAAAAAAATCACCATTCCTAGTGTTGGAACTTTCACACACTGCTGGTGGAAATATAAAATGATGTCCACTTTGGAAAAGCCAATTGACAGGTTAAAAAAAAAAAAGTTAAACATATCCTTACTGTGTGACCCAGCCATTCCCCTCCTTGGTATTTTTCAAAGAGAAAATAAAGCATATTTCCAAACAAACATTTGTATATGAATGTGCATAGCAGCTTTATTTGCGATAGCCATTGTCAGGTTTGAGCCCCAACTGAAGCCCAAAAGGAGTGGGTGGAAGTGGGGGGGCGGGCAGGGAGCTGGAAGAACACTTGACAGACATCAGGTAGACGGGACATGGCATTATTTAACCCGCTCTCACAGAGGGACATCAGGTAGATGGGACATGGCATTATTTAACACCACTCTCACATGGCATTATTTAACCCCGCTCTCGGTGCTGCATTTGTACACCTCACAGAAAACAGTGGCTCAGAGCCAGGTGATGAGCTTTCCCACGTTATGGCTACTTAGCTGTGATTGCATAAGGCATGAAATTGTGTGCCTGTGCTCCTGTCCCACTGAGTCACGCAGGATGTTTGCCTCTGCCTATGCCTGCCTGGCTGCACTGCAGCCATATTCCTTACAGCCATGTATTCACTTATCTAAAATTCCCAACCATCCTATAAGTAAGTACTCTCCGTATCCTTATTTTCCAGAATGTTGTTAGGAAGTGGGGTCACTGGCTGGAGAAGGGAAGCTATATATGTTGTGTTAACATATTTGAAGTTTCCTTATGGGAAAGGGATTAACTTGTTTTATATAACAAGTAGGTAACAAGTATTTATCTAATATGAAAGGTAAACAAAGCACAGTGGGTGAAGATGCAGGTAGGGAAATCTGTTTCAATTCAATGTAGAAATAGTAATTAGTGTTCTGTTCTTGTTTGTCAGGATGCCTTTGCCTTTCCAGCTTCTTCTGTTAGCAACCTGGTACTTGGTTATAGGAATGAGCAAGGGGCTGGGAGCATGTGGCTCACGCCTGTAATGCTGGCACTTTAGGAGGCAGAGGCAGGTGGATCATATAAGGTCAGGAGTTCAAGAATAGCCTGGCCAACTTGGTAAAACCGGTCTCTACTAAAAATACAAAAATTAGTTGGGCATGGCGGCGCATGCCTGTAATCCCAGCTATTTGGGAGTTTGAGGCATGAGAATCACTTGAATCTGGGAGGCGGAGGCTGCAGTGAGCCAAGATCACACCATTGCACTCTAGCCTGGGTGACAGAGTAAGACTCTGTCTCAAAAAAAAAAAAAAAAAAAAAGGAATGGACAAGGTCCAGGTCAAGTGAATAATATTCCGTCCATCTGGCCACAGTGTCTGGTCCAGGGATGGACATATGGCCACAGCCAGGACAACCAGAATCCTTAGCCAAATATTTTCTAACTGAACTAGTCTTTTGTTTCAGTTGCTGAAATTTTTGGCTATGGGCCCAGAACAGTTTGACGGCATGCTGCCTGCTGCACAGGGAAAGTTCATCTGCAGAAGGCCTTCAGCACAAGTGTTCAGAGCATGAATTAGTTATGAGGTGATTGATCGATTAGAGAACATGATCTGTGTGATATTCCAACTGCTATTATTATAACCTTATCCCAAACTAGCAAGTAGAGTAGGAAAAACATAGTTGGAAGCAACACCAGCTGCAATGTCTGAGTGACTTCATGTTTCGTTTATCAAAGCACTGGGTGATAAAGTTGACAAGAATGTGTACAAGTTGTTCTAATGATAAGGGTGGTGGAAATAGTAAAAGAATGGCCATCATTCTTGAGAAAGAGCTATATATAATGTAGAAATGAAAGATAATTAAAAGCCTAGAAAGCCTTAGATTCAGACTAAGTTAATATTAAATGGTGAGAGGTGTTGGAATAATGAAATATAGATCATTAAATAATAAAATTCTCTATGAGAAAAGGAAGAATTCTATAGAAGACTAAAGAGGTCAGGGAAGGGCCTTAGTTAAATTGAAATCTATTAGATTATCCATATGAAATGATTTTTTCAGGTCAAAACTGTCAAATAATAGCAGTTTCATATGATTCTCTCTAATATATGGGCTCTGTATTTTGTTATGTCAAAAGAGAAGCAAGATGGTTTCTGAGATATTGAATAGCTAATTACAAAGATTCTGTTTAATATCCCAGGAAAGTTTTTTTGTTTTTTTAGGCCAGTCTCACCCTGTTACCCAGGCTGGAGTGCGGGGGTACAGTCATAGCTCACCATAACCTCAAACTCCTGTGCTTAAGTGATCCTCCTGCATTGGTCCCCCAAAATGCTGGGATTAAGGTGTGAGCTACCATGCCTAGCCCACAGGCTGGTTGCGGTGGCACACGCCTGTAATCCCAGAACTTTGGGAGGCTGAGGTGGGCGGATCACCTGAGGTTGGGAGTTCCACACCAGCCTGACCAACATGGAGAAACCCCATCTCTACTAAAAAATACAAAAAAATTAGTCAGCTGTGGTGGCCCATGCCTATAATCCCAGCTACTCAGGAGGTTGAGGCAGGAGAAACACTTGAACTTGGGAGGCAGAGGTTGTGGTGAGCCGAGATCGCACCATTGCACTCCAGCCTGGGCAATAACAGCAAAAATCTGTCTCAAAAAACCAAACAAAGCAAAACAACAACAACAACAACAAAAAAAAAAACTACATAGTGGGATTTAGGAATGCTTCAGGAAGAGGTATTTGCAATGGGTATTGAAGCCTGCTTGAATTAATGGTGGAGATGGAATAGAAAAATATTCCAGATCAAGGACAGCATAAGAGAATGCATGAAGAACAGAATAGAATAGTGGCTGTCTCCTCTCTCCACCATGTCGTGTGCTCGCCCACTGATATCGGTGTACTCCGAAAAGGGGGAGTCATCTGGCAAAAATGTCACTTTGCCTGCTGTATTCAAGGCTCCTATTCGACCAGATATTGTGAACTTTGTTCACACCAACTTGCGCAAAAACAACAGACAGCCCTATGCTGTCAGTGAATTAGCAGGTTATCAGACTAGTGCTGAGTCTTGGGGTACTGGCAGAGCTGTGGCTCAAATTCCTAGAGTTCGAGGTGGTGGGACTCACGGTTCTGGCCAGGGTGCTTTTGGAAATATGTGTTGTGGAGACCAAATGTTTGCACCAACCAAAACCTGGTGCCATTGGCATCGTAGAGTGAACACAACCCAAAAACAATATGCCATCTGTTCTGCCCTGGCTGCTTCAGCCTTACCAGCTCTAGTCATGTCAAAAGGTCATCGTATTGAGGAAGTTCTTGAACTTCCTTTGGTAGTGGAAGATAAAGTTGAAGGCTACAGGAAGACCAAGGAGGCTGTTTCGCTTCTTAAGAAACTTAAAGCCTGGAATGATATCAAAAAAGTGTATGCCTCTCAGCGAATGAGAGCTGGCAAGGGCAAAATGAGAAACTGTCGCCGTATCCAGAGCAGAGGTCCCTGCATCATCTACGATGAGGATAATGGTATCATCAAGGCCTTCAGAAACATCCCTGGAATTACTCTACTTAATGTAAGCAAACTGAACATTTTGAAGCTTGCTCCTGGTGGGCATGTGGGACATTTCTGCATTTGGACCGAAAGTGCTTTCCAGAAGTTAGATGAATTGTATGGCACTTGGCGTAAAGCTGCTTCCCTCAAGAGTAACTACAATCTCCCCATGCACAAGATGATCAATACAGATCTCAGCAGAATCTTGAAAAGCCCAGAGATCCAAAGAGCCCTTCGAGCACCATGCAAGAAGATTCATCGCAGAGTCCTAAAGAAGAACTCACTGAAAAACCTGAGAATCATGTTGAAGCTAAACCCATACGCAAAGACCATGCACCAGAACACCATTCTTCACCAGGACAGGAATCACAAGCTCCGGGTAGATAAGGCGGCCACGGCAGCAGCAGCACTAGAAGCCAAATCAGATGAGAAGGGAGTTGCAGGCAAGAAGCCTGTTGTAGTAGGTAAGAAAGGAAAGAAGCCTGCTGTTGGCGTTAAGAAGCAGAAGAAGCCTCCAGTAGGAAAAAAGGCAGCAGCTACCAAGAAACCAGCCCTTGAAAAGAAGCCAACAGAAAAGAAACCCACTACAGAGGAAAAGAAGCCTGCTGCATAAACTCTGATTATTCCATAAAGGTCAAATCATTTTGGACAGCTTCTTTTGAATAAAGACCTGATCAAACAGGCAGAGAGAGAGAGAGAAAAAAAAAAAAAGAACAGAATAGAATAAAATGGGTATAGTATTCTACCAAATATGTAAGAAAGGAAAAACAAAGTGCATATTATTTACTTGTATAAATTTTTAAAATTCCTGAATACTCACAAAAAAAACCTCTTATTGGTGGTTGACTGTTTGAAATGGTATGGATTCCAGGTGGATAAGGACAGAGGTGGAGGGAAGATTTGCTACTAGAACTAGAGGGGTCCAAGAGAAGATTGAGTGGACAGCAGGACTAGGGTCTTGTTAGATCAGCAGAGCCTTGAACGCTTTTCTATGAGGTTTATAGTTCAGTGTATTGGTAATGAAGAGCCACTGTGAATTTTAAACACAATACGGACATGATAAAATCTTTATGGAAAGCTTCAGAATTTGTTCTGTAATATTGAAGTGCAAGAAATGTTACATTCCTTTATGTTCCAAAATCAAATCAAATTTGCTTCAGCCCCCATTTGCCAGAGTTGGCAAAAAATTCCAGTCTCACTGGATATGGCAGTGGTGAGGAGGCATTCTTCCTAACTCCTCAACTCAGTTAGAATCATGTGAGTGCTGAGAGCTTACGGGTGTCCTAAAGAGGAATCTTTCAGCCTGTGATCTGAACTTTGCTGTTTCTTCCTACCCTTGGATCAGGGCCAGCTACATAATTTGCAGGGCTCAGTGCACAATGAAAACACAGAGCCCCTTGTTCAAAAATTACTGAGAATTTCAAAATGGCAACAACCAAGCATTAAACCAAACATAAGGCCTTTCGGAGCACAGGGGCCTGCGTGGCAGCACAGATTATAGGACCATGAAGCTGGCCCTGCCTTGAAGGCAGGTAACCTAGGGTGGGACACACTTCTTTGCCAAACTGAGGTCTAGGAGTCTCAGCTGTATTTTCCCCAAACCTGGTGCTCATTCCGTAGGCCCTGAACTGTTACCTTGTCACCACCAGCTGTGATTCTGCCACCTCCAGAGCACTGGTGCCCTGCTTCCTCAGGCCCTCCTCAATTTTTTTAATCATCTAAGGCTGAGTTTCCCTGGAAGGAGAACCTGAAACAAGGACTTAAGTGCAATAGTTTATTTGAGAAGTTGACCCAGAAGAGAGAGTGAGAGATAGGGGCAGCAGATGAGGGAAAGAGTGCAAGGCGATGCATAGATGTGTAAGTGAGCTGGACGCTGCTGGAGTCAGAGGTAAGGCCAACACGATTTAAAGTGTTGAAAGTGATGTACAAGAGGTATCCCTTACAATGCTTCCCAGACTTCAGTGTGCACCAATCACATACAGATCTTGTTAAAATGCAGATTCTGATTCAGTAGGTCTGGGGTGGCACCTGAGATTCTGCATTTCTACAAACTGCCAGGTGCTGCTGGTGCTGCTGGTCTGCGGATCACATTTTGGGCAGCAGGACATGACACCATTCCCTAGATGCACCTCAGCCTCAACCCTCAGCCTCTCCTCTTGTCTTTCCCAGAGCTCAGACTTGTTACCCAACCTATTAGCATACAGAGCCTTGGCTGCCAAGGATGGCAAAGGAGGCAGAGTTCCCTTTCTGTCTACAACCTAGAAGACACATGACACTTAATTTCCTCATCAGGTAATCTGGACAGGTCTGCTTTGTAAAGATAATACGGGTGGCACTATGAGGCATGAGAAAGAACCAGAGAGAGAGAGAGAGACAGACAGACAGACAGACAGACAGACAGACAGACAGCTATAATCAGACAAGGGGCCCTTTTGGGGATTGGAATGGAAGCAACCAGAGAGACTTTCCAGGAGTTGATTCAGCCCATGGCAGCAAAAAAGTGAGAAGGAAGGAACAAAGTTCCAGAGTTTTGCCCCTGGATGTGCCTAGAATGATGAGGGCACTATTAAAAGAGGCAGGTGGAGAGCAGCCACAGCTTGTGGGAGGAAAGGAATTCAGTTTTAGCCACGCTAGGTTTCAGCAGCTGTACATCCTTACATCTAAGACAAGTCCTAGGCATCTAGGGAAGAAGAAATGAAATCAAATGGTAAAAGAAATACAATGACGAGCATTCAGTGAGTTCAGATGTGAAGTACAAAGTTTTTTAGAAATAAGAATGTGAGGACAAATGTTCACTGAGTGGAGGAAATCTAAAATAATGTAGTGTGGAGAGAGCTGTTTTGGTGGCATAGGGTAATGCTACTAGAAGTCTAGGAGAATTAAAAAAAAAAAAACCCTTTGCTTATAAGCAGGCATGTAGCATTTTCTTTTATAATAAACCGTGAAAAATCTTTCAGAAAATCTTTGTGCAAAGCTTCCAAGAAAGCCGATCTGGTCCTTGCCATTGCCTGCTTTGTTGTTAAATATAGAATCTGAGGCTCTGGACTTGCTCATCTGGTATCTTTTATGAGCACTGCTTGTACATAAAATATTCTTCTGTGTCCCATTTAATGTGGTCACATAAATATATTTAGGTATGCAAGATTTTTTCCCTTAGGGCTTTTTTAAACAGACAATTTTATGAGGGAAAAAAATTCATACCTATAAAACAATCTGCTACAGCTTTTTGGATGTTTCTCCAATCCTTATCAGTGTAAACATACAGAATGTACATGTTCACTTTGAGACTGGCTGTGAATCATTGGTGTGTAGATTGTTTAACGACCACATATTCCTCCCATTTCTGTTCTTATCCCCCTTTGCAATGTGACCTAGAGGTGAAGTTGATTGCGTCTCCTCTTGAATCTCTGCTGGCCTTATGAACAGCTTTGCCCAGCAGATTGTAGTTTCTGCTCTTGCCCTCCTGCAGTATTGCCATCGTCATGTGAAGGAGCTTGGAATAGCCTCCTTGCTATGGCAGACCATGTGGAGACAAAAAGGCCCACTTTCAAACACCAGACATGTGAGCAGGGCCTTTTTACACCATCCAACCTGAGTTGAGCTACCAGATGATCATAGTCACAACAGTAAACCCAGAACAAGCCAACCAAAAAACTACTTAGCGGAGCCCAGCCCAAATTGCTGACCCACAGAATTGTGGACAAATAAAACAGTGCTTGCTTTAAGTCACTAACTTTTAGATAGTTTGTACATAATAATAGATAACTGAAAGAATTTGGTATCTGATATTTGCTTCTGATTTGGAATCAACATTATTTTTAAATAATTTTTCATGGATTGAATAAGTTGTAAGATAATTTTAAAAGGTTATACCCAGTTCTATTATGTTATCTCACCATACTTTACTTAAACTTTTCCCAATATTTGGACATTTGGTTTACATAGAGTTTTTCATTTTTATGGATATTGTTCTAAAATATTTGTACAAACGGTTTCTAAATGGATGCAATTTATGCTACTTGGGTGATGGTTACACTAAAAGCCCAGACTTCACCACTATGCAATATATCCATGTAACAAACCTGCATTTATCCCCCTAAAGCTATAAACATAAAAAATATATAAGAAAAGGGGCCGGGCGTGGTGGCTCACGCCTGTAATCCCAGCACTTTGGGAGGCCGACCTGGGTGGATCACGAGGTCAAGAGATCGAGACCAGCCTGGTCAACATGGTGAAACCCCGTCTCTACTAAAAATACAAAAAATCAGCTGGGCATGGTGGCGCGTGCCTGTAATCCCAGCTACTCAGGAAGCTGAGGCAGGAGAATTGCCTGAACCCAGGAGGCGGAGGTTGTGGTGAGCCAAGATCGCACCATTGCACTCCAGCCTGGGTAACAAGAGTGAAACTCCATCTCAAAAAAAAAAATAATTATATACATATGTATGTATAAGAAAAATGGGGCCGGGCGCAGTGGCTCACACCTGTAATCCCAGCACTTTGGGAGACCAAGGCAGGTGGATCACGAGGTCAAGAGATCAAGACCATCCTGGTCAACATGGTGAAACCCTGTCTCTACTAAAAAATACAAAAAATTAGCTGGGCATGGTGGTGCGTGCCTGTAATCCCAGCTACTCAGGAGGCTGAGGCAGGAGAATTGCCTGAACCCAGGAGGCGGAGGTTGCAGTGAGACGAGATCGCACCATTGCACTCCAGCCTGGGTAACAAGAGCGAAACTCCGTCCAAAAGAAAAAAAAATTGATATGCTACCATATTATTCTGTAACTTGCTTCCTTTGTTCATTATCATATTTTTGACATTTATCCATATTAACTCATGAGGAAAAAATGAGCTCTGATGTATTTTAGCTGCTCTGTGTTTTTACTGTCAAAAAATGCCAGTTTATTTATCCATTCTCCAGTTTCCAGTGTTTCATTCTTCCAAAAATGAACGTGTGCAAAGCTTCCTTTGTGAAGATTATTTTCACATTAAAAGAATGTGTATCCTTTTTTTTAGGTAGTATTTTATAAACATCAATAAAATCAAGTTGTTCAACAGTGTTGCTGAAATCTCTTGTGTCTTTACTAACTTTTGTCTGTTCTATCAATTACTGAGAGAAGGGTATTAAACTGTTCGAGCATGATTGTGGGTTTGTCTATTTTTCCCTTTAGTTCTGTAGGTTTTGCTTTATATACTTGCAACTTTATTACTATATGTATACATATGTGTAAGATTATGTCTTATTGATGAATTGACTCTTTTATCATTAAAATGTCCCTCTTTTTTTTTAGCTTTAAACTCACCGCTACACTCAGAATATGTCTGTCTGTCTGTCTGTTTGTTTGTTTATTTATTTATTTTGAGATAGCGTCTCACTCTGTTGCCCAGGCTAGAGTGCACTGTCGTGATCTTGGTTCACCACAGTCTCCACCTCTGGGGATTCTCCTGCTTCAGCCTCCCGAGTAGCTGGGATTATAAGCATCTGCCACCATGCCTGGCTAATTTTTGTATTTTTAGTAGAGATGAGGTCATTTTGGCCAGGCTGGTCTTGAACTCCTGACCTCAGGTGATCTATCTGCCTCAGCCTCTCAAAGTGCTGGGATTCCAATCTCTTTATTTCTGTTCATATTGCTTTTTTCTTCTTCTTCTTCTTCTTCTTCTTCTTCTTTTTTTTTTTTTGAGACAAACTCTCTCTGTCGCCAGGCTGGAGTGCAGTGGCACAATCTCAGCTCACTGTAATCTCTGCCTCTAAAGTTCAAGGGATTCTCCTGCTTCCGCCTCCCGAGTAGATGGGATTACAGGCCTGCGCCATGACACTCAGCTAATTTTTTGTACTTTTAGTAGAGATGGGGTTTCACCATGTTGGCCAAGATGATCTCAATCTCCTGACCTCATGATCAGCCTGCCTTGGCCTCCCAAAGTGCTGGGATTATAGGCCTGGGCCACTGAGTCCAGCCCATATTCCTTAACTTGAAATCTATTTTGTCTGATATTAATATAGCCACTCCAGTTTTCTTATAATAAGTGTTTGTTTGGCATACTTTTGCCATTCCTTTACTTTCATCCTATATATGTAGTTAAATGTACACTGTCTCTCCTGCAAATAGCATTTAATTGGGTTTGATTTTTATTTATATTTAATTTAATTAATTATTTTATTTTTTTGTTATGGTCTTGCTCTATAGCCCAGCCTGAAGTGTAGTGGCATGATCATAGCTCACTATAGCCTCAAACTCCTGGGCTCAAGCAGTCCTCCCACCTCAGCCTCCTCAGTAACTGGGGCTACAGGTGCCATCACCACCACACCCAGCTATGTTTCAACAATTTTTTTGTAGAGACAGTGTCTCACCAGGCTGGTCTCAAACTCCTGGTCTCAAATGATACTCCTACCTCAGCTTCCCAAAGTGCTGGGATTATGGGTGTAAGGCACTGCACCATGCAATACCTTGATTTTTAAATCCAATCTGATAAACTCTACCATTTAATTGGAGTGCTTAATCAATTTATATTTAATATAATTATTTTACATATTACAAGTTTTGAAGCCAGAGCGTTGAGATTTAAATTCCAGTAGTCCACTTAAAGTGTGTGATCTTGAAGTTAGCTAATCTTTCCTCTCTTTCTCTTTCTCTCTTTCTCTCTCTTTTTTTTTTTTTTTTTTTTTTTTTTTTTGCTTCAGTTTCTTCACTTGTAAAGTCAAATGAATAGTAGTACCTACATGTTGGAATTTTATAGGTGCCTGGTATGCAGTAGCAATAAATGTCGGGTAAAATAAGGATTTATCATTGTGTATTTCAGTGACTTTAAGTTTTTATTTAATGTCTATAATAGCTCAAAAGATGCTCAGAAAGAAAGCTGATTCCAGGTCTATATTTTCAATCTCACCTAACAGCTATGCAAAAGTTTTTGTGGACAACAGCTAATAGTTGCTATTCCGGAGGTTGAGGTGGGAGGATCACTTGAGCCCATGAGATCGAGGCTGCAGTAAACCATGATGAAACAGGAAATTTTTCCTTACCTCTTCGTGGGTGGGAACTGGAATGTGGGTGCTGGAGCTAGCCGGCTGCTTTGGCTGGCTTCACTAACTAGGATCTGCTGTGCTGCCCCCTTTGCAGGATGGGGAGCACAGCTGAGTGGGTGCAAGAGCTGGGGCGAGTACTTCATGGGTGTGGGCAGGAGCAAAACTTTGTGTGGGCCCCACAGCAGCACCTAGCGGGGAGTACCCATGACCCCTGAAACTTCAGAAGGAATGATACAGGCAGCGCTCTTTTAGCTTTGCCATTCGCGGATGGCTCTAGTGTTTAACAGCTCAGTGGACCGTCTGCCTTTTCACAAGGGTAGCGGGTCACTGTTACAGCCTTTCTGTATCCTAAGCTCTTGTCCCAAGTCCAGGAAAAATCAGACCCTACGAACAAACTGAAGGATAGTAAATACAGGGGATTTTATTGCTGACGGAAGTGGCTTTCAGTGGGAAGGGGAGCTAAGAAGCGGATGAAGTGGGAAGGTATTCTTCCCCTGAAGTCCAGCTGTCTCTGGTCAGACCCTCCTAAGTGCTGCTGTCAAGCTGTCCCTCTGAAGTCAAGCGACTTCTCTAATGTTCAGCTGCTGCTTCTCTCCTTCTCTGCTCTCTGCTAGTGGAGCCTGGGGTATTTATGGGTACAGGATGTGGGGTGGAGTGGGCCAGGGGTGGTTTTGGAAAAGGCAACATTCAAGCAGGGAAAATGGGAATGTAAAGTTTTCATTTTGGGCCATGGTACCAGGTTTTAGGGTGTAACCATCTCCAGGGACTCCACCCTTTTCTGCCTAGAATGTCTCTGCCTCCTGTCCCTATCAATAATCACGCCACTACACTCTAGCCTTGGTAACAGAGAAAGATCTTGTTAAAAGAGAGAGAGAGAGGCCGGGCGCGGTGGCTCAAGCCTGTAATCCCAGCACTTTGGGAGGCCGAGGCGGGTTGATCACGAGGTCGAGAGATCGAGACCATCCTGGTCAACATGGTGAAACCCCGTCTCTACTAAAAGTGCAAAAAATTAGCTGGGCATGGTGGCACGTGCCTGTAATCCCAGCTACTCAGGAGGCTGAGGCAGGAGAATTGCCTGAGCCCAGGAGGCGGAGGTTGCGGTGAGTCGAGATCGCACCATTGCACTCCAGCCTGGGTAACAAGAGCGAAACTCCGTCTCAAAAAAAAAAAAAAAAAAAAAAAAGAGAGAGAGAAAAGAAAGAAAGAAAGGGAGGAAGGAAGGGAAAGAAAGAGAAAGAAAGAAGAGAGGGAGGGAGGAAGGAAGGAGAAAATAGAAAATAATTTTTCATCTTACCTAATGTCAATAATTGTTCCTGTAGAACATGTAATGTTCACATATTTTTTTGCTTTCCCCCCCCCCCCTTTTTTTTGAGACAGTCTCACTCTGTTGTCCAGGCTGGAGGGCAGTGGCACAATCTCAGCTTACTGCAACCTTTGCCTCCCAGGTTCAAGCAATTCTCGTGCCTCAGCCTCCCAAGTAGCTGAGATTACAGGCACGTGCCACCATGCCGGCCAAGTTTTGTATATTTAGTAGAGATGGGTTTCACCATGTTAGCCAGGCTGGTCTCAAACTCCTGACCTCAAGTGACCTGCCCACCTAGGCCTCCCAAAGTGCTGGGATCACAGGTGTGAGCCACCGTACCTGATCTTAATGTTTATGTTATCTGATTGTTTTTTGTTTTTGAGACAGACTCTCACACTGTCACCCAGGGGGGAGTGCAGTGGCGTGATCTCAGCTCACTGCCACCTCCGCCTCCCAGGTTCAAGCAATTGTTCTGTCTCAGCCTCCCGAGTAGCTGGGACTACAGGCACCTGCCACTACACCCAGCTAATTTTTTTGTATTTTTAGTAGAGACAGGGCTTCACCATGTTGGCCAGCCTGGTCTCAAACTCCTGACCTTGTGATTCACTGGCCTTGGCCTCCCAAAGTGTTGGGATTACAGGCAAGAGCTACCGCCCTCAGCCATATTTATGTTTTAAATAAATATATTCAAAATTCATTTAGAGTGCTCTGGAAAACCTCTAAGTAGGTTAGAAAATCCTATTTAAAAGTTGTTTGCTTTTTAAAATTAACTATGCAGATGGAGCTTTTAAAAATAATTGATAGAGTTAATTTTTTTTAAGCAGTTTTAGAAAAGCCAAGTGGAAAGTACAGAGAACGCTGATATTCTTCCTTTCTCTTTGCCCCAACTTTGCTCCCCCATTTCCCCTATTATTTAAATCAGAAACTTTATAGTTTTGCATTTGACATTTAGGCCTATGATCCATTTTGAGTTAATTTTTGTCAAAGCTGTAAGGTATGTGTCTACATTCATTTTTTTCCCATGTAAATTTCAATTGTTTCATTATCATTTGCTGAAGACTGTCCCTTCTCCATTGAACTGCTTTTGCTTGTCTGTCAAAGATCAGTTGGCCATATTTGTTTGTTTCTTTCTGGTCTCTCTCTTCTGTTCCATCAATCTATTTGTCTGTTCTTTCACCAATAGCATGCTGTCTTGATTACTGTACAGTAAGTCTTGAAGTTTTGTAGTGTCAGTCCTCTGACTTTTTCTCCTCAATTTTGTGTTGGCTATTTTGGGTCTTTTGCTTTTCTATATTAACCTTAGAATCTGTTTTTTGATAGCTACAAAAAGACTTGTAATTTTTATTGGTATTGCATTAAATTTATAGATCATATTATAAAGAACTGATAACAATATTGAGTTTCCTATTCATGATTCTTTCATGACAGTTTAATAGTTTTCCTTATATAGCTCTTGTACATATTTTGCTAAATGTATACCTAAGTATTTCTCTTTTTTTGCAGGGTGTCAATGTAAATGATGTTGTGTTTTTAGTTTTATTTTTTATTTTCTTTTTTAAGTTCAGGGTGCTACTGAAGATGTTATGTTATCAATTTCAAATTCCAATAGGTCATTGCTGGTATATAGAAAAGCAATTGACTTTTGTATATTAACCTTGTATCCTACAACTTTGCTATAAGTGCATATCAGTTCCAGGAATTAGTTGTTCATTTGTTTTGTTAGTTCTTTGGGATTTTCTACGTAGAAAATCATTAGCTGTAAACAAAGACAGTTTTATTTCTTCCTTCTTGATCTGCATGTCTTTTTGTTTTTTGAGATGAAGTCTTGCTCTGTCGCCCAGGCTGGAGTGCAGTGGCGCCACCTCAGCTCACTGCAACCCCCACCTCTCAGGTTCAAGTGATTCTTCTGTCTCAGCGTCCTGAGTAGCTGGGATTAAAGGCACATGCTGCCACACCTGGCTAATTTTTTTGTATTTTAGTAGAGACGAGGTTTCACCATGTTGCCCAAGCTGGTCTCAAACTCCTGAGCTCAGGCAATCCACCTGCCTTGGCCTCCCAAAGTGCTGGGATTACAGACATGAGCCACCATGCCCAGTCGATCTGTGTATCTTTTATTTCCTTTTGCTGTCTTACTGTGTTAGCCATGTCCCTCAGAATGATGCTGAATGAGACTGGTGAGAGTATACTCCTTGGCCAGGTGTGGTGGCTCACATCTGTAATCCAAGCACTTTGGAGGCCAAGGCGGGCGGATCATCTGAGGTCGGGAGTTCAAGACTAGCATGACCAACATGGTGAAACCCTGTCTTAAAAAAAAAAAAAAAAGATAGAGAGAGAGTATACTCCTTTGCATAGTTCCTAATTTTAGGAAGAAAGCATCACCAGTACGTATGATGTTAGCTGTAGGGGTTTTTGTAGATAGTCTTTATCAAACGGAGGAAATCCCCCTCTATTCCTAGTTTGCTGAGAATTTTTATTATGAATGGGTGATGGATTTTGTCAAATTCTCTTTCTGTATTTGATCATATGATTTATCTTCTTTAGTGCGTTGGTGTTATGAATTACATTAATTGATCCCTTCTCAGGCTTTTGGTTAAGACCAAATATAGTAATATTCATTGATTTTTTTAGTATCGAACCAGCCTTGTATACCTGAAATGTATCCTACTTGGGCATGGCATATAATTCCTTTTAGATTTGTTGGATTTTATTTGTTAATATTTTGTTGAGGACTTTTGTACCTATATTCACAAGAGATATTGGTCTGTAGTTGTTTTTTTTTCTTGTAATATCTTTGGTTTAAGTATTAGGATAATTCTGGCCTCAAAGAATGTTAGGATATATTCCGTCTGCTTCTATTTTCTGGAAGAGATTATAGGGAATTGTTATAATTTATTTCTTAAATATTTGGTAGAATTCACCAGTGAACCCATCTGAGCCTGGTGCATTCTGTCTTGGAAAGTTATTAATTATTGATTCAATTTATTTAATACCTACAGGCCTATTCATATCATCTACTTCTCCTTGTAAGAATTTTGGTAGATTGTGTCTTTTAGGGAATTGGTCTACTTCACCTAGATTAGCAAATTTGTGGGCATATAATAATTTATCACATTCCTTTGTTACACTTTTAATGTTCATAGTGATGTGCCTTCTTTCATTTCTGATATTAGTCATTTGTGTCTTCTATTTTTCTTGGTTGGTTTGAGTAAAGGTTTATAAATGTCACTGATTTTTGCAAAGAAACAGCATTGGGTTCATTGATTCTTTCTCTATTGATTTTCTGTTTTCAATTCTGATGTTTTCTGCCCTGATTTTTATAATTTCTCTTCTTTTGCAATTTAATTTGTTCCTCCTTTTCTAGTTTCTTGAGGTGGAAACTTAGATGATTAATTTTAGGTCTTCTTGATTTTCCAATATAAGCATTTAATGGTAGAAATTTTCCTTTAAGCACTGCTTTCACTGCATCTGACAAATTTTGATAAGTTGTAATTTCATTTTTATTGAGCTAAAATATTTTAATATTTCTCTTGAGGCTGATTCTTTGACCTACTCATTTATTTAGAGATATGTAGTTTAATTGCCAAATATTTTTTGGATTTTCCAGCTATCTTTCTGTTACTGATTTTGATTTAATCCCATTGTCAAGGTTTGTTTTATGACCCAGAATGTGGTCTCTCTTGGTGAATGTTCCATGTGAGCTTGGAAAGAATGTGTATTTTGTTGCTGTTGGATGAAGTATTTTATAAATGTCAATTAGATTCAGTTGATTGATGGTGCTGTCTATGTTTAGTTCAACTATGTAATTACTGATTTCATGCCTGCTGGATCTGTCAACTACTAATACAGGGATGTTGAAGTCTCTAAGTATAATAGTGTTTTCATCAATTTCCCCTTGCAGTTCTGAGTTTTACCATATGTATCTTGACACTCTTGTTAGGTGTTGCACACATTAAAGATTGCTATATTTTCTTGGAGATTTAAAAAATCTTGTACTGCTCTTCTTTAGCCCTGATAATTTTTCTTGTGCTAAATTATTTGTCTGAAATTAATGTAGAACTCCAGTGACTTTTTTTTTTTTACTAATATTAGCATGGTATAGTCTTTAATTTTTTATTTTTATTCTGTCTTTATATTTAAAATATTTCTTTTAAACAAAATTTAGTCAGAACTTTTTCTTTCCTTCTTTTTTTTTTTTTTTTTTTTTTTTTTTAGATGAAGTCTTGCTCTGTTGCCCAGGCTGGAGTGCAGTGGTATGATCTTGGCTCTCTGAAACCTCTGCTTCCTGGGCTCAAGTGATTCTCCTATCTCAACTTCCCAAGTAGCTGGGACTACAGGCGCGTGCCACCATGCTGGGCTAATTTTTTAAATTTTTTTAGTAGAGATGGGGTTTCACCATGTTGGCCAGGATGGTCTCGATCTCCTGACTTCATGATCTGCCTGCCTTGGCCTCCCAAGTGCTGGGAATACAGGCGTCAGCCACCGTGCCTGGCTTTTTTTTTTTTTTTTTTTCCTCTTAATTTTTTCTTCTTGTGGGGTCTTGCTTTTTTTTTTTTTTTTTTTTGAGATGGAGTTTCGCTCTTGTTGCCCAGGCTGGAGTGCAATGGCGCGATCTCGGCTCACCGCAACCTCCGCCTCCTGGGTTCAGGCAATTCTCCTGCCTCAGCCTCCTGAGTAGCTGGGATTACAGGCACATGCCACCATGCCCAGCTAATTTTTAGTATTTTTAGTAGAGACGGGGTTTCACCGTGTTGACCAGGATGGTCTCGATCTCTTGACCTCGTGATCCACCCTCCTCGGCCTCCCAAAGTGCTGGGATTACAGGCTTGAGCCACCGCGCCCGGCCGGGGTCTTGCTTTTTTTTAAATCTACTCTGACAGTCTTTTTTAATTGGTGTACTTAGACCCTTCACATTTAAAGTGAATCTTGATATTGTTGGATTAATACCTATCATATGTTTAACTTTTTTATTCATTGCTTTTTTTTTTTTTTTTGTCTTCTACTCTTTTTCTGCCTTCTCTGTTTTTTTTTTTTTTTTTTTTTTTTTGCCTTCACTGGTTTTAATTGAACGTTTGATGATTCTATTTTCTCTTCTCTCTTACATCAACTATATTTCTTTTTAATGGTTTCCCTAGAATTTTTAATATACATTCATAACTAAGGCAAGTCCACTTTAAAGTAATAGTATACTGCTTCACAGTTAGTGCAAGTACCTTATAATGGTGTTCCCCATGCCTTCCTCCCACACGTTATGGCACTTGGGCCATTCATTTCACTTATTCATAAGCAATGGTCCGTGAAAGCATGGATTATATAGGTTAGAACTAAACTGTTTGTGAAAATTTCACATATTTTGTAAATAATTTTTCTCATGTGGCTGTTATTATACTCTACCATTTTATATTTTATTAGTGTTTGTGTTTTTAAACATGTCCAACTGTCCAATATGGTGATTTTTGAAGGCAAGGTATGAGACGGAAGAAAATATTATAGGCCTAGGTTCGTGGACTCTTCTGACGAGGTTAGTTTTAATCTAAATATAGATTAAAACTTCTGAAGAGTTTTAATCTATATTTATTTATTTATTTTAGAGATAGTGTCTCACTCTGTCACCCAGGCTAGAGTGCAGTGGTGTGATTATAGCTCACTGCAGCCTCAAACTCCTGGACTCAAATAATCCTCCTCCTCAGCCTTCAGAGTATCTAGGACTACAGGCATGTGCTACCGTGCCTTGTTATTTTGTTGTTGTAGATTAAGAGATCTTGCTATGTTGCCCAGGCTGTTCTCAAACTGCTAGCCTCAAGCAATCCTACCAAATGCTCCCAAAATGCTGGGATTACAGATGAAAGCCACCATACCCTGTCACGAATTTTAATCTTTTGAAGCATTTTACTGCACCAGGCAACAAGGAAACTCTGGTAATCCAAATTGTTCCATTCCTTTGTGCATTGTCTGTGGTAAATGGCGTGCACATCAAGCAATGGTTTCAACAAAACTGCAAATACTCAACTCCAAAGCACAGACATTTGACAAATAAAAGGACAGATTATTTTCAGTGGTTACTGGAAAATTGAAAGAGAGTTAAGCTTTTGTTTTTTTTTAAAAAAGTCATAGTCAGTGAATAGCCTCAGGAATCAAGCTATTTAGTAGCAGTTATTCATTGTCCAGAAAAGGAAAATGCACACAGTGATGAGAACTTAAATTAGAGTAAATAAAATGCTAGGGCTGGCAAAGAGGCTCCTGCCTGTAGTCCTAGCTGCTTGGGAGGCTGACGTAGAAGGATTGCTTAAGCCCAGGAGTTTGGACAACATAACGAGATCCTGTCTCTAAAATCAAACAAACAAATAAAATACTAGGACAAGATGTAGTATAAGAAAATGAAAAGTTTTCTCTCTCAAACAATACTGTTAGTCAACATACTGATGATTTATGCCATAAACGGAAACAAATGGTTCTCTATGTAGGCTGATGAATCACCAAATTTTACCAATAAATGTCATATTATAAAATTAGTTGTTATTGTTGTTTGAGACAGAGTCTCGCTCTGTCACCCAGGCTGGAGAGCAGTGGCACCATCTCAGTTCCCTGTAAACTGCCTCCCAGGTTCAAGCGAGTCTCCTGCCTCAGCCTCTCAAGTAACTGGGACTACAGGCACCCACCATCACACCTGGCTAATTAATATCATAACATTTGTAAGATTCGTAAACGAGGTGGTTTTTAAGACTTTTTTTTCCCCTGGTGCAAAGAGCTATCCCAAACAACAAACTCCCAGACGCATTTAACGTTCTGTCTTTGTATTTGGAATGAAAAGGTCTAATCAGGAGGAAATATGTGGGTGTCTATACTGTCAGGACCCACCAAGGAGCTCCAGGAGCAGCAAAGGGAACACAGGAAATTCTGACTTTGTTCACACCTCACTCTTTTTTTTATAGAGAGGTGCTGGTGTCAAAGCTTATCAAAGATGAAATTTTAAAACTCTGGATGATGTGACAAAAATAGTCAACTTTCTTAAACAGAGATACAGTCTGATCACGTACTGAAGATGAGATTTACTCATCTATCTCTTAACAAACTGTGGGTTTCTATTTTTTTTTCTTTTTTTCTAGCTCTCTAACAATGGAGACAAACTGGATTTCTATGAAAAAACAGGTTTCTGCTATTCACGGGAAAGCAACGAACATTTTGCTGGTTTTTAACTTCTTCTTTTTTTTTTTTTTGTGATGAAGTCTCACTCTGTGGCCCAAGCTGGAGTGAAGCTTCGTGATCTCAGCCCAATGCAACCTCTCCCTGCTGGGATCAAGCAATTCTTCCTCAGTCTCCCGGGTAGCTGGGATTACAGGCATGAGCCACCACGCCCAGCTAATTTTGTATTTTTAGTAGAGACTAAGGAACTGGTGTTCATGTTGGTCACGGTGGTGTCAAACTCCCAAGCTCAGGTGATCCGCCTGCCTCAGCCTCCCAAAGTGCTGGGATTACAGGCGTGAGCCACCGCGCCCAGCTGGTTTTTAACTTCTTAAACTTGTAAATGAACTTTTTCTTGTTTTTGTTTTTTGAGACAAGGTCCCATTCTGTTCCCTAGGCTGGTATGGTGGCATGATCAGAGCTCACTGCATCTTCAACTTCCTGGTTCAAGCCATCCTCCCACTTCAGTCTCTTGAGTAGCTGGGACTACACAAGCATGCCACCATACCTGGCCTTTTTTTGTTTTTTTTTTTTTGCAGAGGTAGAATCACCTTATGTTGCTCAAGCTAGTTTTTCTTCTTTAAGAAGCATCTGAAATTATCATATTTCTGTCGAAAATTGTTATTTGACCAGCAAATACGCAAGCACAAGTTTCAATTAAGGGGTAAAGTCCATCCTTAAATTTTAGTCTCAAAAAAGTGTTTAAAACACTTTTAATACTTTTATATAGGCCAGTTAAAGAGATCAAGAAAGTAATGTGTGTGTATAATAATTTTGTAATTGCTAGGCCTATATGGGAGTGTTAGTCCGTTTTGTGTTGCTATAAAGGAATACCTGAGGCTGGATAATTTATAAAAAGGTTTATTTTGCTTACGGTTCTGCAGGTTATACAAGAAGCATGATGCCAGCATCTGTTCCTGGATAGGCCTTCAGGAAGCTTCCAATCATGGCTGAAAGTGAAGGGGAGCCAGAGTGTTACACTGTGAGAGATGAAAAGACAGAGAAGGTGGAGGGGAAGTGTTCTCGCATAAACTAACAGACTAAGAACTCACTCATTATCACCGGGACAGCCTCAAACCATTCATGAGAGATCTGCTCCCATAATCCAAACTCATCCCATTAGGCCCCACCTCCAACTTTATTATATTTAAACATGGAATTTGGAGGGAACAAATACCCAAACAATAGCAGGCAGCCTGATCATGTCACTCAGTAAGGAAAAGCTTTTAAACTGTCTTAAAGTTTAAGTAAGGAAAAGCTTTTAAACTGTCTTAAACTGTCTTTAAAAAGCTTTAAAACAGTCTTAGGCCATTTTTATTCACATTGTTTTCTTTGCAGTTTTAGTAACTTTTCAATAAATTTTCGTGTTGTAAATAACATTAATTAAAATCAATTTACAACCTTTATGTAAATTAAATAAACTCCTCTTACCTTTAAAAAAATTGTTGCCGGGCACGGTGGCTCACGCCTGTAATCCCAGCTACTCAGAAGGCTGAGGCAGGAGAATTGCCAGAACCCAGGAGGCGGAGGTTGCGGTGAGCCGAGATCACACCATTGCACTCCAGCCTGGGTAACAAGAGCAAAACTCTGTCTCAAAAAAAAAAAAAAAAAAAAAAAAAGAATTAAAAAAAATTAATCATGTTCATGACATCCTATGGTAAATATACTGTAATTCGTAACAATATACAAAAAGTGAAATAAAAAGTATATGATACTATCTGTATTTTCTTATTTTAAGAATCATATATCGTTTTAGCAAATCATATGCATAATACATTAAATTATATATATAATTTTAATAATTTCTTTTTTTTTTTTGAGACAGAGTATTGCTACATCATCAAGGCTGGAGCATAGTGGCATGATTGTAGCTCACTGCAGCCTTGACCTCCTGGGCTTAAGCGATCCTTCTGGCTCAGGCTCTTGAGTAGCTGGGATTATAGGCATGTGCCACCATGACTGGCTAATTCTTATTTTTAAATTTTTAAAATATTATGTAGAGCTAGGCTCTCACTATGTTGACTAGGCTGGTCTTGTAATTTTGGGCTCAAGTGATCCCCCAACTTTGGCCAACCAAAGTGCTAGGATTACAGGTGTTAGACACCACACTTGGCCTAATTTTAATAATTTATTTCTATATTCCAATAGATCAGTTTTCATACCTTCAGGGATGTATATACCCACTTTGGAAGCCACTGTTCTAGTCATAGGATTTTATCATTAACTCTACCAACCAACCTCATTTGATTAAGATTTATTGACCATTCCACCCCACAATAGCAGAATATAAATTCTTTTCAAGTGATCATGGGAATATTTATTAAAATATAGCATATTTGGGGTCATAAAGCAAGTGTCAACAAGCTAAAAGAATTTAAGTCATATATAGTATATTCTCTAACCACAACTGAAATAAATTAGATAATAATGACTGCTGAAAAAATTCTGGGTAGACCCCAAATATTTGGGAACTAAATAAGAGACTTCTAAATATTCAATGGGCCAAGAAGAAATCAAAAGCAAAGTGATAGTATTTTAAATAGCGTGAAAATGAAAACTCAATACATCAAAATGTCTGGGATGCCCTTGAAGCAGTAGTTAAGGAAATTTTTACAACACAAAATACTTACATTAGAATAGAAAAAAGGTCACAAATCAGTGACTTCAGCTTTCATCTTAAGACACCAGAAAAGGAAGATTAAACTGAAAGTGCATAGAAAAAATAAAATAATAAAGTTTGCAGCAAAAATAACAAAATAAAAATCAGAAAAACAATAGCAAAAATCTGTGAAACCAAAACTGCTTCTTTGAAAACAAAAATCAATAAAATTGATGGATTTCTAGCTAGGGTGATTAGGAACAAAAGACAAAAGATGCAAATGAACAATATCACTAATGTGGAATGTAACATCACTGCAAATTATATAGATAATAAAAGATAATAATAGAATATTATGAATGACTCTATGCCAATGAATTTAACAACTTAGAGCAGGCATCTCAAACTACGGCCCACGGGCCGTATGCGGCACCCTGAGGCCATTTATCCGGCCCCTGCCGCACTTCAGGAAGGGGCACCTCTTTTACTGGTGGCCAGTGAGAGGAGCACAGTTGGCGGCCCTCCAACGGTTTGAGGGACAGTGAACTGGCCCCCTGTGTAAAAAGTCTGGGGACGCCTGACTTAGAGCAAATTCCTTGAAAGGCACAAAATACCAAAGCTCACTCCAGTAGAAATAGCCTAAATAGTCCCATGCTTATTTTAAACATTTAATTTGTAGTTAAAGGTTTTCCCACAAAAGACTCCATATCCAGGTGGCTTGCTGCTCTGATGAAGTCTATAAAATCACAAAAATTAAGTAATACTAATTCTACTAAAACTCTCAGAAAATTGAAAAGTAGGGAATATTTCAATGAATTCTATAAATTTAAGATTAAGCTGATACCAGAATGCAGACAAAAGCAAGCAAACTACAGACCAATATTCCTCATGAGCATAGATGCAAAAATTCTAAACAAAATATTAGCAAATTGAATTCAACAATATATAAAAAGGATAATGTATCATGACCAAAGTGGAGTTTATTCCAAGAATGCAAGGCTGGTTTGAGATTCAATTTACAGGCACCAATCAAGGGCAGGTGCCTGTAATTATAGCACTTTGGGAGGCCAAGGCAGAAGGATGACTTCAGCCCAGGAGTTCAAGAACAGCCTGAGCAACATAGTGAGCCCTGTCTGTACTTAAAAAAAAAGAAAGAAAGAAAAAAAGCCAGCTATGGTGGCATTTGCCTATAGTCCTAGGTACTTGAGAGGCTGAAGTGGGAGGATCACTTGAGCGAGGGAGGTCAAAGCTGCAGTAAGCCATGATCACACTACTGCACCCCAGTCTGGGTGACAGAATGAGAAGCTGTCTCTTAAAAACAAACAAAAAATAAAAAACCAATCAATGTAATTTACCATATTAACAAACCAAAAAGAAAAAACATATGATCCTCTCAATAGGTGAAGAAAACGCATTTAGCAAAGCTCAACAACCATTTCTGATAAAAGCTCCAAGCAAATTACTATTAGAACATCCTGAACTTGATAGAGGGCATCTAAAAAAATTATAGTTACCATTATACCTACTAGTGAAAGCCTAAATGCTTTCTTCCTAACATCAGGAACAGAAAAGGATGTGCACTTTCACCACTGCTATTCAATATGGCACTGGAGATTGCAGCCAGTGCAATCAGGCAAGAAAAAGAAATGAAGGGCATCCAGACTGAAAAGAAAGGAGTAAAACTGTTATTATTTGAAGACAACATGATCATTACAGAAAATCCAAAGGAATTTGCAAAACAGATAGATATTAGAAGTGACAAGTGATTAGAAGTAGGTTTAGCAAGGTCATAGGATACAAGGACAAAATAAAAAATTCAATTGTATTTCCATACACTATTGAAGAACAATTTGAAACTGAAAAAAAATTGAAAACTCCACACATGATTACATAAAAAATTAATTATTATTTTTTTTTTTTGAGACGGAGTTTCGCTCTTGTTACCCAGGCTGGAGTGCAATGGCGCGATCTCGGCTCACCGCAACCTCTGCCTCCTGGGTTCAGGCGATTCTCCTGCCTCAGCCTCCTGAGTAGCTGGGATTACAGGCACGCACCACCATGCCCAGCTATTTTTTTTGTATTTTTAGTAGAGACAGGGTTTCACCATGTTGACCAAGATGGTCTCGATCTCTTGACCTTGTGATCCACCCGCCTCGGCCTCCCAAAGTGCTGGGATTACAGGCTTGAGCCACCGCGCCTGGCCAAAAATTAATTAATGATGACTGAAAACGATAAAATATTGCTAAAAGAAATTAAAGAAGACCTAAATGGAGAAACACACTTTGTTCATCGATTGGAAGACTCAATATTAAGATGTCAACTGTCCCTAAGTTGATTCATAGATTCAATGCATTCCCAACCAAAATACCACTAGGTTTTTTGTAAAAATTGACAAATTAATTATTAAATTCAAATGGAAATACAGAGGCCCTAGAATAGTCAAAACAACTTTTAAAAAGGAGAACAAAGTTGAAGAACTTTCATTACATAACCCTAAGGCACTATGAAACCACAGTAATCAAGACAGTATGGAACTGGCATCAAGACAAATAGATAAATGGAAATCCCAGAAATAAAACCATATATATATAAACAACTAATGTTTTCATAAACGTTGAAGGCAATTCCTTTTTTTTTCAACAAATTTTATTGGAACAATTGGATATCCATAATAAAATAAAATAAAATAAAAAAAGAAAATGAACTTTGATCCATACTACACAGTACATCAAACAAGTAATTCAAACTGGATCACAAACCTAAATGTAAAACCTAAAACTACAAATGTTCTAGAAGAAAACACAGGAGAAACTCTTTGTCACCCTGGTTTAGTCAATAGTTTCTTAGAAACAATACCAAAATCACAATCCAGCCACAATTTTTTTTTTTTTTTTACTTTATCCAAATGAAGAACTTCTGCTCTTTGAAAAATACTGTTAACAGAATGAAAAGACAAGAGTCAGTGTTGGAAAAATATTTGTAAATCACATATCTGATAGAGAACTGTGTCCTTTAATGTGCAAAGAATATATATACATATTTCCAAAACTAATACAAATTTAAAAAATTAACAATCCAATACAAAAATGGGCAAAATATGGCTTTACCAAAGAAGATACAGAGATGGCAAATAAGCAAATGAAGAGATGTTCAAAAAATCATTAGCCATTAGATAAATACACACTAAAAACCACGAGATTCTTCTATGCCCCAATTGGAACATCTTAAATTTTGAAGACTGTCCATGCCAAGTGTTGTCAAGGTGTGGAGCAACTGTAACTCATATATTGCTGGTGGGAATGAAAAATGATTAACCACTTTGAAAAACAGTTTGGCAGTTTCTTAAAATTGAAACATATTTTTACCATATAACCAAGTCATTCTGTTCCTATTTACCTAGGAGAAATTAAAGCATATGCCCATAAAATTACTTGTGCACAATTGTTCATACCAACTTTATTTGTAAGAGCCTCAGACTAGAAATAACACAAATGTGCATCAATGGATTAATGGATAAACAAATTGTGGTAAATTTGTACAACGGAATACTACTCATTAAAGTACTCATTTTATTCCTAAAAAACAATAAAATTAATGAATATTGATACATGCTATATATAACATGGATGAATCTCAAACTAATTACATGAAGCACAAGAGGGCAGGCAAAAAAAGAGTATATATTTTATAACTCCATTTGTGTAAAAGTCTAGAAAATGCAAAATAATCTATAATGACAGAAAATAGATCATGTGGATGGGCATAAGGCAGGGAAGTGCAGGAGGGAAAGATTACCAAGGGTCACAATGAACCTTTTGGTGTGATGGGTATGTTCATTGACTGGACTGTGATGATGGCTTCACAGGTGTATACGTATGTCAAAATTCACCAATTGTATACTTTAAACATGTGCTGTTTTTTGTATATTAACCATATCTCAATAAAGCTTAATTAAAACTCCATTGTTATATTTCATATATCCTCCTTGAAAAAGGTCTTTTTTAAAATAATGTTTTATCTTTATGGTTAAGTACTTTGTGATGCTGTATTACTTATATTTGGAATTCTATAAAGTCATTTATAGAATTTATACTCTATGTCTGTTGTGTAGTTGCTATAAAAGATGCACTTGAATCTTTTGAAATCACTTAAAAAGAAGTACATTTATAGATTTTATATTGGTTCCATTTTATTAATCACGTTATTCAAACCTATTGTATCTTTATAAAATCTTTAAATTATTTTGAAAATGTAGATTTATTGTCTTCAATTATAATTACACATTTATTGTTTCACTGATGATAGATGATTCTTTTACATATGCTTGGCTGTGTGGGAAGGGAGTCTTTTTTGAGGATTGTTCTTTGGAGGCAACTTGAAATTTTTTTTTTAATTTTTAAAAAATTTTTTCTCTTCTTTTTAGATACTGCAAAGAGAACAATTGAAATTTCTTAATCTCTACATTAAGTCGAAGTTCTTTTTTTATTGCTTTGGAATTTTTATCTTCAATTATTCCTTTTTTCATTTTCTTTTTTTTTGAGACAAGATCTCACTCTGTCACCCAGGCTGGAGTGAAGTGGCACAATTGTGGCTCACTGCAGCCTCAACCTCCCTGGTTCAAGTGGTCCTCCCACTTCAGCCTCCCGAGTAGTTGGGCTATAAGCAAGCCTCACTACAGCAGCTTTATTTATTTATTTTAGAGTATAGATGAGGTCTTGCTATGTTGCCCAGGCTGGTTTTGAACTCCTGGGTTGAAGTGATCCTTTCACCTTGGCCTCCCAAAGTGCTGGGGTTACAAGTATGAGCCACCACACCCAGCTTAATTGTTACTTAAATTACACATATTGCTGGCCTTTCCTTTACCTTCTTGTGTAGCTCTGTGTCTTATCTGTTGGAGCTTAGAGGCACAGAGCAGCATCCTTTTTGGAAGAGATTTTGGATACTATGATCTCCCAATCTCCTCAACTTATAGTCAAGGAAACAAAGACACAGAGAATGTCTTACCTAAGGCCAAATGACTGGGCGAACTGGTTTGGAACAGCAAACTTTTGATTCCTTGTTCTATGCCTTTTGTACTACCTCTTCTTCTTCTTTCTACGATGGATCATCATTTCCCTTTAAGGGTTCTCTGCTTAACCTCCCTGTGGCTTGAGACATGTTTTCATATTGTTTCCTTTATTGCTTATTAGCTACGTTGCCTTATTTCTCTGGGGGAAGCAAACTTGTTTGAGAAAGCTTTTAATAACATTTTCCCCACCCTGCCACTCTGACTATGATCAATCTTTTGAGAACACTGTCTTTCTTTTTCTAATTTGTAATCCTCAGATCTTTTATTTATTTATTTTTTTGACATGGAATCTCACTCTGTTGCCCAGGCTGGAGTGTAGTGGCACAATCTCAGCTCACTGCAACCTCCACCTCCCAGGTTCGAACAATTCTCCTGCTTCAGCCTCCTGAGTAGCTGGGACTACAGGCTAATGCTTTGTATTTTTAGTAGAGCTGGGGTTTCACTGTGTTAGGCAGGATGGTCTCGATCTCCTGACCTTGTGATCCGCCCGCCTCAGCCTCCCGAAGTGCTGGGATTACAAGTGTGAGCCACTGTGCCTAATCTACTTTCTTTTCTTACAGTCAATTCAGTTACTTTAATTTCCTGTTTGTGATTCTTAAGATTTTCCCTCCATTTTCTTTCTTTTTCTTTGAGATCTTGAGGTTAAAAATCCTTTCCCTCCCACCCCCATTATAACTGAAACTTACCTTGTTAATTCATGTCTTGTATAAGCTTATTTTGTCTTCTATATCTCTATTGTTACTTTAGTGGGTTTTCTCAATTTATTCCGTCTTTTTCACAGAACGCTTTTGCTTATAAAACTCAGGAGAATACAGAAGTTCAATTGTATTCTACAAACTATCATGTGAAGTAAATTATCAGTAAAGATTAGGATGGTAAATAGTTTTCATCTGACTCCTCCTTTTGTGAGCCATCTCTCTTGTTTCCCTGATAGGATGAGCTCTGACTGCCAGGTATAGTAAACAGAATTGATAGATCAAATGAGAAAATGTGCATAAAAATAATTTCACTAAAAACACACTGAGCAGCTGGGCGCGGTGGCTCATGCCTGTAATCCCAGCACTTTGGGAGGCCGAGGCGGGTGGATCATGAGGTCAAGAGAACGAGACCACACTGGTCAACATGGTGAAACCCTGTCTCTACTAAAAATACAAAAAATTAGCTGGACATGGTGGTGCGTGCCTGTAATCCCAGCTACTCAGGAGGCTGAGGCAGGAGAATTGCCTGAACCCAGGAGGTGGAGGTTGTGGTGAGCCGAGATCGTGCCATTGCACTCCAGTCTGGGTAACAAGAGCGAAACTCCATCTCAAAAAAAAAAAAAAAACACTGAGCAAGTATATTAGCATCAAAATTATGATTATCATTAACTAAGATCATTAATTCATAATGTTAAAACTTTAAAAAAAGATAAAGGATACTTACACGTATATTACAGTTAAATTAAATGCTGCTTTTGTGGACATGGTGGACCACTGCACTAGAATTCCTTTTCCCAGAACCAAGCAAGCCAGAGCCACATTTCAGAAACTATTTTTTTAAAGAATCAGAAATCAATTGGAATTATAATAAAACACATATCTGATGAAACATAATGTTCATATAAAATAAAATGTGCTTACTTGTTTCCAATTATCTATATGTATACATTTTTACATACAATAGAAAGAATCACCTTTTTTTCAGACACTGAGCTGGAACCTCCCAACTAAGCTACCCCTGTATTTCTAAATGTCTGAAACTGTGTAACATTACTTTTGTTGTTTCAAGCTGCTAAGTACTGGGATAATTTGTTATGCAGTCATACATAACGAATACAGCAACTCTTGCCATGACATTTCCTTCAAACTCTTTCAAGGTACTGGGGACTGGGTAATGGGAAAGGAAGTCCACCTCAGGAAATTGTTTCAGGGCTTTCATCATTGGGAGTGGTTGGATCAATGCTTTGTCACTTCTTTTCCAATAGTAAATCGAGTCATGGATTTCCAGCACTCCCTTAGTTCTAAAGGGAGAGTCATGACTCTGATCATAGAAAGAACATGGAGACTTACAGATGGCATTTTTTTCTTTAGGTGTGTATAAAGATAATATGTTGGGGCTGGGCACGGTGGGTCATGCCTATAATCCCAGCACTTTCAGAGGCCGACGTGGGCAGATCACAAGGTCAGCAAATCGAGATCATCCTGGCCAACATGGTGAAACTGTCTCTACTAAAAATACAAAAATCAGCTGGGCATGGTGGTGAGACTCAGTTTCAAAAAAAAAAAAAAATTTCTTGAAAAATTAAGCAGTATCATCATCTTGAGCCCTCATCAACAAGCATTAAAGGTTTGTTTGTTTGTTTGTTTGTTTGAGATGGAGTCTCACTCTGTCAAGCAGGCTGGAGTGCAGTGGAGCAATCTCAGCTCACTGCAACCTCCACCTACCAGGTTCAAGTGATTCTCCTGCCTCAGTCTCCTGAGTAGTTGGGATTTTAGGCACGTGCCACCACGCCTTGCTAATTTTTGTATTTTTAGTAGAGTTGGGGTTTGCCAGGCTGGTCTGAATGGAACTCCTGACCTCAGGTGATCCACGTACCTAGGCCTCCCAAAGTGCTGGGATTATAGGTGTGAGCCACCTTGCCCAGCAATATAATTGATTAAACTGCTAATTATTCATTGGTCTTAAAAATTTCATTTCTAACCAGTGAAATTTATATAATTATGGTTAATATTAATGGTAAGTAATAAAAAAGGAGGAGACCTAGAATTTTTCATAACAGTCAGTGCACTGACATATTATAATTTTTGTATTATAGAGCAGCATTTTTGTTTTGTGATACAGGGTCGCACTCTGTCATCCAAGCTGGAGTGCAGTGATGCCATCACGACTCGCTGGAGCCTCAACCCTCAGGGTTCAAGCGATCCTCCCACTTCAGAGTCCTAAATAGCTGGGACTATGGGCACATGCGACCAAGCCCAGCTAATTTTTAAATTTTTTGGAGAGAAGGGTCTTGCTATGTTTCCCAGGCTGGTCTTGAATTTCTGGGCTCAAGTGATCCTCCTGCTTTGGCCTCCCAGAGTGCTGGGATTACAGGGATGAGCTACGGCACCTGGCCTAAAACAGAATTTTAATTCAGTGCTTCTATACTACTTAAACACATGTGCTAAACTGGGAGAGGTTTGGGGAAAAGAAAACTGAAGAGAAATTGACAATTTAGTTATCGAATATGATGAAACCAGTTATTTTTCTGTTCCCCTGAAAGGGATACTGTCGCTTTAAATTTAATATAAAGCAAACACTGATCTGCCAAGGGAAAGTAGCAAAAAAGTTGTTAAATTGGTAACTTAGGTCAGTAAGATAAAATTGCCAAATTGGCTCCCTGCCTAAAATGGCCATGGGAGGGGGTAAAATTAGGTTGAATTTTCCTAAGTGGTTGAAAACTACCTTCTGTTTGGTGGAAAATATGCAAGAAGTTTTGGCTCCTGATTATAACACACTGTCTTATATGTTTTATATGGGGAAATGACTAGTGAAAAAAGTGAGAGAGAGGTTGGAAAAATATGTGACAAGCTGCCCAAGGAAGACTGAAAAATTCTTGTCACTGTTTTTACAATTTTTTTCTGAAGTATGTAGGTATTTTACTTCTGAGTCTCAAGAGCCATCATAGAAAATTCTTCCCAGAAAAAGGAGTAAACTTGACAAACTGCCAGCAAAAGGACTTACTCTAAGTAAGAATCCAGGAAATTTAGAAAATTAGAAATTTAGATAATTATAGAGTTTTAGAGAGAATTAACAAACCATATGAGGAAAGAAATCCATATGTGTCATAGAATATATATACACATGCACACCCATGTATAATATTTTTAGTAAAATACTCTAAAGAAATATTGGCTTTAGCTGACTTTACTTGCAAGTTGGTTTAGCTTATTTCTGTGCTGTGTTTTGGAACTCTAACTTTGGTATAGGGTCAGGCAGAAACCTATCATTTAATATTAAAAAGACATCTGCTCCTGCACCTTTTCCAAGGATTCCAAGAAAATATAGTACTGTTTACCACCACACTTGATAAAGTTGTACAACATCTGCAGGACTAACTCCCCCTTCATAAAAGTATTTTTAATCTCCAAAGGTCTAAAATTGCAAAACAATTCTTATGATATGACAGCTTTATTGACACATTTATGAAAAAGTTATATTACAGTGGCTCCCACCTGTAATCTCAGCACTTTGGGAGACTGAGGCAGGTGGATCACTTCAGGTCAGGAGTTAGAGACCAGCCTGGCCAACATTTTGAAACCTGTTTGTTCAAAAAAATACAAAAATTAGTCAGGCGTGGTGGCACACATCTGTAGTCCCAGCTACTTGGAGGCTAAGGCAGGAGAATTGCTTGAACCTGGGAGGTGAAGGCTGCAGTGAGCTGAGATTATGCCACTGCACTCCGGCCTGGGCAACAGACCAAGATTCGGTCTCAAAAAAAACAAACAAACAAACAAAAAAAAACGTTATAGGCCTGACATAGTGGCTCACACCTATAATTCCAGCACATTGGGAGGCCAAGGTGAGTGGATTGCTTGAGTCCAGGAGTTCAAGACCAGCCTGGGCAGCATGGTGAAACTGTCTCTACAAAAAATATAAAAATTAGTGGATGTGGTGGCACGCATCCTATAGTCCCAGCTACTCGGGAGACTGAGGTGGGAGGATCGCTTGAGCCCAGGAGTTCTGAGCTATAGTGCGCTATGATGATCCGGTGTCTGTACTAAATTCAGCATCAATATGGTGACCTCCCAGGAGTGGGGGACCAACAGGTTACCTAAGGAGGGGTGAACTGACCCAGGTCGGAAACAGGGCAGAACAAAACTCCTGTGCTGATCAGTAGTGGGATCGTGCCTGTGAATAGCCACTGCACTCCAGCCTGGGCAACATAGCAAGACTCCGTCTCCAAAATAAAAAAAAAAAAAAGAAAGAAAGAAAAAGAAAAAGAAAAAGCTTACAATTAAGCAGAGAGTATTTGGTGAAGAACCAGAGTAAGCAGTGACAATTTTACCTACAAGAGAAATGTAGTGGGGCTCCTGTGATGTGGGGAGGCTTCAAGGAAAAGGTGTGTTTTCAGCTGGGCTCTGATGGGTAGGATCAGACTTGAGGGGATTGAGAGGAAGGCACTAGATTAGCAGAGGAGTTGAGGGGAGCAGCAAGAACAGTGTGAACAGACAAAATGAGGAGACAGATTTAGATCAGGACTGAAGGCTTATGCCAGAAGTAATTTCCAGAACAAATGGATCAGCTGAGAGAGATAAGGAAGGTTACCGGATTTAATAAATGGGCAGTGCATGAAGACCGAAGACCCCTGGAGGTGCTATTACAGGAGACTGGTCATCTATGGACAGAACTATTTATTATTTATAATAAACATTTTATTTTTTGTGAATAGATTTCTTCATAGTTTCTCATGAAAAATAACATTTTATCTTAAAGACCCCTACTGGAGGACTTTATTACTTTTTTTTTGGTAGGATAAGGTACAAGGATTTTTATCCCTGATAGATAAAGTAGCTTGAGAATCCCCCTTATTTCAGTAACTTAAATCTAAAAACCTTTGTCTTCAAATACTTAAGTTTAAAAAGAGGAAAACCGTTTTCTAGCCCAATAGGCCACTAACAACAACAACAAAAAATAGATTTCAGTGATTATGCCATCAAAACATACACCTTGAGCAGACCTGTAGGTTTTAGGCTCATTTCCTCTGATTTGCTTCAAGGCATTGAACTCAACTCTTCATTGAAAAAGCTGTTGCAGACCCAAGCCAGAGGATCCCAGCAAAGTATTAATAGTTGGTTCTGTGGCTTTTGCTCATGCCTTGGAAAATGTGTGTCATGGAGAGGAGGTTTAGAGAGAAAAGGACACATGGTACGAGGGATACCTACTCTGTCTTTCTTTCATATCACGGGGTGTAGACACTAAGACTGAATGCGCCCATATCTGGGGATTGGAGAAATACCCTAGAGATGACTGGATGAGAAATGATCTCAATTGAATAACGTGCTTTAGCTGATTGTACGTTATTGGATAACCATGATCAAGGGTTGATTTGGAAAAGGGTATATAAATTATCCACATTCCTTGCAATTGTGAACCCAACTGTAAACAGAACTATATGAATGAACGTATTACAATTTAACACATAAAATGGGGTTTTACTTTCTGATCTCTTGGAAGATCTTTGCCCTTGAATCAAACATGGATGTGAAATAAAATGATGCATGTTTAAAATGTAATTATTAAATTCTCCAACTATATCATGTATACAAAATAACAGCTAAGAAAAAATTTCATTCTTTATCGAATTTTTATGCAATTTTATTCGTATGGCTTTAGTTTTAGAGACATGAAGATTCTATATTTTTCTTTCATAATGAAGATTACCCTTTTCATTTTGTTCAAATCAATAAGAAAAAGTGGCTGCAGTTACAAATACAAATAAGAAACAGTCACCTACATACAATGGGATGAGGCTCTGGGGGACTTTGGTAGGCAGTGAACACACCGCGCATGTGGAATGTGAATCACGGGGGTCAGAAGGGAGACTGGGGTAGGCAGCCCTTAGATGGCTCCCAGTGACAGCAGCCTCCTCTTATTCTTGCTCATGTATAATTCCCTCACCTTGATTGTGGCCTGGATCTAGTGACTCGCTTCTAACAAATAGAATTCCAAAAAGGCGAGTCACTTCTGAGATTAGGTGATAAAAATAGGGTGGCGTCTGTCTTGCTCTCTTTTGCCTGCTTATTCTGAGGGGCGCCAACTGCCTTGTTGTAAGCACCCTATGGACAGCCCTATGTGGCAAAGAACGGAGGGTGGCCTCTGGCCAACAGCAAGTAAAGAACTGACGTTGAGTCTAACAACTCATGAGGACTTGAATCCTGCCAACAACCATGTGAGTCAGTTTGAAAACAGATGAAGCCTTCAGATGACTGCAGGCTCAGCCAATACCTTAATTGCAGCCTGAGCGGCCCACCTAAATGCTCCCAGATTCCTGTTAAGTTTTGGAGTAAGTTTGGAGTAATTCAGAGCATAATTTACACTCCCCTCAAGTAGCTTATGGTCTAATTAAATAAACTAAGCATACAAATAAAAATAATAGCTAACAAGTATAGTATTTACTGTATGCCAGGGATTCTTCTAAGCATTTTACATTTAATTAACCATTAATAATTTTAATTAATTAATTTATTTATTGAGACAGGGTCTCACTTTGTCACCCAAACTGGAGTGCAGTGGCTTGATCACAGCTAACTGCAGCCTCAAACTCCCCAGGCTCAGGTGATCCTCCCACCTCAGCCTCCCAAGTAGCTGGGAATACAGGTGAGTGTCATCACACCTGGCTAATTTTTGTATATTTTGTAGAGTTGGGGTTTCAAAATGTTGCCTGGACTGGTAGTCTTGAACTCCTGAACTCAAGTGATCCACCCACCTTAGCCTCCCACAGTGCTGGGATTACAGCTTGAGCCACTACTCCCAGCCAGTCATTAATCATTTCATCTTTTTTTTTGAGACAGTGCCTTGCTCTGTCACCAAGGCTGGAGTGAAGTGGCGCGATCTCTGCCTCCTGGGTTCAAGCAGTTCTCCTGCCTCAGCTTCCCAAGTAGCTAGAATTACAGGCTTCTGCCACCACGACCCCCTATTTTTTTTTTTTTTTTTTTGTATTTTCAGTAGAGACGGAGTTTCATCATGTTGGCCAGGTTGGTCTCAAACTCCTGACCTGAGGAGATCCACCTGCCTTGGTCTCCCAAATGTTGGGTTTACAGATGTGAGCCACCATGCCCGGCCAATCATTTCATCTTTACAACAACTCTATTAGGTATTATTACTATCACCATTTTATAAAGAAATTAAGGCAACATGGTGTTAAATAACTTGCTCATGGTCATACAGTAGAGCTGAGATTTAGACTCAGTTTTGTGCCAGATTTCAAGTTCTTTTGTACTGCCTCTTGCTATTTTATATACCATGATAGAACTATGTATGCTTTATGGTAGTACTACAGCATGAGGAATGATTATCTCTGTAGGGTAAAAGGGTTAGAGGATTCGCAGACATCTAAGTAGGATTTGAAAGACAGACGAAAGGCATTCCAGGCAGATGAAATAACATATGTTAAGGCACAGACTGACTGTTACTATTCCTTTCAAATGTTTGTAATCAGAGTAGCGTGGTCTTCATATTCTGACCTTCATTTCTATTGATCATCACTCTCTCTGAATTCTAGCAAATCATTACTCTTTAAGAAAAGTGTAATTCCTGATTCTGAACCAAATGCAATGACAGAGACTCAGAAAGAATTGAATTGAGAAGAAAAATCACCTTGTTTGTTTTAACACGAGGTGATTTTGAAGATTAGTAATGGAGGCACTTGTCTCTTGTAGCAACAGAAGCACAGTGTTGACACACTGTCTACGTTCTGTCCACTTTGAGTGCCTAACCACTACAATGCTGTCCACTGGTTTTGGGAATAAGTTCCTATATTTAAATGTAACTTTAAATAATCTTGGCCAGGCATAGTGGCTCACACCTGTAATCTCAGCACTTTGGGAGGCTGAGGCAGGTGGATCACCTGAGGTCAGAAGTTCGAGACCAGCCTGGTCAACATGGTAAACCCTATCTCTACTAAAAATACAAAACTTAGCTGGGCATGGTGGTGTGTACCCATAATCTCAGCTACTAGGGAGGCACGAGAATCGCTTGACCTCGGGAGGCAGAGGTTGCAGCCAGCTGAGATGGTGCCACTGCACTCCAGCCTGGGGGACAGAGTGAGACTCTTTGTCTCCAAAAATAAAAACAAATAATCTCACATCAGACCCAAATATGATAGAAAAAAATGAAAAAGAAAAAAGGGGTGATTAATTATTCACTGAAAAAAATTAAAAGAGGCAACATTTAAAAACAGAGAGAAGAGGCTATAGATACAACAACTAGGGGCATAAAAAGGGTGGTTGCCTTTTCCACCTCATTACCATAATTATCCTTAAAGGGTCATTTAAAATGGTTCTGAGGTAATTGTAGATTTAATGCATTTGTAAGAAATAATGCAGAGAGATCCCAAATATCCTTCACCCAGTTTCCCCCAATGATAACATTTTTCATAACTACAGTTCAACATTATAACCAAAAAATTAACATTGATACATCCTTGGAACTTATTCCATTTTGTTCAGTTTTACATGCTTACTACATGCTTTACTTTACACTTGTGCTTACTTACATGCACATGTGCTTATTTCTATTCATTTTCATCATGTGTATAGAATCATGTGGCCACCACAATCACAGTACAGAACTGTTCCATCACATGGATCCCTCATGCCATACTTCTGTGGCCACAGCCACTCTATCCCTCTCTTTGTCCCCAGTTCCTGGCAACCACTAATCTGTTCTCCCTCTCTACAGTTTTGTAATTTCAAGAATACTATATAAAAAGAATCTTTTGAGACTGGCTTTTTTCACTCAGCATAATTCCTTTGAGAGTCATCCATGTCGTTGTGATATTAATAGTTCATTTCAAATTAATGCTGAGTAGTATTCCATGTTATGGATGTCCCATAGTTTAACAGTTCACCCACTGAAGGGCATTTGAGTTGTTTCTTATGTGGGGCTATCACAAATACAGCTTATATGAGCATTTGTGTACAGGTTTTTGCGGGAACGTAAGTGCCCAAGAATGTAACTGCTGAATGCATGCTTAGTTTTGTAAATGAAACAAAACAAAACACCATACTCTGTTCCAGTCTGGCTGTTATCTTTTTATACTCCCACTAGCAACGTATAAGTAATCCCAATTTTTCTGCATCCTCAACAGCATTTGGTATATCACTATATTTTATTTTAGCCACCCTGATAGGTGTGTAGTAGTATCTCATTGTGGTATAAATTTGTATTTTGCTAATAACTAATAATTGTTGAATTCCTTTCATGTCCTTATTTGCCATCCGTATAGCCTCTTTAATGAAATGTTATGTTCATGTCATTTGCCTTTTTGTGATTGGATTTTTTTTGTACTGTTGAGTTTTGAGAGTTCTATGTATATAGTCTAGAAACAAATCCTTCATAGGACATGTGGATTGCAAAGGGATTATCTCAGTCTGTATTTTGTTTTTTCCAACGTCTTCACAGAATTTTTTGGAGAGCAAAAGTTTTTAATTTTGATAAAGTTCAGTTGAACAACTTTTAATTTTATAGATTGTGCTTTGATGTCAAATTTAAGACCTCTTTGTCCGGTCCTATGTTCCAAAGATTTTCATCTATTTTTTTCTAAGTTTTACATTAAATGTTTCAATTTTTTTTTTCATGGAGATGGAGTCTTACTCTGTTGCCCATGCTAGAGTACAGTGGTGTTATCTCAACTCACTACAACCTCTGCCTCCTGCCTCAGCCTCCCGAGTAGCTGGGATTACAGGAGCCCACCACATTGGTTAATTTTAGTATTTTTAATATTTTTGTATTTCACCCCGTTGGCCAGGCTGGTCTCGAACTCCTGACCTCAGGTGATCCACTGGCCTTGGCCTCCCAAAGTGCTGAGATTACTGGCATGAGCCACTGCACTTGGCCTAAATGTTTTAAATTTCAATCAATAATCCATTTTGGGTTAAAGTGTGAGACTTAGGTTGAGGTGTTTTTTTTGTTTTGTTTTGTTTTGTTTTTTTGCCTATGCATACCAAATTATTCTAGCACTATTTACTGAAAAAGTTATCCTTCTTCTATTGAATTGCTTTTGCACCTTTGTCAAAAATCACTTGAGCATATTTGTGGAGATCTATATCTGAGTGCCTCTATATTTTATTCCATTGATCTATGTGTCTCTGTCTGTGCCAATCCTGTGCAGTCTTAGTTACTGTATCCTTATTGTATTATACATATTAATACATATATTAAAACTAGAATGATTCTTACTACATTATTCTTCTTTTTCAAAATTGTTTTAGCTATTCTAGGGCCTGCACCTTTCCATATAAATTTTCAGATAAGCTTATCTAGATTATAAAACACCTTACAGAGATTTTGATTGGAATCACATTAAACCTACAGCAGTCCATTTGGGGAGAATTGACATTTTCACTAAATTGGATGTTCCAATTCAAGAACATAGTATGTTTCTCCATTTATTTAGAATAAACACCACTAGGTCATGGTACAGAATTCTTTTTATATATTGCCAGAATCTATTCACTATTTTGTAATTTTTTTTTTTTGACTAAGTTCATGAGAGACAGAGATTCATAGTTTTCTTATGGTGTATAGTCTTTGGTTTTGGTTTCAGGGTAATACTAGCATCATAAAATGAGTTGGGAAGTATTCCCTCCCCTCATATTTTTTTGGAGAGATTGCACAGAACTGGTGTTAGGTCTTCTTTAAAGGTTTGGCAGAATTCTCAGTGAAACCTGCTGAGCCTGGAGGTTTCTTCTTTGAGAGTTTCAAAATTATGAACTCAGTTTCATGAATAGCTATAGCGTTATTCAAACTTTCATATTGAGTTATGGTAGTTTGTGTTTTTTGTGTAGTAGATCATTTAATCTAAGTTGTTAAATTTACATGTGTAGAGTTGTACTAGTATTCCTTTATTCTTTGAAGCCTGCAGTGATAGCCCTTGTTTTATTTCTGATATTGTTAATTAGAATCTTCTGTGTTTTATTCTTTGTCAGTCTTGCTAGAGGCTTGTTTAGTTTTACTGATTTTCTCCATTGTTTTTGTTTTCAATTTCATTGATATTTTTTCTTTATTATTTCCTACCTTCTGCTTGCTTTGAGTTTTTTTTGCTCTTCTTTTTCTTGTGTCTTGAAATGAGACTTCCTTTTTGACCCATGAATTATTTAGAAATGTGCTGTTTAGTTCCCAAGTGTTTGGAGATTTCTGTTATCTTTCTGTTATTGTTTCTGTTTTGACTCCATTGTGCTAATGAACGTAACTTCCATTTCAGTTGAACAAATTTCAATTTTTTATAATTTGTTGAGTTTTGTTCTATGGCTCGGGATGTGATCTATGTTGGTATACGTTTCATGGGCACTGAAAAAAAAATGTGTATTCTGCTATTTTTGGGTACAGTATTCTATAATGTTGATTAAATCATGTCTGTTGGTAGTGATGCTGAGTTTTTTCATATCCTTGCTGATTCTGTCTAGTTATTCTATCAATTGTTGATAGATGGGTGTTGAAGTATCCAACTATTACTTTGAATTGATCTATTTCTCCTTCCAGTTCTATCATTTTTTATTTCATGTATTTTGCTGTCCTATTGTCTAGTGAATACATATTTTGAATTGCCATGTCTTCTTGGTGGATTGATCCTCTTATCAATGTCCAGTTGATAATGTCCAATTCTGTCACTGGTAATTTTCTTTGCTCTGAAGTCTTCTTTATGTGATATTAATATAGCCATTTATGTTTTCTTTTGATTATGTTTACATTTCTTTTTATTTTGTTACATTTCTTTTTACATTCAACCTGCCTGTCATTATATTTGAAATGAACTGATTGTAGACATCATAGAGTTGGGTCATGTTTTGTTTTTTTCTCTTGTAAGTCACGGTCTCACTATGCTGCCTAGGCTGGTCTCAAACTCCTGAGCTAATGTGATCCTCCTGACTCAGCCTATTGAGTAGCTGGGATTACAGGTATGCACCACAGCACCTAGCTTTGAATCTACTCTGCCAATCTCATCTTTTAATTGGTATATTTGCAAATGTATATTTAAGTTTAATGTAATTATATATTAGGGCTTATGTATGCTATTTTTTTGTTTCTGTGTGTTCTCTTTGTTTTCATTTACCAATTTCTTTTTTCTTGCCATGCTGTGGGTTACTTGTTCAATCATCACCACATTTCCAGAATCTCTGCATCATCCCAAACAGAAACTCTCTACCCATTAAACAATAATACACCTTTCCCTTTATCTACAGTGTTTTTATTGCACCCCTTGGAATATCTTTTTAATGGTTGCTCTAGGTTTTACATTACATATATTCATCACAGTCTACTGGTGTCATCATTTTACCAGTTCAAAATAAGTATAGAAACCTTACCTCCCTTTACATTATTGCCCTGTTTATAATTGTCTTAAATATTTTCTCTATATATGTAGAACTACATCAAACAATGCTATAATTTTTTTTTCTTTTTGAGATGGAGTCTCACTCTGTCACCCAGGTTGGAGTGCAACAGTGCAATCGCAGCTCACTGTAACCTCCGCCTCCCGGGTTCAAGTGGTTCTCCTCCCTCAGCCTCCTGAGTAGCTGGGACTACAGGTACCCACCACTATGCCTGGCTAATTTTTCTTTCTTTATTTCTTTTTCTTTTTTTTTTGTAGAGACAGGGTGTCAAACTCCTGACCTCGTGATCTGCCTACCCCAGCCCCCTCAAGTGCTGGGATTGCAGGCGTGAGCCACCACACCTGTCTATAATGCTATAATTTTTGCTTCCACTATCAATTTAGAAATTTTAAAAACTCAAGAGGAGCAAAGTTTATTGTATATACCCATATTTTTGCTATGTTTTTCCTTCCTGATGTTCTGAGTTTCCTTCTTTTATAATTTCCTTTCTGTTCAGAAAATTTATTTAGCCATTTGTTTTGGTAGATATGCTGGTGACAAATTCTCTTACCTTTCCTTCATTCGGGATGTCTTTGTTTCACTTTCATTACTGAAGAACATTTTCACTGTACATTGGATATTGGGTAGATCATTCTTTTAGTTCATTACTTGAAGAATATTATGCCACTTCCTTCTGGTCTCCATGGTTTCAGGTTAAAAATCTGCTGTCACTTGAATTGGTTTTCCCCTATCAATAATGCACCATTTCTCTCTGGCTGTTTTCAGTATCAATATTTTTTTCTTTATCTTCAACCTTCAGAAGTTTAATTATCATGTGCCTTGGCATCATAGATTTCTTTCGGTTTATCCTACTTGGGATTTGTCAGCTTCCTGAATCTGAAGGTTCATCACTTTTGCCAACTTGGGGGAATTTTCAGCTACTCTTTGAAAATTTTCTTTTTCCTTTTAAATATCCTGCATATCCTTGAGAGACTGTTCACTATTTCCCCTATCTCTGTTCAGATTGGGTAAGTTCTACCGGTCTGTCCTCAATCCACTGATTCTATCCTATGGTATCTTCACTCTACTATTGAGCCCATACAGCAAGTTTTAAAATTTTACTTGTACCTTTCTGTTTTCTGTTCTATAATTTTCACTTAGTTCTTTAATAAATTCTGTGTTTTTTTTTTTGCTGGGTTTAAAATTTTTGTTTCAAGAGAATTACAATGATTATTGAAGCATTTTATTATGCTACTTTAATATGATTGTTAGATAATTTCAACACTTGATTTATCTCATCATTTGACAGCTGTTGATTGCTTCTCTCATCTGTGTTGTGATTTTCCTGGTTCTTGGATGAACGATATTTTATTATATCCTGTATATTTTGTATAGCATATTATAAAACTTTGGATTTGTATCCTATTTAATTCTTCTTTCCCCTTCTTCCTTCTTCTTCTTCCTTCTTCTTGTTCTCCTTTTTCTTTGCAGGCCCTCTGGGCCCCACTGACAGTACCTTAGCAAAACTGAAGTACTGACTCACATGGCGTTATTGCAAATGGTGGGCTGTAAGTTCAGCTCTCCTATTGCTCCACTTACAACTTTTTTTTTTTGAGTGTGCCTATTCATGGTGCAGGGCTGCAGACTTCTACAGTGCCTTGTCTGAAATTTAGGAGGAAATGAGGAAACTAAGGAACTTTCCACATGTCATTCCTCAAGTCTTGAGATCCTTAGGCAGTCTGACTTCTTTCTATCTTTCAAAGTCTTCCTATATTAGTTTTTTGTGTTATGTCCAGGTTTATATGGGAGGGCCTAGGAAAAATGGGACTAGTCTATCCTGGTAGAACTAGAAGTCTCAAAAGGCCATTTTTATTTTATTTTATTTTTTGAGACATGGTGTGGCTCCGTTGCCTGGGCTTGAGTGCAGTGTTGGGATTTCAGCTTACTGCAACCTCTACCTCCTGGACTCAAGCCATCCTTCTACCTCAGCCTCCCAAGCAGCTGGAACTACAGGCACATGCCACCATGCCCTGCTATTTTTTTGCATTTTTTGTAGAAATAGTGTTTCACCATGGTGCTCAGTCTTATCTTGAACTCCTGAGTTCAAGCAGTCTGCCCATCTTGGCCTCTCAAAGTGCTGAGATTACAGGTGTGAGCCACGGTACCAGACCTCAAAAGGCCATTTTTAAACACTTGCTTCAGTTTACTGCCTAGAGTCTCCTCCAGGTTGTTAAAAGCCATGAATCTTGTACTTTATAAATTTACAACCCAAACCTTACCCTGCACAGATGCACAAAAATGTACATAAACAGGCTGAATCAAACACATAAGAAGACTTCCAGTTTCCAGTTTATGTAAGGAGTTTTAAAGTCATCACTTCATCCTAACACCAAGTAAAAAACTGAATAAACTCTTCTTAGATTTTGTTTTGTTTTGAGACAGGGTCTCTTTTTGCCCAGACTGAGTGTGGGGGCATGATCATGGCTCACTGTAGCCTCAACTTCCTGGGCTCAAGCAATCCTCCTGCCTTAGCCTCCTGAGTAGCTGGGACTACACCTGGCTAATTTTTTGTATTTTTTTTTTTTTTTGTAGAGGTGGTTTTCACCATGTTGCTTAGGCTGATATTCTTAGATTCTTTCAAGAAGTGAGGTCACAGGGCAAACTTCTGCCTCCTAAGCTGGAGGGTCAGATAGGCAGATACAGAGAATTACAACATGCTGGAGCAGAAACTCAGAAATAAAAATCTCTGAGTGAAGCAGTACTCATGAGGAAAACCTAAACTGTAATTGAGGAAATGCTGAGACTCAGTGGACAAGTCTGAGTTAAAAATCCTAGGATGAGGTGGTGGGGGGAGGCTGTCATAGACGGTCCTCACACTTGTGTGGGGTTTACCTCTTGGAGCTTTGGGAGGTTCTCACAGTGAATATCAGAGAAAAATCTATGCTTCCGGAAGGAGAAAGGAAAAATTTATTTTGAAATATTCCAAAGCATTCAATGACAAAAAAAAAAAAAAAAAAAAAAAAAAAAAAATCTTAAAAGAGCCAGAGGAGAAAAATACCTTACCTAAAAAAGAGCAAAGATAAGAATTATATCAGGACTTCTCAGAAACCCTGCAAGCAAGAAGAGAGTAGAATGATATTTGAAGTGCTGAGGAAAAAACCGCCAATGTAGAACTCTGTATCCTGTGGAATTATCCCTCAAAAATGAAGGAGAAATAAACATTTTCTCAGACAAAAATTGAGGGAATTTGTTGCCAGTAGATCTGCCTTGTAAGAAATGTTAAAAAAAAAAATTATTCAGAGAGAAAGAAAATGATGTAGGTCAGAAATTCTGATCTACATAAAGAAAAAGAGAGGAATAGAGAAAGAATAATTGAAAATAAGGTAAAAAGCTTTGCTTATTTTTAGTTGATCTAACAGATAAGAGTTTATTCAAAATGATTGCCATGGTGTACTGAACGGTTATAGTTTAAATATTAATAAAATGAATGACAGCAGTTATATAAGGGACTGGAGGGAATAATTAGGATATTTCATTATTATAAAGTATTTTCGCTACCCTTTAAGAGGTACAGTGCTATTTGAAAGTGGACTTGGATTAGTTGTACATGCATATTGCACACTTCAGAGCAACTACTAAAAGTTGAAAAAAGAAGTACAATTCATATGCTAAGAAAGGAAAGAGAGAAAGTGAAATCATAAGAGGAAATAATAGCACCCTGCACTTCTATGAAGCTTCATGGTTTATGAGCACTTAAAAAATTACATATATAAAATATGTGTATATTTAAAAACATATATGTAATTTTAAAATACATATGTAATTTTAAAATATATACTCAACAATGTCTACTTCACCTACCTTGTAACACTGATATATATTCTCTCAACAATGTTGCAGTGTGGGTGGAGTAGACCTTGTTATGAAAATAATAATAATAATTAAAAAATCCAACGAAGTTTGGTTAAGGGTCTTGTTCCAGGTTAAAAAGCTGGTAAGAGAAAATGTTAACAATTGTAAATTTTAGCCCTGTGCTCCTATTGGCAAACCATGCTACCTGGAACAAATTATCCTCCTTTATTCTACTGGACATAGCATGCTGAACAAGTAATCATGGAGCATAATTTTGCCTTTTGAAGTACAGTGACTTACAAGTTTTAGAGTCAGAAAGATTTGAATTTAAATTCCAGCTCTAGTACTTATCAGCTGTGTAATCTTGGATAAATTACTTATCCCCCTGTGCCTCAATTTCTTCATCTGTAACACAGGGATAATAATCCAAATATTATTTACTTTAAAAGGTTTTTTGAGGACTGAAATAGTCGCACATTTAAAGCAGAATGCCTACCATGTTATAGCACTCATAAATTGTAGCTATTTATTAAAACCAAAATAAAAAATTCACATCAAAACAAAAAAAACAAACCTCACCGCGTTTCCATAATGAGGAAGTAATGATTCAGAATCCAAGCTTTCAAAACAGGAAGGGTGCCTCTGTCTATTCCTGTCTGGTTGTGTTGTACCTCACGTGTTACTTAATAAGCCCTGGCATCTCTGTAATTTTAGAACTGGAAGGAACTTAAAGGTCGTCTATTCCAAGCTTCTCATTTTATAGATAAAGAAGCTGAGGCCGAGAGAGGTTGAGTGAATTACTCTAAGATTATAGTGCTAGCACCCTTCCTGCTACAGCTGGTAAAGCACACCAACAGTGAGCAGAAAACCTAAGAAAAACATCCACATTCCAGAAAGGAAAAGATTCAGACAACAAAACCTGAGACAGCAGGTTTCAAAAGGTATAAATAACCCCCTACAGGCTAAGCGCCCAGGTATAAGGGCTGTGCCTACAAACTATACTCATAGAAGTCTATGAGGTCCTCATGGAAGTTTATGAGGGGGTAATTTAACTTGTAGGCAACCAGACTAGAACTGCCCTGACCTTGGTGAGTGGTGAAGGCCACAGTGAGGAGGGCTTCACAGCTTAGGAGAGGCTATCTTCTATAAACATTAGTGAATCTGAAGGACGGGGATGTTGTACACAGAAGTGCACTACTGTCAATACTACATATCCAGTCCTTAAGAGTCAATCATAACGGTGAGCAAGTATTATTCATCCAGCCAGCAAACAGGCCCCAAACCACACAGGGACACAAAAGATGTATAATACATTCAGATCAAGACTTTCTGCTAATAGTTGTGCTTTCAACCATTTCTTCAATTGGTCATAGCAGCAATTCCCAGAAATATCTCAGATAGATATACATTTTTTACTTGAAAATGATAAAAATGTGCCAGGTACAGTGGGTGGTTCAGACCTGTAATCTCAACTGCTTGGGAGGCTGAAGCAGGAGGATGGCTTGAGCCTAGGAGTTTAAGACTGCAGTGAGCCATAATTGCACCACTGCCCTCCAGCCTGGGTGACATAGCGAGACACTGACTCTTTTTTTTTTTTTTTTTTTTTTTGAGACAGAGTTTCACTCTTGTTACCCAGGCTGGAGTGCAATGGTGCGATCTCGGCTCACCGCAACCTCCGCCTCCTGGGTTCAGGCAATTCTCCTGCCTCAGCCTCCCGAGTAGCTGGGATTACAGGCACGTGCCACCATGCCCAGCTAATTTTTTGTATTTTTAGTAGAGACGGGGTTTCACTATGTTGACCGGGATGGTCTCGATCTCTCGACCTCGTGATCCACCCGCCTCGGCCTCCCAAAGTGCTGGGATTACAGGCTTGAGCCACCGCGCCCGGCCGACACTGACTCTTAGAAAACAAAACAAAACAAGATAAAAACTAATTTAAGTGAGAAGAAATGCTATTTTTTGCAATTCAGTATTTCTTTTAATAACACATTTTGTCAGTTTACTCTTACTTTTATATTAGTTGTGAGCTAGAGTAGTCAAGAAGTTGGTAAGGTGTTTGACAACCTTGCTGATTCATTTTTATTAATATAATTATAAATGTAGGCTTTCTCACCCTTATCTTAAAGTGTATTTTGCATAAAAGCAGAGGGTTTTGAAAAATATAATTTCTCAAATTTGAGAGATGAAATTTTGCCTTTTTGTATCTTGTCTCTCTCTGGTTTAAGTCTTACAAGAATAAATCAAAGTGAAAAGAATATGTATGAGATATGTTGAATAAGCTAAAAGCTAGTGTAACCGCTATTAAAAATTTCAAAAAGATGTGAAAAGTGGTTCTAAAAACCATTTTTTTGTTGTTGTTGTTGTTGAAGAAATGTTAAAAGGACAACCAAGCTTTTTACAAAATAGTAAATACGATTAGAGTTTTCTTTCATAAAAATGTGTATATGAGTTTATGTGTATGCACAAAAAAGAACAAATCTGTGGAAACTCACCCTGAATGTTAAAACTGATTTTCTTTTCTTTTTCTAGGTCTTGGGCTTTCACGGGACTTTTATTTCTGTTTACTTATTTGTATTTTCTAATTTTCCTACAATAAATATGTGTTTTGGCTGAAAGACAGAAAGTTTTTTTTCCTTTTTTTTTAAACGTTTACTTAAATTTTACAGAGTGAAATTTGGAGTGGAGGGGAAGACCAGGGCAAAGTCCAGAATGAGTGTCAGTTAAAGCTTCTCCAGGCTGAACAGCATGTTGGGGCGGGAGTCCACTTGACACTACGGTAGGATTTTCTGTTTGTGTGTATGAGTTCTTTTTTGTTGTGTGGTGAAAATGCAATTATAGAAAAATAATTTGCAGTTGCTCTGACAAATTTGTTTCTCTGTTGTTTCTAGAGGTGTTTCTTTGACAATTCATGGTTTAGGCTTAAAGCACTGAAGCGCTGTGTAGAAAGGGCCAATACAAAGTAAAGAGGGAACATAAATCTCTGCTCTTACAAGTACTGTTTTTCTCTCCCAGCTAACTCTGAAGCCTATTCTCCTCTAATTTGTGTATTCTCTTTTCTTTAACACTTTTTTCATGCTGATTAAATCAGGGGAGATAAAAAGAAGTCAGCTCTCATCTGGAAGCTGATAGTCTAGTTAAGTCAACAAGGCACATGGAAAAGTTAACTAAAAATATGGAGGCAGTATGCACTAAGGCACGAAATGACTTACACAGAGGTGTTACAGCAGTTAAAGGTAGGGCTGGTAACTTTACTGTGGTCATGATCTAGACCAGCACTTGTCAATAAAACTTTCTACAGTGATGGAAATATTTATTTCATGCTAATTAATACAGTAGCCACCAGCCACATGTGGTTATTTGAAATGTGGTTAGTACAACGGAGGGACTTTTTAATTATCTAGCTTAAATTTCAATTTAAATAGTGCATGTGAGCCAGGCCTGGTGGCTCATGCCTGTAATCCCAGCACTTTGGGAGGCTGAAGTGTGTGGATCACGAAGTCAAGAGTTTTGAGACCAGCCAGGCCAATATGGTGAAACCCCATCTCTACTAAAAATACAAAAATTAGCTGGGTGTGGTGGTGCATGCTTGTAGTCCCAGCTGCTCGTGAGGCTGAGGCAGGAGAATCGCTGGAATCCAGGAGGTGGAGGCTGCAGTGAGCCAAGATCTCACCACTGCACTCCAGCTTGGGCGACAGAGCAAGACTCCGTCTAAAAAAAAAAAAAAAAAAAAATTAGCTTCATGTGGCTGGTGGCTCTGGTATTGAAGAGTGCAGGCCTAGGTTCTAGAACGTGTCACTAAAGCAAGACTTGTTACTTGAAGAAAGGGAGGATTCAAAAAACAGAATAAAGCGAAGTGTACCAAGAGAAGACAAAGTATGAACGAGCTGTACTCAAGTCATGCAGAGAGTGGGAAAGTGCTTCATGCCTGGATGGGGGCTTGTGCTCTGTTGCTACACTGGGCAGACCACATCGTTGAGGATCTGAAGTTGTAGATAATGAAGAGTTATTGATTATTTCTGATCAGTAATAATGGCTCTTGTGCCAGGCATTTGGTTGGGTGCCTTACATGGAATATTTCATATTGAAACAACCCTTTGAAGAAAAAAGAAGACTGAGAAAAGAGTGACTGAGCTTATCAAGGATATCCTTGAAGAAAAAAGGAATAAACGGATTCGCCTAGGCAGTTTGGCAGTGAAAGAAATGCGTGCTTGAGGAGGGTTAAATGAAGGTTCCTACCCTAGGTAGTTCAAACCTATTTGGCCTGAAAGCAGAAAGGAAGAACCTATGTGGCAGCCAGCAGGCCCCAACGGCTGTCTTGGGAAGGGAGAAAGGAATCCTGGTCCTTTGGATACAGGAGAATGTTCACAAAATGGATGGTACACAGCAATACTCAGAGAAGAGCGATAGAGGTTGCTGAAGCTGGATTCCTTTTTTTTTTTTTTTTTTTTTTTTCGGAGACATCTACCAAGAAAAAAGGGAAGAAAGAAGAATGGAGTGAGAAGGGAGAAGGCAGATCTGAAATAACATCAGTTAGGGCTGCACTCTTATTACCTTTTTTACTACCACCTTTATTATGTGGTTATCATGAGCCTGTTACAGGCATTTACATATATTCTCTCCTTTAGTCTAACAATTTAGTTGAGTATTATTAATTCTAGTTATTTCTCAGTTATAAGGAAGTTAAGGCTCAAAAAGGTTATCACTTAAAAAAAAAAAAAAAAAGGTTGCCTACTATCTCACGCCAGGGACTGTTCTAGCAAAAAACTCAGACAGGCAAGGGGCCTGCCTTCACGGTTTATGGAAACGGTGCAGACAGAAAAATAAAACATCAGATCATTTCAGAGTTTAAGTGGTGTGGAAATAAAAAAAAAATGTGTTAGGATATTAACGGTGGGGAGGAAGTACGTTAGTGTGGCCAGGCAGGGGAGGACCGTGTAAGGGACAAGTGAGCTGAGAACTTTAGGATGAAAAAGGTAGGAGGAAGAGTTTTCTGGGCCAAGGAAAGGGCAAGTGCAGAAGTCCTGAGGCAGCAGCCAGCTGGGCTCCTGCAGAAATGCAAAGGTTAGTGCAGGCGACGCTGACCACGGAGGTCTAGGCCAAGGCTGGAGACGCGATGGCAAGCTAGAAGGATTTACCCGAGGGGGTAAAGCCGATCCTATTCAATGGCATCAGGCTTCCCAGGGGGCAAGGGCCAAGCTGCCCAGCTCTCCAGCGCGCGTTCTTTCCACTGGGCTAAGCTGCCCGGCTCAGGGATCCGGGGCCAGGCCACCGTCAGAAGAGGTTCCCGGCCCCGGGCCAAAGGGCCACTAAGGCCCGCGGGGTGTGGGGGCCTGACCTCCAGGGTGTCGCAAGCCCGGGTCACCGCGGACAGACGGCGCGGGTCACTCACAACCCGCAAGCGGGAGCAAGCGGCCCCCCTCACCCGGACCCAATCACTTCCGCCTTAATTCCCATTAGCGCCCCGGTCCCGCCTCAGCACCCTCCCGCCGGCGGCCTGGCTTGGTTTTTCATCCTGGGAGGCGGATCCGTCGCCCAAAAGTTCGGAATGACTGCATCCCTTTCCCTTAAGAGCGATGAGGAGACGAAATAAATTGGGGTCAGGGAGACGTCCTATGGAAAACAGCCCTCTGTATTCTTCCCCCCACGGCTTTCCAGAAACGACTCATTTCTCGGTACGCTAAGTCAACCCCTCCAACAGCGAGCCCGTTGGTTTGGCCCGTCAACCCGGATTGGCTGAAGCCTTACGCCTCGGCCATGGATTGGCTTCTTACCATTCTCCGCGCCCATTGGTTGGGTTTCTCCGCTTCTGGGCGGAGTGGTGAGGGCCGGTTTCCGCCCCCTTGTTTACGGAGCGCGTAGTTGTAGCGCTCTCTGAGCGCTGGGGCTGTCTCCAAAGTTCCCTATTTAGCTCCTCAGGCCAATTGGGGCCTCGCTCCACCCTCGACCTCTCCCTTGCACGCCTTCTGCGTGGTACGGCCCACACCTTTAGAGCGGCGGCGCGTGTGGGCGCCCGTCGCCTTCCTCCGCCCGCGATCGCCGGGGACCCCCCTTCTTCGAGGGTGCGCTTGGTACGGGCCGCACCGCCTCCTTTCCTCGCCGGGGTGGCCGTCCCCCTCCCCCCAGTCGGCGGCGCTTGGTGCCGCCCGGGAGAACCAGGTCATCGGTCGGTTCCCGTGAAAACAAAAACAATCGGCCGCGCAGTCGCGGGCACCCGAACGCCGCGAGCGGGGCCCGGGGACGCGGGGCCGGGTGGAGGGAGCGAACGGGGGCGGCGGCGACACGCCGGGGGGCGAGGGCGCCATGGGGCAGGCGGGCTCCTGCTGCGTGGGGCTCCCCGGGCGCCGCGGCTAGTGCGCACGCCGCTTTGGCCGCCTCAGCCGCCCGCGCCGCCCGCCTGGGGGACGAGGAGCAGGACGCGGCCTCGGCAGGGCCCGGGCCGAACGGCTGCGGACACCCGGGCGCCGGGGAGCCGAGCGCCGCCTCCGGCATGGATCAATGCGTGACGGTGGAGCGCGAGCTGGAGAAGGTGCTGCACAAGTTCTCGGGCTACGGGCAGCTGTGCGAGCGCGGCCTGGAGGAGCTCATCGACTACACCGGCGGCCTCAAGCACGAGATCCTGCAGAGCCAGGGTAGGGCGCCTGTGCAGGCGCGCGGGGCAGGGCCCACCGCCCGAGCCCCGGCCCCGCGGCGGGAACCCCTCACCCACCCTCGCGCCTCCTGCGCGGCCCCCCGCCTCCCTTGAAAGCGCGGAGGTCCCCAGACCCCTTGAGACTTTTCCTCCTCTTTTCTCTTTTCACTCGATTTACCTCGAACCTGCCGCGACCTCGTTGCTAATTCACGAGTGCGAACCACCCGGAAACCCGGCCGGGGGCCGCGGGCTCCAGTCCGGATAAACGTGGGCTAGGGGGGCCGTTCACCGTACCTGCAAGGTGCCGCCCTCCCTGAGTGGGCGCCCCTCGCCCCCCGCCGGCCCCGGGGATCTCACGTGGTGCCAGCGGCGCAGTCCTGCGGGCGGGCGGGCGGTGAGCGAATCGCCTGGGATCCCAGGCTCCGAGGGATGAGGGCAGTGCAGGATCCCCCTTCCCCCTCTGTGCCGCCCCGAATCCTTGCCCAGGAGACTTGGTTTCTCCGTCTTTTTATTTTGGAAAGTCGAGCGTTATTCTTAGCTGTGGGTTAGCAACAGCCGCTCCTGCAACTTATGATTTGGCTGCCGTGTGGACGCAGCTCTTGTGAACTCCGCAGCGGCTCTGACGTGGTTCCTAGGAACCGTTCCGCTCTCCTATTGTAGCTTCTGATAACACCAAGGAGGAACGGGCGACGTTTGCCCAAACAAATTTTAGTACATGTTGCTAGTTGATTGCTTTGCCTGGTCAAGTTTTTCCTTTTTTAAAAAATAGATTTTTCTGTTTCACCTACCTAGATCTTTCACCTAGATGATGATGATTATTTTTATTACCCCAAGCCCTGGGGACAGGTACTTTGCCAAAGTTAATTTAACGTATGAAAGCTGGTTGGGAAGGTTTTTGGTTTTTTTTGTTTTTTTCAAATAACATTAAAGGTTTAGTTTCCTTACATATAATCACAGCGATGATTCCTTTTGATCAAGAAGTACAGGACTATTAAAATGGGTTTATTAAAGAGGCTGAGGGGGCTTCTCAGCTTGTGGGCTGAACAGAAATTTATGTGAAGAAAGGTTTGGTAGCTGGAGGAGATGCAGGTATTTGTGGCAGGTGAGATGAGGGCAGTGGTGTTAGCTGAGCTTCTCTCTCCTCCTCCTCCATTTTTTTCACACTTTCACCCAGACTGCATTTCAGTTGAGGAAGGGTGCTGGTCCATGGGAAAGGAGTCTTACAGCAACTTCTCATTTTGGACACTGCAGACATTTTTGTACTTAGGAAGGACGCAACCTGCAGTCATAGTGGATGGGATATTAATATGGAAAAAACATATTAATTCTCGTAGGAGTTGCAGTACTAATATGGAAAAAGGAGCAGATTTTGGTGGCTGCCTGTGAAGGGAAATTTGACTGACGTGGTGAGGATAATATAGTTACAGGGAAGATACAGGGAAGTGAAGGTGGAATGGGACAGGTATCCTGGGAAGACTTTGAAGTTGGTTTTGTACGTGTGAGGTAAAGTTGAAGGGCTTAATGATGATAGAGTCGAGGGCTCTCGTATTTACTGATGGCTGGAGATGCATAGGTCTAAGACTGTTTTCTGATGTCATTTCTAAGAGGACAGTGGAGGGGATCACTTAGGATGCAAAGAAGAAAGACTAGGGTCTAACCACAATCTTGAATTTCCCTTGGCGAGTCGAGGGCCAAGGCTAGATAGAACCAGCAGAAACCGACAAGGGCGGGGTTAAGAAAAAGAGGTTGATCGGCATTTATTTGGTTATTGGGAATCCGCAGTTTCATAGAATTGCTAAGACAAGCCAGATTACTGGGGGTTAAGAAGAAACACGTGATGTGAACCGAAGTGTGGGAAATAGAATACAGTGATGGGAAGTATTACCTCTGCTCCCGATCCTGCCAAAGAACCGGTGGAGGAAGAGAATGAAGGGCCTACACTTGGAGAGGTGGAAGGGGCATTTCCTTCTCAGGGACCAGGTCATAGGCAGGGTTTGAGAGGAAAATGATGGAACAGGATGTACCTTTCTTCCATGAGAGAGGATGTAAGTTGAAGGGGCATGTTATTGTGGGCTTTGTCTTAGAAAATTTAGGGCCAGTCTCAGATGGAGAAAATGACTGTGAGGAATTGCTGAGGCAAGAATTTGTTTTTTACCACTTCACTGGGTACTAGGGAACTTTTCTCAGAATTTATTGTCAGAAGGGTATTGGCCACACAGTATGCTATGCTGTTAAAAACAGTCTGACTTGGTGAGTTTGTGTGTTCCTTTTTCGGCCTCCTAATTTTTTCCCTCTTGTCTTCCAAATTGCTTGTCTTACATTGGTATGTCTTTGATTTCCTTTAATTCTTTAATAATGACTAGGATTAAGTGACAAAAGGTAGTTATAAAATGTGAAAGAAAACAAATATCAAAGTGCCAGTCTAGTTTTCAAAATAAAATCTTTTTGGTGTTCTTTTATGTGAAGATAAACATTATGCTTTGGCATCTGGGCTATGGTATTTTTGAAGACAGGTTATTTCTAAATTAAAGTTCTCTTCAGGGGATGTAGATATTACATTGAAACTTAAATATACCCTTCTCAAAGATATTTTACTGAAAACTGAGTTTGGAACTGTATTTTCAAGTTTAAAGGGAAGATTTTAGGGCTTCTGAATATACATATCTGGGCAAATAATCCTGGTAACCTGAGAGACTGTAATTGGGGCCCCTCTGTCAGGACTTCGGACCTCATTCTCTGAGATGACGTGTGGTAATATTCTTGCCAGAATCTGGTATGAATAAAACAGAATTTTTGAGAACTATGTAGGACACATCATTGTGTCATACTGGTGAATGACTACCTCTTTCAGAAACATCCTTTAGCTAGGGTAAAGGGATTGATTCAGTTTCTGAGAATGAATTAGTTTTTATGTTAAAAAAAATTTTTTTTTCCTCTCAAAAGTTGTGAGCAGACAGCTATATACTAAATGAGCTGTTGGGCTAGTGGTGGAAACAGATACATAGATAGAGTTTAGTAAGCCCATTGACAACCCTCGTCTAGTTTCAGCACCCTTATTCCAGATTGTAAATACTGCCTGGCTGCTGGCTGGAAGATGGTCCTGCAGTGAACCCTAAAATTTCTCAGGTGGTCTCAATCACGTTTATATAGCGTGAAATTCTTTCACATAAAAGGTCTCTCATTAATCTTTTTTAAAATGCAAGTTTCCTAATGCAATTACTTTTGGGGGAATAAGGGTAGTAGGGGCTGGTCTCATACCTGGTGAATTAGTTTGTGCTCTGCGATTTAATCCACTTCTAACCTCACATCAGCCTGAGAACAGGAATATCTTTTTTTTTTCTTTTAAGTGGGGGTGCAGTGGTATCAAGCCTGCAGTGGAGAACAATAACGGAGTAGAGGGCTCTGAGAGGGAAAGTGCGGGCTTTGACTTGGTGCCATAGCCAATTGGGGAATATTGGTGTTCAGGGACAACATAGGTGTAATAGATATATGAAGAGGCAGTAAGAACCAGGGAGAATACTGAAGAGTTCTACTGAGGCCCAGGCCATTCCTCTCCTTGGAGACTGACTCTAGTTCTCTTCATGCCCTTGGAACTACCTTAGAAACCTTAGGGTGGAAGATAGGAGGGTGGGGAGTGAGCCAGTGGTAAAAGGAATAGAGATCACAACTTCTGTCATTTAGTTGTGCTAGCCTTTAGTGAAGAGTTTCCCTGTGAGCACAAAGTTTGGTCTTAAGATTCATTGTGGCCAGGCGCGGTGGCTCAAGCCTGTAATCCCAGCACTTTGGGAGGCCGAGGCGGGTGGATCACGAGGTCAAGAGATCGAGACCATCCTGGTCAACATTGTGAAACCCCGTCTCTACTAAAAATACAAAAAATTAGCTGGGCATGGTGGCGTGTGCCTGTAATCCCAGCTACTCAGGAGGCTGAGACAGGAGAATTGCCTGAACCCAGGAGGCGGAGGTTGCGGTGAGCCGAGATCGCGCCATTGCATTCCAGCCTGGGTAACAAGAGTGAAACTCCATCTCAAAAAAAAAAAAAAAAAAAAAAAGATTCATTGTGGTTAATGCAGGCTGGTTATTTCTAAGAGGACAGTGGAGGGGATCACTTAGAATGCAGAGAAGACAGACTAAGGTCTAACCACAATCTTGAATTAGAGCCAGCAGAAACCGAAAAGGGCAGGGCTTAAAAAGAGAGGTTGGTTGGCTTTTATTTGGTTATTGGGAGTCAGTAACCCCTGTGCTTGCAGTTTCCTAGGATTACTGGTATTCATTCCCAGTGTGCCTCAATTTAATTTATATAGTGCACTGGTGCTTCTAAAACTTCACTCATACACATGTGTACTCTTATTTTTCAGGTGGATTCATGATTTTACTAAGTAGATTTATCTTAGGCAGTGATATTTGTGAAGTTGTACATGTGGTATGTAGGTATTGTTAGGTATAATAAACTACATGTTAAAATACATAACAATTAAAATGTTAGTTTTCATACTGGCTAAAATTACCATTCACATTAGTGGTATGGCAGCCACACTTTAGATAACCCTGGGTTAACAGATAAGTAACATGGTAAAATTTTGATTTGATTTGTGATTTTATGCCTTTTAGCATTTTTTTCCTATTGGCAACTTTATATTGTTTGCCATTAGCAACTCTGTGGTGGAAGGGAAAAACAGAAAAGAACTACTTACCATGTTTTTCTGGTATTCTGAATTTATACTTTGTGAAAGAAAATTAGGCAGAAATCGTTGGTAATGGTTTCAGGACATGTTTAAAATATACTTGGGAAAACTGCAGTTTTTTGTAAGAGTAAGGGACATGCAGTATTTTCTGATTATTTTTAGACTGTTAAGGGGAGTTCTAATGTGATTTTTGAAAGTGACTTTCAAGGAATTTTCTAAATTTAAAATTTATAAATGGTATAAACTCAAATGATTAAAAAAAAGGACACCCAGTGAAAAATCTTTCTACTCTTGTTCTTGAACCACCTGGTTGCCCGCTTCACAGACATAAATGCCAGTTTCCAGAAGAAAATTTTTTTTGTTATTTTTTGTGACAGTCTCCCTCTGTCACCCAGGCTGGAGTGCAGTGGTGCGATCTCAACTCACTGCAACCTCCGCCTCCTGGCTTCAAGCAATTTTCCTGCCTCAGCCTCCTCAGTAGCTGAGATTACAGGTGCCTGCCACTACACCTGGATAATTTTTTTTATTTTTAATAGGGACAAGGTTTCAACATGTTGGTCAGGCTAGTCTTGGAATCCTGACCTCAAGCAATCCACCCGCCTCAGCCTCCCAAAGTACTGAAACTACAGGTATGAGACACCATGCCCAACCTCCAGAAAAAATTTTAAAAGAATCTAGGGCAATGATGATCTGTCACTTTTCCTTTTTTCTTTAAGGTATCGGATATGTATTTCTACTTACTACGATTTAACTTTGTTAGCCGTTTTTTTTCCAGGCTAACTCTGGAGATAATTCTTTGTTGTTTGACACCTTATTCACTTTGTTAGCTTTGTTATCTCACTTTGCAAGTTGGTAAAGATGTCTTCTTCTGTGGGAGTGATCAACATATACTATGTTAGCACCTAAAACTCCTCTTTTCGTGTGTGTGTGTGTGTGTGTGTGTGTGTGTGTGTGTGTGTTTGTGACTTATAGTAGTAAAACTCATGTAAATCGTAACTCCTCTCTTTATCTCTTTGTTGAATGAAAGAAACTGTTGAAAATTTGGTTATCAGTTGGAGAACTGCTTCTTTTTTAAAAATTTGAGGGTAACAAATGAGAAGGTAAGTAGGCAAGTAAACATGAAAGAAAAAAACAACTTCTGGCGGTCACATTTTTAACTCATTTTTGTGGTGTGATATTGTATCAGTACATAGAAACCAGAGGTTGAGGGTCACATGTTAAGTATAATCCACTCTAGAATTTGGGTTGTGTATATTATACATATGTGTTGAAAAGTATGCTTATTTGTATATATGAATGATCTGTGCTTTTTCAGAGCCTACCAGTGTTGAATGTATTGCTTTGAATGAAAGCAAATGTATTATGGCTTGGTAGACTAGTAGTTTGTTTTACCTTTTTAGCCTTATTCTTTGGTGTACATGGAGTAGGCCATATAGCCAGGTTGCCCATTTGTTACCCAGACTTTTGCCAAATACTAACAAGACACTTGAGAGAATAATGACTTTGTTTTAAATTGAATACAATGTGGTATCTGTTTAACATCTCGTCTGGAAAATAGTTTATCAGTAGGTCATAAATAAAAGTTTGGGTGGACATTGTTCAAATATTCTAAGAGAAGAATAGACTGGTTCTCAAGTTACTTAGACTATTTTAAGTGGTAAGAATAAAAAGTCAGTATACTGGCGTTTCCAGTTGGGTTTAGAAGTAGATTTAACTTTGTTAGCCGTTTTTTTCCAGACTCACTCTGGAGATAATTAATTCTTTATTATTTGGCACCTTACTCATTTAGACTGGCAGGTGATACAATAGTTTTCATTAAAATGGAATTTGTTGGTGTATAAACAGGCTGAGGTTAGGGCCAGGCTGGCACCAGGGGCACAAAGGATGTCATCAGGACTAATCTTGTTCTCTTCTATCAACTGTTGGCTTCATTTTCAGGGGAGTTTTCTTCACATGGGGCAGAGATGACCAGTAGAGCACAAAAGACAGGAACATGACCATTTTGTTGGAGATAGTCCAGGATATACCTTAATTATTCTGTTTTGGAGCCTCTCCCTGAATCAGTAACTGGGCCCTGGGAGTGAGGTCTTCTGGCCACCTTGAGCTGTGCTCTCCTCCTCAGGAGGTATATAGCCATATGATACACTGTTTCTCAGGTAGAGAAGAGGCAGTTCTGGAAAGGAACACTTAAACCCAGATAGGCATAATATGTGTCTATTACAGTGGAACAGTTACATGTTATATCAGCGTTCTAGAAAGGAACACTTAAACCCAGACAGGCGTAATATGTGTCTATTACAGTGGAACAGCTACATATTATAACAGTAACATTCTCTGAGATGTTTTCCTGACTAGCCTAGCCTTCTCAGCTTTTGCCTTGCCTCCTAACTGTGATGTTTATGTAATTCAAGTAGTGAGTTTTTAGCGTGACTTAATCTGTAGACTAGAGAATACAGCTTGGTTCATGTTCTTCTTAGGAGCTTTTTTGAAATTACTTTAATGCTTGACATAATAAAGTTATTTTCCTAAGGTTATTTTATGTCATAAGTAGTTTCTAACTCTGAATAATAACATTGGTAAGGAGAAACTTGGCAACACTTCTGTGATACTATCATACTGTAGCTAATAGAGAAGTTTCTGTTGTTTTTATGTCTTAGCCTCTTCTTAGTCATTAGAATGGTGAAAATAGGAACACTTTTACACTGTTGGTGGGAGTGTAAATTAGTTCAACCATTGTGGAAGACAGTGTGGTGATTCCTTAAGGACCTAGAAATGGAAATTCCATTTGACCCAGCAATCCCATTACTGGATATATGTCCAAAGGATTATAAATCGTTCTTCTATAAGGACACATGCACACGAATGTTCATAGCAGCACTGTTTACAATAGCAAAGACCTGGAACCAACCCAAATGCCCATCGATGATAGACTGGACAGCGAAAATGTGGTACATATACACCATAGAATATTATGCAGCCATTAAAAACGATGAGTTTGTGTCCTTTGTAGGGACATGGATGAACCTGGAAACCATCATTCTCAGCAAACTGACACAAGAACAGAAAATCAAACACCGCATATTCTCACTCATAGGCGGGTGTTGAACAATGAGAACACATGGACACAGGGAGGGGAGCACTACACACTGGGGTCTGTTGGGGGGAAATGTGGGGAGGTGGGGAGAAATAGCATGGGGAGAAATGTCAGATATAGGTGAAGTGGAGGAAGGCAGCAAATCACACTGCCATGTGTGTACCTGTGCAACAATCTTGCATGTTCCTCACATGTACCTCAAAACATAAAATGCAAAAAAAAAAGAAAAAAGAAAAAGACAAGAAAATAGTGTTTTAGCAAACTGTTCATTTGGAATATTAAAACTAACTTGTTTTTACTTAGGGCCCTGCTTCTTCATCTGTAAGGCTTCTGAAGTCTCTGAAAATGATCCAGAAATGCAGTTTAGGGAGAATTGTGGAGGGTCCTGGCTCTGAGCTATGTGTACTTGGAGACCCTTGGTACTTCCAGGAGATGATGCTCTCTAACTGGCCATTTCCTTGAAAGAAAGCAGAAACTTCTGGCCTTTCTCTTTAGATTAGATGTTAGCTCAGCCCTTTAAAGAACAAAGACTAGACTGGCAGGACTCGAGGATGTTGAGAAATGCAGTATGCTTTCACAGTATATGGGTGTGCTGATTGTGTGGCTGAGCTCAGAATGGTTGTTTGGGAACACTGTTTGGGGAAGCCATAGGCTTGTATTACCAAGTCTTTCTCCACTTAAGATGGAGCTCCGGGTGGTGGTTTCTTCTGTTATGAGGGCACAATGTAGTATCAGGCTGTGTGTTGTCTCTGAGTTTGCTGTATCTGCAGAACTCATATGTGTTTATTCATCTTATTGATACATGAAGATGTTTGGGAGATGAGGAGAGTCTTTTAAAAGAAACATTATTCATGGCCCTAGTCCTCCAGGAACTTGGAGGTTAATGAGAAGATGAATCTATACTTGTGGAGTAGTACATAAAATTTTGACCCTGGGCTCAGGAGGTCTGGGTTTGAATCTTTGTACTGCCAATTTACTAGTTCTGCAATCTTCTTCTTCTTTTTTTGAGACAGAGTCTCGCTTGTCACCCAGGCTGGAGTACAGTGGTGTGTGATCTCAGCTCATTGCCACCTCTGCCTCCCAGGTTCAGGCGATTTTTGTGCTCCCAAGTAGCTGGGATTACAGGTATGCACCCTGCGCACAGCGAATTTTTGTATTTTTAGTAGCAATGGGGTTTCACCATGTTGGCCAGGCTGGTCTTGAACTCTTAGGCTCAAGTGATCCACCCACCTCAGCCTCCAAAGTGCTGGGATTACCAGCATGAGCCACCACACCCGGCCTGATCTATAATCTTGCTTAGCTTGTTTTTTCTTCAGTAAACTGACATCACAGAGTTATGAGAATGAAATAGATAGTAGATGTTAACTGGCTTGAAATTTGTAAAACTGGGTAGATGTGTTACTTAAAAAGTCTGTGCCTTTAAGTAGTTAGTGTTAAGCACAGTTTTAGTTGAGACATTTTGAGTAATATTTAGGTGTCTTTATTACTGGTTTGTGTTAAATACCATTCTGTGCTTAACACTGTAAGGAATGCTGAAAAGGTATAAGAAAGAGTCTTTAAGGAACTTAAAAGTTAATTCAGAGACCAGACTCATATTTGAAAGGGGAAAAAAACAAGACCATGGCACAGTGTATAACAGTGCTTCTGGTTGGTAGTGCAGACACCAGTGAAGAGAGAGCAAGCCCTTAGAAAGAACTACATGGGAGTAGACAGACATTATTTCAACTGAACTTTAGATCATCTCATCAGAAGTTATTAATCACCATTTATATGTGGAACTAAGCAAAATCTTCTAGGAGTTAAAAAGAACAAGCATTTTCATCCTCTGAGAACTTTGTGTACAGTTAGGGGGATGAGACTGGCATTTTTTTAACAAACACACAACAGCAGTGCCCTGTAGTGCAAGGTTATGTATCTAGGCCAAATGCTACATGAGTGGTGCAGACAAAAAGGGGTAGAATTTGAGACAAGGAGAGACTCTTTTTACCTATGAGAAGTTTTAGTAGCAGAGATTAAATGTGGATAGTAGAAATAGCAGATGGAGTGCCTGGAGGGGAGGATGGCAAGAACAAATGTATAGAGGAGTGAGAGGTGAAGGACCAGATTGCAGGGGAAAGGCGATGAGAGCATTAAAACTGAATTGGAATCAGGTTTTGTAAAGCCATGGATACCAGAGAAAATAGTAGACTGGGAAGATACTGAATGACTTTGGGGTGAGGTGGGGACATTTTGAATAGGGAGGGGACAGGGGCATGATCAGAGACCAGTTGTCAGCAATATTTAGGTTGGATTGGAGTTGGGAGTGAGGTTTTGCTAGAGGCAAGAAGGCTAGTTAAGTGTCAACTTAGAGTTGATGAAATAGGGACCTGTCTTTGTGTATTGGTGGTAGAAGTTTAAAAGGACCCATTAAAGGGATCTTCTAAGGGAAGGGATGACCAGGACTTGGTGCACGGATGGAGTCTGGCAGAGTAGGAGAAAAGAGCAGGAAAACCCAAAGGTTAATCCAAGGTTTTGAGCATGAGTGATAGGTAGATCGTTATGGAACCAGGTAGAAAATAGGAGGTTTAGGAGAGGGGAAGGTAGAAATCTGTGTTTCATTTTTGAATATGAATATGAAATCCAGATTCCAGTGCTACAGGAAACCTAATGTTGTTCCACCATTCATTTCAGAGATAAATGAGATGCCTAGAGATTAGGTCTCCATATTTTGAATTTGAAGGGAGTGAACAAGTTCTTTAAAATGGGACTGTCACAGGCATTTAAAATCTTGTACGTACATCTTTTTTCTTCTCTCTGCAGTTCTTGCCTCATACGCTTTGAAGCCTTTCCTATCTTCTCTATGATAGTCATTGATCTTGTTCTTTGCTCCAAGAGCACTGTTACTCTGTACCACGTAATTTAGCTCTTAAATATTAGCTTTATTTCGTTTTTTCCTCTTGCTTGGTTTTGCAGCACACTGTGTCTCTGATTTGATGCAGTGGTCTTTAATAACCTCTCTGGATCAGAACACTTGTCTGTCAGTCTGCTTTTCTCTGAAAGGTCAGAGGTTGAACACCAAATACCATACTTTCTTTTACTTTGCAAATTTACCAGCTACTAATTTACTGAAAAAAGTTTGTTTTGTTTTCAGTGTGCATCTCCTCCAGAATAAAATGAATATGCTCTATTTGTGCCTTTTCCTTCCTCTGAGTAAATTTCTGTTAAGCAGCTGCTGTGTCCTAGGTGCTGAGGTAGCACAAGAAGCCCAAAGTTTCAATAGGCCACAGTTTATTTTACTATGGACAAAATGAAATAGTCCTTTATTTTTCTTAAAATACCAACCTTACCTTTTCAAGTTTCAGGTTTTTCTATTCTAATACTTTGCAAGGATATCCATGGTCACCTTACCAGTGATTTTTCTAGAGTCAGTCTTAGACCTTTTTATCCTTTATCTTCTTTATTCCCAGTCTAAATTTCTTAAATCTGTGTAGAAACTGATAACATGGGAAAAGTATCTTGAACACTGCTCACACAGGCCTTCACCACTCAATAAATGTTAATTGACTCTAAATGTCAGTTCTCCCTTCCTTTGACCTTTTTTTCTATTTTGTCTTGGTTTCATTTTGTTTATTTTAAGGCATTAAGACTTTTATAAGAGTGGTGTATCATAGATTCGTCCTCCCTGCCTCACCTTCTCAGTGATGCCTAATACTCTTTTAGCTTTCTGATTTTAATGTTTTTATTTAAATAATTAATCTAGAATGAATTCTGGAGTATATCTCTATGAGGTCTGAGTTTTCATTTACATATAGTTAGGTTTGTTTCCTAAATAGATTTCTTTGTATTTATCTGCATCAAAACTTGTGTTCCATTTTGCTTTCCACTTAATTCTAAATTTAAGATCTCTGTCCATTTTATGAAATTGGAGTTAACTTTTTATAACTCAGAGCTCAAATGCAATACATGTAATATTTATAAACTTGGATATTTTAATCTTTTTCTGCCTCTAGGATATTCATTAAAATGTCAAGCCAGGTCTTAGTGATTTCTGAGGAATCTTATTTCTCTGAAAATAGTCTTAGGTGGTGATATTTTCAGACTTTTTGAAAATCATAATTATAACAGTACCTTTTTATATTGTACCTTTCTATTTTTTATAAAGTGCTCTCAAGTATGGTGGGTCTCATCTCTCATGTATTTGACTTGTGGGCAGCATGTATTTCATGGTGTAATTGACACCTTTAAACTGCCTTTTATAGACCAAACTAGAACTTTTTATTATCTGCTGATGAGCAGACATTTCAGGCTACAACATAGTGTGCTGCCTACCAGCCAGCTGTTTAGTTTTAGCAATGCTATCTTTAATCATGTGCAGTTGAGTTCCCTCCCCCCATATCATAAAAATAAGTGGCAGACGAAAATTAAAAGTGCAAATACTGAGTAGGGATGAGAAGCATACTTGTCAATATTAAGGGTGTATTCGTCTTGATTGTATTAAGATGAGCCAAAACAGTGGGTAAATTTTGTGACGGAGCTGGACATGAGAATTTTTTTTTTTTTAAGTCTGTGGTGAGTAGGGAAGAAAATAAAAGCAAATGTACAAAATGCTGAAACTGTATTGAAGTTATAACCGAGATATAACTAGGGATTTTACCATTTTTAGCCTTGTGCAAGCCAGTCACCTTTTTAATATATGTTTATTCTACCTTCCTGTATTCTGACTTAGGATATACCTTTATAGGATCACATAATTATACTAGAGATGTTTCATCGCATCTTTTACAAATGTTGGGGATAGTTTTGTAAAAAAGAAATTGTCTCAGCCAGGCGTGGTGGCTCACCCCTGTAATCCAAGCACTTTGGAGGCCAAGGTGAGCAGATCACCTGATGTCGGGAGTTCAAGACCAGCCTGACCAACATGGTGAAATCCCATCTTAAAAAATAAATAAATAAATAAATAGTCTCAAAAGTGACTTGAGTCAGAGCACAAGCCCATTAATTTCTGGCGGCAGGCAGGGGCAGAGGTCATTCTTTGGAAGAGAGAAGGAACTTACAATGGATGCGGGGGGACTCTTGTGAATGTGTTCTATTTGAAAATTGGTGTACGTGTGTGTGTATGTTTGTGTTGATCTTGCATAATGTAACCTTGTTGAACTCTCACTTATTCTTGAATTGTGTTTGTGTGTAGATTCCTTGGGATTTTCTACTTAGGCAATAATGTTGTTGACAAATAGGGACAGTATTATTTCCTAACTTGGTATTTGGAGAACATAGGGTGCAGTGCTATTGTGTAGTAGGCACTAAACATTCTGTAAGAGAGTGAGGGATCAGTAAACTGCTGAGTGAAACTGCTGGCAGTTTCAGAAGGTGTTAGTAGTACCAGACAGTCTTCAACGCTGGGTTTGAAATTGAGATTATGTAATAAATAATTATTTTCATACTCTTTTGGTAACTAGTTACTGAATGTATAGCATATGCCAGTTACTATGCTAAATGCTGGGGGTTAGTCATATTTCCTACCAAAGTTAATTTCATGGGAGTAATAGACAAATAACTTTTTACAACAAAGTATGAAACTCTGATAAGGAAGTATAGGATACTATGGAGACAAACATTTTTTCTAGTTTATTGTTCCTGTGAAACTAGTGGACATACAGCCTAAAATGGCAAAGCAGTGAGGCCCAAGGGCAAAACTTGAAATATTTGAGAGGGTTATGTTTAAAATCTGTTTATATAATAAAAGGTGCTGTTCTGTTGTATTGAAATTTTTAACTTAATAAACCAACATGTGTAGATGGTCTACATATATTGGTTCTTTGATATTGAACATGCTAATTCTTACACTTGTTTAATCATAAAAGTGACTTTAAAAAGTACTTGTGACCATCCAGTGATAAGTGACCATTGCCTCAGAGCCGTTTCTTTTAGGCTCATGTATTAGGTCTGGGTCACCTGGGTTTATCACATTGGAAGACACAGTTATTGCAGGACTTTCTCCTGGGTGACAGGTGACCACTGCAGTGGCCAACCTGGATGTAGTAATGGTGAGATGGCTGTCACAATAATTCCCAACTTAACTTCTAGAACTGAATCCAGTTAGATTTCTTTCACATAAAGGTTCTAGAAGCAGATTGTTGTTTCAAACAGAGTTCAAAAGAACATTAGAACTCTCCCAGTAGGACTTAGAAGTTTGGTTGACTCTGTCAGTTTGGTCATTACAGTGATTTTCAAACCTGTTTTTACCTTTGGCTGCTTTCCACTGAATCCATTTGAAAATGCATTAGTGGAATCTTTCTCTCTTAACAGGGCTTTCCCAGGGTTCTCTTTCAGATTATTCCATTGTGCTTTTCTTGAGTTTCCAAATACCTTGTAGAAATTATTTTTCTTTGGAGCATTCTGAGAACTCTCAGTATTAATTAATTGACCACAAACTGCTTTTATCTGTCATTCGTAAAATTGAAAACCAAAAAGTAGAGGAATTTATTGATGGTAGAGGAAGTAAAGGAGGTAACAAACAGCACCAAACTCCAGATATGTAAATTGCTATGATTTGAATATATCAACGGATTTCAAGGTTGGTGTGTGGAAGTTCAGTCGTAAATTCTAGGTGACCTCTCTCCTCCAGCTTGGCTTCTCCTTTTTTATTTTTATTAATGTATTTTTTTGAGAACGAGTCTTGCTTTTATCGAGACTGGAGTGCAGTGATGTAATCTTGGCTTACTATAGCCTCTGCCTCCTGAGTTCAAGGTATTCTCTTGCCTCTCCCTCCCTAGTAGCTGGGATTTTATATTTTTAGTAGAGACGGGGTTTCACCATATTGGCCAGGTTGATCTCAGACTCCTGACCTCAAGTGATCAGCCTGTCTCAGCCTTCCAAAGTGCTGAGATAACAGGCATGAGCCACCACACCTGGCACCCTTTTTATTTTTTTATTTTTCCTACCTTGTTGTCTACTAGTTGTAGAAATAAATGTGTCTGGATGGATAGGAGGTATGACTTCCTTTTTAAAAACATTTTCTTTATTTCCAAAATAAATGCAGTACTTAGTAACTCTCTGTTCCCACTCTGCCTCTCCCTACTCCGTCTACCATTAATCTATGTCTGTCTCTATAGATTTGTCTGTTCTATACATTTCATATAAATGGAATGACACAATATGTGGCCTTTTGTGTCTGGCTTATTGAGTACTTAATGTAAATTTTCTTTTCCTTTTCCTTTTTTTTTTTTTTGAGGCGGAGTCTTGCTCTGTTGCCAGGCTGGAGTGCAGTGACATGGTCTTGGCTCACTGCAACCTCTGCCTCCCAGGTTCAAGCAATTCTCCTGCCTCAGTCTCCCAAGTAGCTGAGATTACAGGCACACACCACCACGCCTAGCAATTTTTGTATTAGTAGAGACGAGGTTTCACCATTTTGGTCAGGCTGGTCTCAAACTCTTGACCTTGTGATCCACCTTCCTCGGCCTCCCAAGGTGTTGGGATTACAGGCGTTAGCCACCGTGCCCGGCCTAATGTAATATTTTCAAGGTTCATCTATGTCATATGTATCGGTACCTCAATTCCTTTAATGACTGAATAATTCGTTGTTTATCCGCTTATCATTTGGAGGTTTGGTTTGTTAACAGTTTTTGTCTTAGAAATAATGCAACTGTGAACATTCTGATTCAGGTTTTTGTGTGGACATGTTGTTAGTTCTTTGCGGTATATAACTAGGATATAATTAGGAATGGAATTTCTGGGTCATCTGATAACTAACTTTCAGAGGAACAGACAAATTGTTTTCTATGGTGTCTGCACCATTTTATATTTTACTAGCAATGGTTAAGGCTTTGAATTTCTCCACATCCTTTCCAACACTTTTTATTGTGTTTTCCTGATACCCAGTCTAGTGGGTATGAAGCAGTCTCTCATTGTAGTTTTGATTTTCATCTCATAATGATCAATAATATTGAGTATCTTTTTGTGTGCCTATTGGTTATTTGCATATCTGCTTTTGAAAAATGTCTTTGAGCTTTTTTTTTTTTTTTTTTTTTGAGACAGGGTCTTGCTCTGTCATCCAGGCTGGAATGCAGTGGCACAGTCATAGCTCACTGCAGCCTCAACCTCCTGGGCTCAAGGGATCCACTTGTTTCAGTCTCCCTAGTTGCTGAGGCTACAGACATGAGCCACTGTGTCCAGCCACATTTTTGTATTTTTTGTAGAGACAAGGTCTTGCCTTGTTATCCAGGCTGGTCTCAAACTCCTGGGCTCAAGTGGTTCTCTTGCATTGGCCTCCCAGAGTGCTGGGATTACAGGCGTGATCTGTGCCTGGTGCTTTGCCCATTTTTCATTACATTGATTGTCTTGTTATTGTTGAGCTTTAAGAGTTCTTTATAGGCTGGGCGCAGTGGCTTAAGCCTGTAATCCCAGCACTTTGGGAGGCCAAGGCAGGTGGATCATGAGGTCAAGAGATCGGGACCATCCTGGTCAACATGGTGAAACCCCATCTCCACTAAAAATACAAAAAATTAGCTGGGCATGGTGGCACGTGCCTGTGATCCCAGCTACTCAGGAGGCTGAGGCAGGAGAATTGCCTGAACCTAGGAGGCGGAAGTTGCGGTGAGCCGAGATCACACCATTGCATTCCAGCCTGGGTAACAAGAGCGAAACTCCGTCTCAAAAAAAAAAAAGAGTTCTTTATATATTCTGGATACTTGACCCTTATTAGAATACGAATTGCAAATATTTGCTTCCCTTCTATTAATTGTCTTTTTACTTTATTGATAGTGTTTGAAACACAAAAGTTTTTAATTTTGATGAAGTCATGTTAATTATTATTTTTTTTTGGTTGCTTGTGCTTTTGGTGTCATATCTGAAAAACCATTGCCTAATTCAAGGTCAGAAATACATCTGTTTTTTTTTTTCCTAAGAATTTGATAGTTTCAACTCTTAAATTTTGGGTCTTTATTCCATTTGAGTTAATTTTTATTTTTGTTTTTATTTTTTTGAGAAAGGGTCTCGCTCTGTTGCCCAAGCTGGAGTATAGTGGCATGCTCATGGCTCACTGCAGCCTTGACCTTCTGGGTTCAAGCAAATCCTCCCAGCTCAGCTTCCCTGGAAGCTTGGACTACCAGCATGCACCACCACCCGCTGCTACTTTTTGTATTATTTGTAGGGATGGAGTTCTGCCATGTTGCCCAAGGTAGTCTCAACTCCTGGGTTCAAGCAATCTACCCACTTCAGGCTCCCAAAGTCCCTGTATTACAGGCATGAGCCACTGCACTCAGCTCATTTGAGTTAGTTTTTTATACTCTGTGATCCTTTTACATGTAGATATCTTGTTGTCTCAGTACCATTTGTTGAATATGGCTTTAAAACCAAAACTGTTCTTTGCCCTCACTTTATTTACCATCAATTCAGATACTTGTATGCCTTGCACATTTGCAGGCACTATTAATATAAAACTGGAGTATACAATTTACAGTAAGGACTTGGTGTTCCCTTGGGGGCTAATGTTTAGTAGAGACTGATGATGGTATATATACATGAAATTGTTAAATTGGTTTATAATTAAGTGCTGGGGAAGTAGGGGAGAGATCGGAAGTTACCAGGAATTCAAAAGAGGGAGTAAGTCTGTGATCAGATGGGTTCATAGAGAAGATGAAGCTATTGAGGTTAGGTATGCTTTAGGTTCAGAAAGATCAGAAATGGCCAGAACAGAGCTGTTGGAGCAGTTAGATTCTTTTTGGTCCAAGGAGTGTATGGAATACCTTTTAAACAGATTCTGAAATTTTCTTGAAGACCAAGTCTTGCCTTAGACTAAATTATGTTATTAAAAGTTGGAAGCCTAATTGTGTTATTGGAAGTTGGAAGCACTTGATACAAACTTCATGCAACTGTGTTTAGAGATAAGGACAGTTTTTTTGTTTTCATTTCTTTCAGTAATTGTCATTGAACCAGGCTTAATATAGCCTCTCTTCACAGTTCCCTGTAACATTTTAGGATTTATTTTCATGGAACTTTAGAGAAGCTAATTTTGTCATGGTCACTGATTACTTCCACATTGTAAATCCAGTGGCCAATTCTCAGTCCACATTTTATTTGACCTAGTAGCACATAAAACACTTGGTTCTTTGATACATTTTCTTTTCTTGGTTTCCCCAACACTATACTTTTCTTGAGTGTCCTCCTCCATCACAGTTAATGCTTCAGTAGTTTTTGTTAGTCTCCTTGTCCAGTTCTATTTCTTCCCAGCCTCATAAACTTGGAGTTCTCAAGACTCAGTTTTTTTTTTTATCACTTTTCTCTTTCTGTACAGACTCTCCTGTTGATTTCATATAGTCCCGTGCATTAAATATCATATATATGCCAGCGACTCACAAATTTGTATGTCCAGCCCTAACATTGCTCTTGAACTTCAGGTTTTCATGTCTCACCAACTCCTCCACTTATGCACTGCAGTGCCTACTCAACATCTAAAACTTGATAAGCCCCAAACTGAACTTTCTCTCTCCTCTCCCCTCATACCCACTCAGCCTTTATTTATTTATTTATTTATGTTTTTGGTGGTATGGGGATGGGGGAGTTGAGGTCTTGCTCTGTCACTCAGGCTGGAGTGCAGTGTTGTAGCTCCCTGCAGCCTATACTTCCTAGGCTCAAGTGATCCTCCCACCTCAGCTTCCCAAGTAGCTGGGACCACAGTCATGTGCCACCATGCCCAGCTAATTTTTGTATGTTTTGTAGAGACAGGATCTGACTCCACTGCCAACGTTGGTTTTAAATTCCTGTGCTCAAGTGATCCTCCTGCCTTGGCCTCCTGAGATTGTTTTTCATTTTAATTGAAGACAATTCCGTCTTTCTAGTTGGCCCAGGCTAGAAACCTTGGAGACATCTGTGAGTCCTTTTCTTCCCTTATGTTCAGTCATGAAATCCTGGGCTGAGCCCGTGTCATTTCTCATCTGGATTGCTGCCACAGCCTCTTATTTTCTTGCTCTGTTCTGGTACTCCTATTGCCAGTTAGACTGAGCATATTAAAATGTTTTATCGGCCAGGCATGGTGGCTCACATCTGTACTTTGGGAGGCCAAGGCAGGAGGATCATTTGAGCCCAGAAGTTTGAAACCAGCCTGGGCAACGTGGCGAAACCTCGTCTCTGCAAAAAATACAAAATTTAGCTGGTGTGGTGGTGGGCACCTGTCATTTAAGCTACTTAGGAGGCTGAGGTGGGAGGATTGCTTGAGCTGGGGAGGCAGAGGTTGTGGTGAGTCAAGATTGTGCCACTGCACTCCAGTTTGGGCAATAGAGCGAGACCCTGTCTCCAAAACAAAAACAAAAACATTTTATTAGTTTACATGCCTTATCTGCTCAAAACCTTGTAGTGGATCTCCCTTTCAGAGTAAAAGCATAAGTTTTTTTTTTTTTTTGGTTTGTTTGTTTTTAGCACTCAGAAAATGATTTGGTTCCAATGCAAGCATAAGTCTTTACAATGCCAAAGAGATCCTACCAAACCAGGACCATTATGTCTTGGACCTCTTCTACTTTCCTTGGCCAGAAATCCACTTTTAACGCACTGACATCTTTTCTATATGAATAGTCTAGGTGTATTCTTGCAATAGGACTTTTCTCCTCTCAGCCTGGCATGCTTTTCCCCAAAGTAGCCAGCCACATGGTAATTCCTTCACTTTCTCAAGTCTTGGCTCCAGTGTCATCTACTCAGTGAAGGCCACCATGCTGGCACTGTTTTTAAGTTGCGGTTGCTCCTACCACACACACTCCCCATCTCCTTTACCCTGCCTTTTTCCCCGAGGTAGCATGTATCATCTTTTGTTGTAGTATATAATTTGCTTATTTTTTGTGTTATGTCTCCTGCTAGCAGGTGAGTTCTTGGGCATGGATTTTTAGTTACTTTGTTTCACTGCTGTACCTGTCACATAGTGAGTGCTCAATAAATATCGGTTAAATGAGTGGGCATCCTAGGGATGTTATACTCTTGGGCTCCTTGTTGAAATTCTCAGGTACCATCCCAGACCTACTAAATGAGAAACTCTGGGGATGGGGTCCAGCTACTTTGTTTTAACTTTAAGGCCTCTAAGTGATTCTGATGTAAATTAAAATTTAAGAACTTCAGCTATATAATGTTGTTTAGGGTTTCAGATACCAGGCCTGTTGCTTACAGGTGGGAATGTGTAGATGCAGAAATAAATGACAAATATCTTAACTGGATTTGTTCTCTCTGTCTCTTTTTCTCCTGTCTCCTCCTTTTTTTCCTGCTATAGGAACACAATTTGGAGGGAGGTAGCTCAGGGAAAGAGGATGTAAACTGGAGTAACTTTGAGTTGATCATATGTGTCAGGGGTCTTTATAACCACCCTTAGGTTCCAGTGATTCATTAAAAGGACTCACACAATTCAGCATATAATCATGTTGTCTTAATTAAAGTATATTACAGCAAAGAATACAAAGCAGAATCACCAATTACTCATGGGGCAAAAATCCAAAGTCCAAAATTAGACAGTAGGTGCCCCAGTGACCAGCCCCCAATAAAAGCCCTGGGCACTGAGCTTCTAATGAGTTTCTCTGGTAGGCAACACTTTAAACTTCTCATAACCCATTACTGGAGGAATTAAGCGTGTTCTCTGTGATTCCACTGTGAGGGGACTATTGGAAGCTTTCTCCATGCCAGGAGAAAGCCAGGTACTCACTCCCTAGCATGTACCAAAATTCTAGATTCCCAGAAGGAATGCAGGTGTTCACCATAAACCACACTGTACAAAAGTTTAGGCACAATGGGCCATTCTTCTCCGTTAGGGCAGGGGTCCCCACACCCCCAGCTGTGGACCATTACCTGTATGTGGCTTGTTAGGAACCAGGCTGCACAGCAGGAGGCGAGCGGCCCTGAAGGAGCATTACCGCCTGAGCTCCACACCCTGTCAAATCAGTGACAGCGTTAGATTCTCGTAGGAGCCCGAACCCTGTTGTGAACTGCACATTCCAGGGATCTAGATCGTGTGTTCCTTATGATAATTTAAGTAAGCCTAATCTGAGGTGGGAACAGTTTCATCACAGAACCATCCCCTGCCCCCAGCCTTTATCCTTGGAAGAAATGTCTTCTACGAAACTGGTCCCTAGTGCCAAAAAGGTTGGGGAATGCTGAGTTAGGGAATGGTGGGAACACTTCCAGACTCCTGTTTCTATATGCCAGGAGCCAACTTTGTAAGCAGGACTTTCTAAGGGTAGCAATCTCTAACCTGCTGTGTCTGACATAACTCATTTCTGCACATCATGGTATCCAGAGAAGTTTGTTTTCTTCTGCTGCTTTATATGGGATATGAAGCATTTGCACTAAATCATCTCTCTTGAGGAGTTTAGTAACAACCAGAACATTTTGAAAATGATTTCAACAGTGTAACTGGGTTTAATAAGTGAGTTTATTCATTTAGACATATTTTCTTAAAAATAATACTGCCTTGATAGTATTATTCAGTCTGTACTTATTTTTGTAATGAGAAAAATGATTCCTTTTATAGTAAAATTTTTTTTCCAAAAATAAGAAAATCGTATCTTTCTTAGTATCCATTTGAAAAATAACATCTATGAATGTGACCATCAGCTTCAAAGCAAATACTAATTTTTCTTCACTTTTCTTCCATCTTTCATGGTCCAAAAGGCCCATTTGAAACTTGTGATCTTTGGGTTTTAGTGAGTAACCAATCTTGCTTTTTTAATTTTTTTATAGGCCAAGATGCTGAATTATCAGGGACACTTTCACTTGTTTTGACACAGTGCTGTAAAAGAATAAAGGATACCGTTCAAAAATTGGCCTCGGACCACAAAGACATCCACAGCAGTGTTTCTCGTGTTGGAAAAGCCATTGATAAGGTATGGTATTGAAGGAAGTATTTTGTATTTTTAAGCATCATTGTCTTTTTTCTGTCAGTACTTAGATAACACTAGCTTTCACAAATTACTTCATGCTATTCCTATTTTGTTTGCTTTTGATAACTTACGTAGGTCTAGTTTTACCATGTTATTCTTATTAAAGTTCCCTGTTACTGTTATTTAAAAAATAAAAGCAAAATTAAAAACCCCCTCCTTTTACAGCTTTGTTGTTTATCCATTTGCATACATGACTGGAGCTCTTAGGGTCATGATGAATAAAGTTCCAAAGAAATTTTTTTTTTTTTTTTTTTTGAGGTGGAGTCCCACACTGTCGCCTGGGCTAGAATGCAGGGGCACGATCTTGCCCCTGAAGCCTCTGCCTCCCAGGTTCAAGTGATTTTCCTTGGCTTAGCCTGCCAAGTAGCGGGGATTGCAGGCACCCGTCACCACACCTGGCTAATTTTTTTGTGTTTTCAGTAGAGATGGGATTTCTCTATGTTGGCCAGGCTGGTCTCAAACTCCTGACCTTGTGATCTGCCTGCCTCAGATTCCCAAAGTGCTGGAATTAACAGACCTGAGCCATCTCACTGTGCCATTCCAAAGAAATTTTAACCTAGCATATGTGGGAGTTTGTTTACCAGTAGTAACTTTTCCTAATTCCAGAGTAATTCCCTGGCTCTGACTCTATCTCTGTTATGGAATGGTTAGAGTAACAATCTTGTATCAGTCTCCCCTGAATCATCCTAACTCTTTTCTTTCTATGAATATCCCAGCTACTTTTTAATTTTGCCTTCTGTGTGAATGAGTGAATGGGTTGGTTGGTAGGCAGTGAGACTGACCACTTTTGTCTGATGTTTTTTTTTCTTGTGACATTTCTTGAGTAAGCAATCTTTGACTTGGTTGACTTACAAGCAGTTATCATTTTTAGTACTGGCTGATTTTACTAATGTGGTTCATAGTCCCATTGGGGCCTAAGAGAAGTAGCACAAAGTTACTGTGTGATACCTCTGACTACATCAAACATTGGGGAGATTGTGACTGGTCAGGGGCATTTATTTCTCTTCACACGTTGTAAACTTCAGGGAGGGTAGGAAGAACTTCTGAGGAGTCCCCTCTGTAGCAAAGACATTTCCTAAACAGTCCTATGAGTTACTCAAAGGAGAACTCATAAGAGTGATAGTTGTAACAGAGGTAATAGAAGTTGTAACAGAGGTAAATGAATCTGGAGAGTGGTTCATGTAATTCATGGGTAGACCCAACTATTAGAAATTATCCTCTGGAAAGGCTAGGCTTGATGGTGCTTGAGTCAGAGCTATGTGCTTATAAGGCTGTACTGTTCACTGGTAGGTACGCTATGACAAGACTGTAAGTGGCAGGGGCTCTGAGGACTTTTTTTGGTAGTTGTGGCTTACAGAAGTGTTAGTGGCCTTTCAGAGACTTCTCACCACTCTCATAGTGGTGTGAGGGCTTTGACTTGGCCAAAGAGTCAGAGGGTGGTTTTGGCAACAGCAGAGTTCCAGCCACATTGTTATTATCGGTGATGGCACTTACCGTCAAAGTCTGGGAAGTCAGTGAGTATTCTCTGAAATGACTTTGAGGTTGTGAAGCCTGTTTGGTAACTCCAAGAGGGTGAACACAGTTTTAGAAGTGGGTTTGGCATCAACCCTATTTGGTACTATGATATTTGATGTCTTCAGTTGGTACCTGGAGTGGTTGTTGGTATGTATGAGCTCAAGAAATATGGGAGTGGTGGTGGGACACTTTATTTTCTTCCAGCAGCTGTATCCTTCTAGAATGTGATGGGGCACCTTATAGATGGTCTTAAATCACTGCGAGTGAAGAACCCTTGGTTCCACTAGGGTACAGTAACTACTAGTGGTGTCAAAGAAGATGCAGATTTTGATGTTGACACAGTGACTAAGGCATCCTGATGATTCTAATGGCTCAAAGCTCAGAGAGAACACCAGGAATTTCCTGGGGACATCTGTTTGACCATCAGGCTGCCTGCAGTTATAACAGAGGGTTAGCATTTGAACAGTAGAACCAAAGGTGCTATGACAGTGAAAAGAGCTAAAGCTTCCAAGGCAGCCAATCAGAGAAAGTATCTGGGAAGAGATCCCAGATTCTTGGAATAAGTGAGGATGGGCTCAGCAACTAGAACTATAGTGTGTGGGCTGCTGACCAGGATCTGGAGCATTTGGGCAAGTAATTCACCAATTATGCTTTCTGCAGCTTGTGGCCTGACCATATATGTCCCTGTTTCCTAGTTTATGTCTGTTCTGTCACGATTATCGGAACCTTCTTTTGGTCTTGTCCTGCTTGCTCCTGGTACCTTGCTGAGCATGTCCTACTCCAGATCTAGCAGATCTTTATAGATACTCATAAGGGTTGTCAGATATTTTGACCAATCTTTAAGGTAAAACATTATCTGGACGTACTTGGTGCCAAAAATGGAAGTATCTTATTGGGAATGGCTATCAAGGGAATACATTTATAATGAATAATCTACATTTTGGCTTATTTTGGACAGGGGGATGTGTTTGAGGTGAAGATTCCTAATTACATATTTTAATATACTTGTTCCTCTCTTTAGGACATTTTTTTTCATGCCCCTGGAAGTTATAAGGACTTTTTCAAGTAATTCTTTTACAATTTCTTTCAAAAAATTGTTGTTGTTGTTGTTGTTGTTGTTTTGAGACGGTCTCTCTCTCTCTCTCTCTCTCTTTTTCTCTTTCTCTCTCTGTTTTACCAAGTTGGAGTGCAGTGGCATGATTTCAGCTCACTGCAAACTCTGCCTCCTGGGTTCAAGTGATTCTCCTGCCTCAACCTCCTGAGTAGTGCCCAGCCCAAAAAATTGTTTCATGTTCCTGTGAAAGTAGTTTCGGTTCTGGGTGACCTGGATTCTGGATTCTTCTCATCCATCATATGAAACTATATTATTTAGTTGGCTGGGCCTTGTGACTCACACTTCTAATCTCGGCAGTTTGGGAGGCCAAGGTGGGCAGATTACCTGAGGTCAGGAGTTTGAGACCAGCTTGGTCAACATGGCGAAACCCTGTCTCTGCAAAAATGCAAGAAAAATAGCCATCATAATGGCAGGTGCCTGTAATCCCAGTTACTTGGGAGGCTGAGGCAGGAGAACCCAAGAGGCGGAGGTTGCAGTGAGCCGAGATTGCACCACTGCACTCAAGCCTGGGTGACAGAGCAAGACTCCATCTCAAAAATAAAAAAATTAACTATATTATTTAGTTGATACTGAATAGTGTTTGTGGTACTGTAGTCTATCGCCACAGAGGAAGCCTGGATCTCTTAGCTCAGTTCCCTAACATCTTTCAGTACATTTTCTCCCCGTATTTTTGGCGTCTGCTTGGCCTTAGCTGAAGAGGAAGCTGTTTCTCCATTAGAAGTACCTAGACGTTATGAATGGGCCTCTCACATACATGAGGAATTCTGTGTAGGCTGTTTCATGTGAGACTCTGTTGACTTAAGTCCTCCAGGAGTTCTTTTTTTTTTAGTTTTAGTTACATTTATTTTAATGCTGAATTTACTCCTGTGCCATAAGTTTTTGTTTCTTCAGTTTCTTCTGGGATATCTTTTTCTTCTGGGCAGCCTCCTCTTCTGGTTTAAGAACAATCTGTTCCTTTTTGGTAAGGGTCATCTCAATGTGGCAGGGAGAACTCATGTATGGGTTAATTCGACCATGAGCTCTGTAGGTCTGACGGCGCATCTTGGGTCCTTTGTTCACTTAGATATGCTCAATGACCAGAGAATCTGCATCTAAACCCTTAAGTTCAGCATTACTCTCTGCATTTTTAAGCATGTGCAGCAAAAATTCAGCACTCTTGTTGGGCCACCGACCTTGTGTCCAGCTCCACTGCTTGGCCTGGGCACACCTGCCAACTCCATTGTAACATCGGAATGGTACTCACTGTTTCTGTAAAGTGACATCTTTCAGATACTTCATGTCTTTTCGTATATGCATACCCTTGATGGCCTGGGCAGTTTCACATGTGTTCTTAAGTGAACACGAAGATTAGAACCTCTTGATTTGCATGACTTTGTAGGGATCTCCGGGATCAAGTGAATAGTGAACATTTTCACAGATTACTGCTAGACACTGGATCTCCGGAGTTGGCATGGACCACCGGCGGCCCGCGTCCGCCCACCCCTACCAGTGGAGGGGCCTGGTCATCCTCAGTCCCACCCATCACGTTCCTCTGTGAACCACAGAGGCCCACCAGCTCCAGCTTCCAAAGTCGGCGCTCAGCCACATCCCCCCACATAAGAAACCATCACCACCAGCGAGGATTTAGTAGCCCTGGGAGTTTTCCTCACGGGGGCCCGGAGGCCGCTGCCCCCTAGGCCAGGATGGCAACGATGGCAGGAGGATTCCAGGAGTTCTTTTAATTTGAACCTGGTAGTTGTGTAAGCTCTGGGCAGCCTGTTGTAAAGGCTGGGAGGACCTGAATTGGTGGTGACCAAACAGGTTAAAGCAGAATCCACTGTGGCAACAGCACTGAGTAATAAACTGGAATGCTGTTCATCAACCTATGAGTACCACTTTATGGACACATGCTCCCACCCTTGCAAAATGAGGATGAAGAAGCCAGTGGCTCGTTTATGAGCGGGCTGGTGTTGAGTTAGAAACTTAGTAAATTTTAGACATGCTCAGTGATATTTTTCCTTTTATATTTTAATACTTATGTTTTAAAGTTCTCCACTTACTGTGTCTCTGAAAATGTAAGCAGAATAGAAGTTTCTGGTGGTGTTAGCCAAAATATTGTTTGGCTTTTAATTATGAACAGAGTCTCTTTGCATAGGCTGGAGTGCAGTGGCGCCAACACATCTCACTACAACCTTGACCTCCCTGGGCTCCAGTGGTCCTCCCACCTCAGCATCCCAGACTCAGCCAAGTAGCTGGGCCTACACGTGATTGCTACCATGCCCAGTTAGTTTTTTTCATTTTTTCGTAGAGGCGTGGGCTTGCAATGTTGCCCAGGCTAGTCTTGAACTCCTGGCCTCAAGTGGTCCTCCCACTTTGGCCTCCCAATGTTGGGATTATAGGTGTGGGCCACCATGCCTGGCCCATTATTTATTTTAAATAAATAATATTTGCTCTGACAGTTTTTTTTTTTTTTGGGTAAAAATAATGTATTGAACTGTTCTTCTTTTTCTCTTCCATTTTGAGATAATCTATAATTCAGCCCAGTTTAGGGTATTTTATTCAGTATTTGTAGTCAATTGACTTTTAAAGTTTACTTCCTAAGAAAAGTCAACAAAAATAATTACTGCTTTTTATACTTCTAGGTATGTATGGATATGTTTTAATATTAGTAAAGATTTTAATATCTGAAATTTGACATGGTATTACTAAAAGCTAACCACATAGTACGCGTCCTTTATAAGATTGCTGGAAAAATTTTGAGGCTACATGAAAAGTTTGCATGGAATGGACACTGATTATTATAATAAAGATAGTTGATATCTTGAATTTGACTTGAAAGAATGGGTAAGATTTAAAGCAGCAGAACAATGAGGTGTGATTTTTCCATGAGGCTGTGAAAGGGCAAACCAGCAATTGTTAATAATGCCTCACTCAATGTTTAAGACGCTTAAGGATTGACTTGATAGTGTGACTGCACCTGTTGGGAATAGGATAAGGCAACTGATGGAAGGCCTGAGAGGTGCGGATTTGATCAGATAATGAAAGCAATTGAGGATTTACTTGACCTCATTAATAGGATGAAAACAGACCAAGCAGTAGTCATGGGTAGGATGATAATAGCTATCACTTACTGAATGTTAACCATGTTCCAGATAGTGAGCTAAGTGCTTTACATACATTTATATCCCATGATGCAGGGACATTATTCTCATTTTATTGATGAGGAAACTGAGACTCAACAATATGAAATAACATACCCCAGGTATATAATTTGGAAGTGGTGGATCAAGGTTTGGAAAAAGTTTTCACTCAAGAATCTTTTCTTAAATACTGTGCTATACTAGGAAATCAGGCCATTGCAGAGCTGGTAATGTTGAAGGAGGACAATAATAGTTAAAAAAAATTTTTTTTTTTTTTAGCTGGAGTCTCACTCTGCTACCCAGGCTGGAGTGCAGTAGTGTGATCTCGGCTCACTGCAACCTCTGTCTCCCGGGTTCAAGTGATTCTCCTGCCTCAGCCTCCCAAGTAGCTGGGATTGCAGGTGTATGCCACCATGCCTGGCTAATTTTTATATTTTTAGTAGAGACAGGGTTTCATCATGTTGGCCAGGCCTTGAACTCCTGACTTCAGGGGAACCACCTGCTTCAGCCTCCCAAAGTGCTGGGATTACAGGCGTGAGCCGTTGCGCCTAGCCCAAGTTAAAAAATTTTTAAACATCATTGTTTAAACAGATCTTTTGCCACTAGGTGGATTGTCTACATTGGTGAGGCAAAATGCTGACTGTATTAAGGAGTGAATAGGGTAATAGTATAAAATAATGACATATAGCATATTTTAAGATAGTTCTGGGTGAGCAGTCCAGAACTGCTTTTTAGGTAGGTATGTGTGCAGTAGATGAGAAGGAAAAAATAACAGCAGGAGGTAAGATTTTGTGCTTAGCCTTAAATTATAATTTAAATCAGAGGTGTCCAATCTTTTGGCTTCCCTGGGCCACACTGGAAGAAGAATTGTCTTGGGCCAAACATTAAAATACATTAACACTAACAACAGCTGATGAACTAAAAAATTATAATAATTGTAAAAAAATCTCATGATGTGTTAAGTACATTCACAAATTTGTGTTGGGTTGCCTTCAAAGCCGTCCTTGGCCGCGTGTGGGCTGCAGGTAGGACAAGCCTGGTTTAGATAGACTGGTTGAAGTTAGATATATACTAGCTTTAAAAGTTTATAATTATATAATAAATAAGTCCTTATGTAGTAGAAGAATCTTAGTGTTAAGGAAAGAAAAAGGAAATTAAATAAAACTAGAAAATACATAATTTGATAAATGTTTTGGGTAGAATTTTTAGAATTGCAGAAAAGAATAATTGGCAAAGGGGGGGGGCGATAAGCCAAAATTCATTTTGTAAAATTAAAATAAAGCATATCAGATTATTTCTCCCTGTGCCGTTTCCCCTGCCATCCCCTGAATTGCTAGAGTAATCCAAGAAAATGCAATATAGAAAAAAATGTCTAAACTTTTGCAAGGGATTTAATAAAATATATCTTTGTGGTCAGGATAAAAGATGTTGCTTTTAAAATTATGTTGGTTGAATAGGGCCTGCAGTATTCTCAATACCCTGTCCACTGTGGCCTCAGTTGTTTGCTGCATGGTGGGTGTTTCAAAATCGTTCCCTAGGATCTTTCTCATTAGAGCTTTTTAAAGCAAGAGGGGCTTGGGAACATGTGAGCCTAGGAATGATTAATTGCCCTTGAGAGAATCTGGTGTGTTGTGGGAAACAAAGCCCAGGTGCCAAGAGAAGGGTAGGGAGCATTTTTGAGGTCCAACTACTCTCCCATCGCTTTCTTTAAATCCAACTTGCTTGGGCAAAAGATTTTCTGTTTGTGCACACCAAGAGTCCTGACTCATGCAGACAGCTAAATGGATGTTTTCTGTGACTCTTCATTAATACTGAACTTCAGCTCCTGTGAAAGAATATTGGTTCAGTCCTTTTCAGTCTGAAGATCATTCTCAAAATAGAAGGTGAGTTGAGTTCTGCTCTCTCTGCTGTCTGTCACGTTATATTATTCTGTAAGTTTTGGACATGTATTTTTATTATTACTGTTTTAAAGAGAGTGAAGCTACATTATTTAGTTGGTGCTGATGATCATGCGTTGACTTCTAGTCCAGGCCACAGAGGAAAACCTAGACCTTTGCAATCAGGTTTTGTATTAGGTTTCAGGGTCAGAGAATCCCACTGGACCTGGAAGGTGGTGACAGACCATTTTTGCCTGAGTCTAGTAAGGTCTAGCTTTGCTTGGTCTAGCATCCCAAGTCAGGTTGGGCAGAGAAGAACAAAAGGACTTAATATCCATTAAACTGTGCTAGCTAATCCAGTCTGCAATTGCATTTAAGTGCTTTTACATTAATGAATATTAATATTTCTGTATGCTTTTGTGTATTTGTTTTTATTTATATTTTCTAAGGATTATTTTAAATACAGAAAATGTTTGGTGGCAACCTGGCTCTCAGACTGAGGTTTGGCCAGGTTTGGCCTGGCTCTCAGATTCAGTCAGCTACTGTGTGTTGAAGGTTTACTGATGGATGGATACTTAAAGAGGTTTTCATGTACATTATTTACCTTAATCTTCACCAAACACTGTAAGGTGGAGGTTATTGTTTCTAGATACACATGAGAAAACTTAGATGTATAAGTACATCTAAGGCAGGTAGTACGTTCCTGACGTCACAGAACTGAGAAGAAAACCCAGATTTTAAGACTTGGAGGAGTTTTCTCAACTGAAGTTCCTTGAGAGAATTAATCTCTAGTGCCCTGAGGGTACCCATTCTACATATGAATTTTTCCCTATTCATAGAATGGTGAGAGATGCATATCATCCTTTGGAGATTTAATAAAATAGCCACAGAAAGGAAGATAATAGTGGAGGGATAGGAATACAAATGTGACAGAAAGGCCAGGCAGAGTGGTTTGGCACATTACTCCTCAACTTTTTTTTTTTTTTCTTTCTTTCTTTCTTTCTTTTTTTTTTTTTCTTTAGAGAAGGAGTTTTTCGCTCTTGTTACCCAAGCTGGAGTGCAATGACACGATCTCAGCTCACCGCAACCTCTGCCTCCTGGGTTCAGGCAATTCTCCTGCCTCAGCCTCCTGAGTAGCTGGGATTACAGGCATGTGCCACCACGCCCAGCTAATTTTTGTATTTTTAGTAGAGATGGGGTTTCACCATGTTGACCAGGATGGTCTCGATCTCCTGACCTCGTGATCCGCCCGCCTTGGCCTTCCAAAGTGCTGGGATTACAGGCGTGAGCCACTGCGCCTGGCTACTCCCCCACTTTTTAAAAAATAAAATAATATAACAGTGTGAATCTACCTTTCTCTTAAAATTGATAACCAAAGATAAGTTATGAATACTGGGAGGAGAATACGGAATGTCTGCATCAAAAAATGCATCTACAAAATGCTGATGATGACACACTACCAAGTTTATTTCCCAATCCTTGGCTTGTAAAGCACTGCTGTCTGGTATATGCCTAAATATGGATTATTTCATCATAGGACAGGTGCCTCATGATCAGCTTTACTAGGTATTGCAAAACTTTTCCCTGAAGGGTTTATACCAATTTATAGCCCTACCAAACATGTATGACACTTCCTTTTTCTTCATTTCTCACCTACACCTGGTATTATCAGACTTTAAATGTTTAAAAATTAATCAGATGGGTGTGAAATAGTATCTAGTACTAATTTTGCCTTTCTTTGACCATCATGAAGGTGGGGCATCTTTTCATGTTTAACATTAGGAATTTCCCATTTGTGCATTTCATGTTCTGTCCATTTTTTCTGTTGTCTTTCTTATTGAGAGGTGTGTGTGTGTTTCAAACTTCTGAATACTAATCTTGTGTGGGTTGTATGTGAAGTAGCTATCGTCTGTTAGTCTGAGGGGAGCGAGAATCCAGGTCGTCTTATTCTGTATCCTTTGCAGTCTACCTCTTACTGCTAAACCAGATTAACTGGATGCTTAGAAGGGAAATTAATTCCTGGTAGGTAAAACAGTAGCACATTGTTAGGTTCATACGCTAATTTTTCTTCAAAGTAGATGGAGAAGTTTCAAAATACATGTTAATACTATTAGGGAATTGGCACTTAGGAATTAAATATTGAGTTTTACTATATATTGTTACCACTGTCTGCTCAGTCATTATAATTTTATAAAATATATTTGAGAAACGGATTGGTTTTTCACAGTAAACAGTGAAAGCCATTTCTGACTGATTTGTATGTTCATGATATGGCCAAAGAGGCAGGGTGGTCTGTTTAGATCTCACAATTTCATAATGATGTTGTATTAAAGTTACTTACTCCTCTTCTGCCTCAGCTTCTAGATTTAGTATGCCCTGGATTTCTCTTTCCAAGTCAGAACATCCTCTTTGGATGGACACACCCTCGAATGTGTGCTTTTTTGCTTTTGGTTCTTGTTTGGATCCTTTCTTCCCAATTAAGAACAAGATGCCAAAGCTTTTTTTTTTTTTTTGCTTAAAAAATATGAAAAAACATATAGTGTCGTGGACCGTCCGGACAGGCAGGCACGTCTGGCCGGGGGTCTCTCGACCTGCAAGAGGGTCCCAATACCTGGAAGAGGGAGTGCGCCTGGAAAAATAATAAAGACAGAGAGAGAAAGCGAGGCGTCTGGAGGGCTGATAGGCTGTGCCTAAACAGCAAATTTTATTTTTCAAAGGCCAGGAATAAATACATTTTCTTGGCTTTGGTTTACCTCATAGTAAGAGGAATGTAAATGTATGCCTCACATGGCCTATACAATAGAGAAGTCAGATATGCGATCAATGGTTGTAAAAAGTAACAAAATTATCTACAATCACAAAGTTTGTTTGCATCCAAACATTATTCACAAAGCTTGTTTATATCCAAACATTGTTCACAGAGACTTGTTTGTATCCAAACATTATTCAGGAATCTCTGAGTCAGGAATCCAAGCCATCCCTTATGGTGGCATTTTTCTTTGCAAAAGAAAACTATTATAAAATTAGCTCTCAACAAGCAGAATCTGATAAATAGAAATTAAACATGATAATCTTATATAAGCAGTTGTGGTTCTTCAGTGTTAGGTAACAGTCGTTTCATTATGTACATGGATGCTGTTGCTTTAGCATCTAGGTACTTTGTATTATATCTATTTGATTTTTTTTTTTTTTTTTTTTTTGAGATGGAATCTTGCTCTGTTGCCCAGGTTGAAGTGCAGTGGCATGATCTCAGCTTACTGCAACCTCTGCTTCCCCAGGTTCAAGTGATTCTCCTGCCTCAGCCTCCCAAGTAGCTGGGATCACAGGCACCTGTCACCACGCCTGGCTAATTTTATATTTTTAGTAGAGGCAGGGTTTCACCATGTTGGCCAGGCTGGTCTTGAACTCCTGACCTCAGGTGATCCTCCTGCCTTGACCTCCCAAAGTGTTAGGATTACAGGAGTGAGCCATCACCCAAGCCATGTTACTTCTATTCTTTAGGTTGTGATTGGCTAAGAAAAATGTCTATGAAAAGAAAATGAATACAATTAAGACTGCAATACTACTGGTTTTTTGTGTTTGTTTTGTCTTGAGTGATTCAAACCTTAACGTATGTGTTCAGTTTTAGGCTATTGATTTGACATCTAAAAATAGAGTAGATAGCTCTTTATCTACTCTATTTTTTTATTGGGAGAAAACTGTGGTTAATATTGGAGAAGAGCATTCCTGCATTGTGACTGTAAATAGTGGGTTGTTTGCAGTTGCTGTTGCTGGTTGCTTACTACCTGTTCCTGTATGTCTTGTAAAATAATCCCATGTTGATTGGACTGTATTTAAGCACTGGTTGACTAGGATTACAACTTCAGTTAAATCTAAATGGCCTTGTCTGGTTAACTGTATATGTTTTTAAAAAGAAATGCAAAGCATTTATTAGGAGGCCATGCCTATGAAAGATAAAGGATGCCAAAGTGCGATTAGGCAGGGAAAGCTTTCACACTGTGATATACATACATTTGCTCTTCTTTCACTCTTGATGTTTCATGTTCCTTCCAGTGTCATTTTCTTCTGTCTGAAGAACATACTTTAGCAATGCTTTTAGAGCAAGTCTGATGGCAGCAAATTCAGTTTTCCTGTGTCTGAGAATGTCTGTATTTCATCTTCATTCCTGAAGGGTATTTTCACTGGATATAGAATTCTAGGATGACAGTTCTTTTCTTTCAGTACTTTCAGTTCTTTTCTTTCAGTACTTGACAAATGTCATGCCACTTCTTTCTGGCCTCCATAGTTTCTGTTGAGAATCTGTAGTCATTCGAATCAAGGTTCCCCTGTAAGTAACATGTCATTTTTCTCTGGCTGCCTGCAAGATTTTTTTACTTTATCTTTAGTTTTACCGGTTTGAATATGAGATGATTTATTTGAATTTGTGATTTTATCTTTTTTAGAGTTCACTGAGTTTCTAGAATCTAGGTTTATGTCTTTTGCTAAACTGGGGAAATACTCTTCAAATATTTTTTCTATATCATACTCTTTCTCTTCTAGTATTCTGATGACACATATGTTAGATCTTTTGTTATTTTCCCACAGGTCCCTGAGGCGCTGTTCATCTTTTTTCTGTTGTTCAGATTGGATGATCTCTTTTTTTTTTTTTTTTTTTGAGATGGAGTCTCGCTTTGTCGCCCTGGCTGGAGTGCAGTGGCTTGATCTCAGCTCACTGCAAACTCCACCTCCCACCTTCCAGGTTCAAGTGATTCTCCTGCCTCAGCCTCCTGAGCAGCTGGGATTACAGGCACATGCCACCATGCTCGGCTAATTTTTGTATTTTTAGTAGAGATGGGGTTTCACCATGTTTGTCAGGCTGGTCTCCAACTCCTGACCTTGTTATCTGCCCACCTTGGCCTCCCAAAGTGCTGAGATTACAGGCATGAGCAGCTACACCCAGCCCAGATTGGATGATTTCTGTTGATGTTCACTGTCTTTTGCATTGTCACTTTGCTTCTGCTGTTGAGTCCATACAATGAGTTTTTAATTTTGCTTACTGTATCTTCTTTTTCCTTGCTAAGTCTCTCTCCCTTTGTTTCAAGAGTGTTTTTATTTTTGTAATAACTGCTCTAAAGTTTTGGATGATTCCAGTATCTCTGTCATGTTGGCATTGGAGTCTGTTGATTATCTTTTTCCATGTGAGTTGAGATTTTCTTGATCTTTATATGCCAAGTAATTTTGCAGTATATCTTGGACAGTTTGAATATTGTGGTATAATATTCTGGGTCTTGTTTAAGTTCTATGGAGATTGTTGGTATTTTTGTTTTAGCAGGCAGTCATCCTGGTTGGATTCAGGCCACAAGTTCTGACCAGTCTTCTCTGGCTTGTAGTTTCAATGTTAGTTTTTTTTTTCTAAAACCATTAACAGTTATGTAGATTTGTCCTGTGTGTGTACCACCTGGTAGCCAATCTGGGATCTAGGAACAAGGTCTATTCCCTAGTTCAGTTTTCAAAATCTGTAGTTTGCTGTTTAGAGCCAGGACCATGCATGCATAGCTCAAAGGCAAACCCAAAGGTGTACACAGACCACTCTCTTAACTACTTAGCCATCTCCCCCAACCACTTCTGATCTCATTACTGCACTTGTTGGGTTGTGCCATGGATTCTCATGGTTTTTTCTCCTTTTTTCCCCCTCCCATTCTAGACAGTGCTGCAGTGAGCATGCTTTTACAGGTCATTGCATTCCTCTAAAAATATTGCTGTATATAATGTCTAGAAATCAGTTCATTCACTTTATTTTATTTTATTCATGGGTGCCATTATTAAATCTACTTTTAAAAAATACTCTCTAAAAATACATATTTACTTTTCTAATATGACATATTTTAGAAATGAGCAGTGGAAAAATTCCTTCCTTTGATATGCTATAGATAAATTGTAGTTGGGTACTTATTGGGGGTATCTCAGACTGAAATGACAACCATTTTTTTCCTATTAAGTGGGGTGAAAATTATTTATGATTTTCTTTCTGTTTTTTCCCCCCAGAATTTTGATTCTGACATTAGCAGTGTGGGAATAGATGGCTGCTGGCAGGCAGACAGCCAAAGACTTCTCAATGAGGTGATGGTGGAGCACTTCTTTCGACAAGGAATGCTGGATGTAGCTGAGGAGCTCTGTCAGGTAACAGTGTGCCAACTGGGAGGATATGAAAAAGAAACCAGGAAACTCCTTGAACTTTACAGTTTTTGCAGGGTGGGGTTTTGAGTCTTCCTCTAGCTATAGATAGATTTTTAATATTTTAATTATCAGAGATGACCTCATTTTACTAGGAATTTTTTGGGGAATTTTTAAGTGACAAAAATACAGTTCTAGAACTTGTTATCCAAATTATTCTTGTCTTGTTCCTGTCCTAGAAGGTTAGTCCTGGGTCATGAATCAGAGGGCTCAGAAGTGATCCTTTCTTCATTTCCCTTTTTGATAGAGAAGGTTAGTATAGCAGACAAGAGGAAAAAGACAACAACATTGCTGTTTGTACTTCTGATCTAGCCCAGCTTAAACAATTTTATCAAATGGATTTCCAACTAAAATTTTACTTCACGTTAGCAGCATTTGTCTTTTATTTCTATCACACATGAGCTTAGGGCTCTAGAACAGTTTACCAATACCATGTAGTCATAATAGTAGCAGCTGCCATATATTGAGTGCTTACCTTAAGCCAAGCCCTGCCTTTATTCCTTGCTGCAGTCCCATGAAGTACAAATTATTTTTCCATTCTACAGATGAAAAATCTAAGGTCTAGAGAAGTAAGTAACTTGCCCAAGGCCTTAACAGGTTCTTTGTGAAAGAACGTGGGATTCAGTCCCCTATTCATGTGTCTTCACACTCTGTTCTAAGCCACCATGTGCTGTTGCATTTTTATTTAGAAAAATGAAGGACCAAAAGGATTATATAATTTAAAATTAGTCTATAAACCAAACCTCTAATCTAAGACTTTTCTATTTTAAACAGTTCAGATAAATGATAACTCAGGTCTTTCTCTGTGCCTTACAGGGCTTTTGTGTGTGTGTCCATATAATTTCCTGCAGTAAACCATCATTGAAGATAGTTTGCTTTTAAGTAACAAAAGACCCACAATCACAGTGTCTTAAGCAAAAGTGAAGTTTTTTTCTTGCACAGAAATAGGTAGTAAGACGTCCACAGCATATTTGGTATCTCTGCTCCGTGAAATTCTTAGGGACTTAGCACCATGTAACTCTGTTATTCCTAGGGTGTTTCCTATCCTCAGGGTCCAGAATAGCAGCCAAAGCTCCAGCCACACCGTTGTATTCCAGGAAGGGGCAGAGTGCATGTTTACATTTCATTGGTCAGAACTTTGTGTTACAAAGCCATACCCAGCTTTAATCCATTTGCTTATGTACCCTGCTGAAATTTGGGGATTCTGCTGTGGAAAAGAGGGGAAGAATGGTACCAGGGGACAGTCATCAGTCTCTACTGTAGGAAATTATCTTTATTGGTTTGCCCCATATTTTACAATCTAGAATATACTTTTACCACTATCTCCTTACCCTGATTACTACTAACAAAAGTTCTTTCTGTTTTTTCAGGAATCTGGTCTTTCTGTAGACCCAAGTCAGAAAGAACCATTTGTGGAGTTAAATAGAATATTAGAGGCATTAAAGGTCAGAGTTCTGAGACCTGCTCTCGAGTGAGTATTGAGTTTGCTTTCTTTTGAGTACTTTGAGAACTCTCTGTGAGAAAACTCAATGAAAAAAACACATTAGAGATTTACAGATATATTTATCTCACTTGTGGTAGACTTCAGAGAAATCAAAGAAGAATTATTTATTTTAGCTAAGTGAAATATGGAGGGGATGCAATATGAGAAAACAGTTAAAGCTTCTTTCACTTACCAGTTGGTCTGAATTCCCATGAGAAAAGAGTTTTCTGTTTCCAGGCTATACCACCACTTTGTGTGGGCTGGCATTATAACAAGCACTATTGTTCAGGCAGTACAAGTTTGATAGTTAAGCTTCCATTAATGTGCTGGGTTTTGTGCTAGCATTCTAAGAAATAATTGATTATTGAAACTAGTGGTATGCATGAAGAGAACAAATATTTTTATAAAGGCACTCCGTTCTTAATTACTGTGGATTTTGGTAATTGACTATGACCCTCTCATTGATAAGAATTATCTGAAATTATTGAGTAAGCTATGATAAATATTCTAGAGCAGGGTCAGCAAGCTTTTCCAAGTAGTAAATACTTGAGGTTTTGCAGTCCACATAAGGTCTCTGTTGCATATGCCTCACTTTATTTTACAACCCTTTAAAAATGTAAAAACTCATTCTTGTCCATCTGCTGTACAAAACAGGCAGCAAGCTGTATTTGGCCTGTGCCATAGTTTGCTGACCCCAGTCCTAAAGTTTTTTAATGTGAGGATTACCAGGTTGTTTTTAGTAAATAGCTCATAAAATAAAGGGAAGACACTGGATGATAGCAGCAGTGATTTGTTGTGAGGTTACAGCTTTAGAAACCTGGTATTTTAAAACCAGAAAAATTTGCCATCAGTGTTACTGGTTTAGTTGGGAAGTTGACTTTTATAAAATGCATATTTTTTTCCCTTAAAATTTAGTTCCACTAACCCATTTAATTCTTTATAGTTTAGTTTTTTTTGTTTCTGATCATTTCTCAGTTTTTTTGTTTTGTTTTGTTTTGTTTTGTTTTTTGAGACAGGGTCTCACTGTCATCCAGGCTGGAGTGCAGTGGTATAATCACAGCTCACTACAGCCCCAACCCCCCGGGCTCAGGTGATCCTCCCATCTTAGCCTCCTGAGTAGCTGGACTGCAGGACTGTGCCATTATGCCTGGCTAAATTTTAAAAATTTTCTTTTGCAGAGACAAGGTCTCACTATGTTACTCAGGCTGGTTTCGAACTCCTGGGCCCAAGTGATTCTCCCACCTTGGCTTCCCAAAGTGCTGGAATTACAGTCTTGAGCCACTGTACTTGTCCATTTCTTACTTCTGAGAGAATTTTATATAGTTCTAAAACCAGCCCAGTTGACTAGATAGAAATTCCTTTGTAAATTTATACAAAATTCCTGTATAAATTGTAGTAGATCTCACTTAAGAATTGTACCACTGTGTAAGATGCATGTGTTTGTTTAAGCAGATTTTAGATTGTGACATATCTGGAACGTAAATTCAACCAAGTACCTCTAATACCTCTTAAACAAAATATGGCAACAACCACTTCTGGTTTTTTTTTTTTTGTTTTTGTTTTTGCTTTTTTTAAGAGACAGGGTCTCACTCTGTGCCCCAGGCTAGAGTCCAGTGGGATGATCAAAGCTCACTTTAACCTTTCAAACTCCTGGGCTTAAGTAATCCTCCTGCCTTGGCCTCCTGAGTAGCTAGTACTACTGGTGGATACCACCACACCTGGCTAATTTTTAAATATTTTATAGAGACAGGGTTTTTCTGTGTTGCTCAGGCTGGTCTCTAACTCCTGACCTCAGCTTCCCAAAGTACTGGGATTATAGGCATGAGCCAGTATACCTGAGAAGGCCTACTTATAAACATGTAATGGGGTTCCCAGTTGTTTTATAGTGATTAGGAAATAATATTTGGGTTGTTATTCAAGGTAATATGCTTTACCTTATCTATGCTTTTTTTAGTTTTTTAAAAATTAAACTTTGTTATGTATGTGCTAGTTACGTACATACTACGACTGTGTATATAGTTACTGGCACATAGTATTTGCCAACATAGTCTTCAGAGTACTCCAGACTTTTCCTACAACCCTTTTTAACTTTTTGCATATATATGTTTTTTGTTGATAAGCCTGTTACGTATATTGAGTATTTCTATACGTTTTGTGTATTATTTGTAGGCTTAAGACAATTTCTCTCGGGCAGAGAGGACTTGTTCCATGCACTTAGTGGTAACAGTGGGAATTTCCATAAGTAAAAATTTTCTCATTTCATGTTTCTGGGAATACTGTTTAATATCAGCATGAGGCAATGTAGTGGTAATTATAGTTAACTCTTCTTGAGTGGTTATTATATGCCTAGCATTGTTCTAAGCATTTTTATATGTCTTAACCTGTTTAACCCTCATATTAGCCCTATGAAGTAAGTCATCTTATAGAGAAGGAATTAAGGCCTAGAAGATCCTCTGTGGAAAAAAAAGTCAAAAGATTATATGACAAATACCTCAGTTAATAGTCCCCCAGTGTTCTCATTTGAGATTCACTTTAACTTCTTAAATGCATCATCAAGCCTGGTGCAGTGGCTCATACCTGGAAGTCCAGCATTTTGGGAAGCTGAGTAGGGCAGATCGCTTGAGTCCAGGAGTTCGAAACCAACCTGGGCAACATAGCAAAACCCTGTCTCTACAAAGAAATACAAAAGTTATCTGGACATGGTGGTGCATGCCTATAGTCCCAGCTACTCTGGAGGCTGAGATAAGAGGATCACTTGAGCCTGGGAGGTGGAGTCTGCAGTGAGCCAAGACCACACCACCATCCAGAGTGGTATCCTGACTCAAAAAATAAATAAACAGAAGTAAAAATGTACCATCAGTAATCCTACAGTAAAGAAACTCATTTAACTTGGTCTAACCCAGTGTTTTCTATGCATATTTGACCAAACAGTTCTTGTTTACCCCCCAGATAACACATTTTAGACCCACAAAATTGGAGTTATATGAAATACAAGTTTAGAAAATGATTTAATAGAAATCATCATTACAACAACTCAGAGTTTTGCTATTCTTGCCTATTACTTGTAGATACAGAGCAGATATTGACTAAGCATCTTTTATGAGCTAGGTACAGAAAATTCGCTTTATTCAACTTACAGCAAAAGTTGAATGATATGGGACACCAATTTGGGGAATTCTAGTTCAGGTACAAGGGGGAAGATATCTGCCAGTTATGCAGCATTCCATTTGTTCCTGTTGGTAAGGAGCATCATGGAGCTCACATGGGAAAAGAGGAAGGAGAGGATGCAGTAATTCCTCCAGGCTGCTTAGGCAGGTGATAAAGCAGAGGCCAGCCAAGAAAATTGAGGTGGCTAAAGGCCACTGAGGGCCTGGAAGGGAAGGAAGCTGTTGAAGAGTGTTAGCTGTTTAGTTGCAGCAATGGAAAGAGGGCCCAGGGGAATGGTGATAGGATAGAGAGAAGTGGCAGAACAACACCTACTTACATAGACAGATCTAGTCAGGACCTTGCTTACTTCTTTGTTTGTGCCCTTGTACTTCTGAGTTTGTAAAGATTTTCCTCCTGTCCAGATTTCTTTTATGCTCACCCAGATTGTTTCATTTGCTTTTTTTTTTTTTTTTAGGTAGAGATGGGGTTTCACCGTGTTGGCCAAGATGGTCTTGATTTCTTGACCTCGTGATCTGCCCGCCTTGGCCTCCCAATGTGCTGGGATTACAGGCACGAGCCACTGCACCTGGCCTCTTTATTTGCTTTTTAAATTTCTCTTGGCACCTAGAGTAGTGTTTACCTCATAGTAGACCCTCAGTGAATAACAGAATAGTTTGAAGGAGAATTTACAGCAAACATGTCATCCTCTTTTATGTGCCAGATAGAAAGCCAAAAATAATTAGTGTTAACGTGTGAATAATAGTAACTTAATACAACAAGGTGGGGGAAATGTTAGAAAAATTAGAAACTGTCCTTGTAGCTATGCCATTATTAACATTTTGAAAGAAAGTACTATCTTTAGGGGAAGCTGCTTCGTTGCCTTTCTAAAGGTATCTCCAAGAGTAATACTACCTTGCTGGATTTGCCACAGTCTAGTATCTGACTTTCAGGCTTGCAGACTTGGAAACTTGTTTTTGGTGTCCTTGTTTTGTTTCACTAAGAAAAGGCCTTTAAAAAACTAAAACCTGAATTGCTAAGCTACATGTATAGTTTGGATTACTAGGGGCTGTGAAACTAGCTTGTGCTAGGCAGGTCCACCTGGACGGCACCTGAGCTTGCCAAACCTGGAGTTGGAACGGGGAGATTGTTCTAGAAAATGTTCAGTGTTCTCAGGCTGAAATGTCGTGATGCTGTTATCTCTGCAATGAAGGTTGTGTTGCAGAGCCGCTGGGCAATTCAGACTTCATTCATGGAGTCCTTTTCTCAAAATAGTCCTTGGCTTGCCTTGGTCAGTCTGTTCTTAGCTTTCCATTATTGGCCAAACTCCTTTTTAAAAAAATTTGCATTGTTAAAAGTTTATTTTATCTTGAATTAATTGCTTTAATTTAAAAAAAGAAAAATTATTTTATGTGAAACTCCCTTATTTGAGTTTTGAGTCAGCATTAAGTGTCCCAATAGGCAATAAATAGAGTACGAAATCAAAAGTTACAATAAAATAAAAACACAGTGAAAAGTAAACCTTTTCCCCACCTTTGCCTTGTAATCACAGTTAATCTCCAAACAGGCAGCCGCCATTAACTTTTTTCTTGTGCATCGTTCTAGAGATAATCTGTAAGTCCACAAGTTTATGTGGGTGGTAGTTCCCCACTTACCCACAAGGGATATGTTCTGACACCCCCCAGTGGATGCCTGAAACTACAAATAGTACTGAATCCTATATACATTGTTTTTTACATATATATACATACCTTTGATAATTTACTTTATAAATTAGGCATAGTAAAAGATTAACCATGTATGACATTAATCAAAAATGACATCTCATATTTTCAATTTGCATATATCACATAAGTGAATTGAGTTGAGCCACATCTTTTCTAGATATGTTTACACCTTCATATGGCAAAAGCTGAGTCCACGAGATTTCTGTCGTGGGCTAACAGTCTTTGACTCTAAAGGCAATCTTAAGGCAGAAGGGACCACTGCTGCCTTAAAATATGTGACCATGTATACCACAAAATTATTTACATGGGCCTGTGAGAGCATTTCACCACCACCTCTCGGGAACCTTGTAACACTTTTTTCAAAGAATTTGCTAACGGCAAAGCCTCAGTAAAATGTCATAAAGAAAGCAACTGGCCAGGCATAGTGGCTTATGCCTGTAATCCCAGCACTTTGGGAGGCCAAGACAGGTGGATCATCTGAGGTCAGGAGTTCAAGATCAGCCCTGCCAACATGGCAAAACCCTGTCTCTGCTAAAAATATGAAATTTGCTGGGTGTGGTGGTGTTGAGAAATGCTGAGTATATGATTGCTGAGAAGTACGGAGTGTATGACAGACTATGTTGTTTGCTAGGAAGAATGATGGCAAGGGAAACTTAGCCGGGCCCCCACCCCAAGTAGAACACTTGGGGCATTCTAAAGTGGCAGGACAATATATAAATAACATACACTGGTTAAAACAATTCTTTTCAGTGCAGGACATCTGACCCTGTCCCCATGGCTGCTTCCTGGAGAATACTTTTTAGTTTGTCTGTGATCAGTGGCAAGCAGACACCAGCTGCCTACTTGGTGTATTTTTGTGTTATGAGAAAATACCGAACATCTGTTCGTTAATAATAATCACCTGTTCAGAGAGAATAAGTGGCGTGGGTCAGAGTCTACTCGAGGCCTTCAGCCCAGAATGCTGTAAGCCCCTGAGGCTCTCAGCTCTGCAGGCTGTTGGCCCCCCAGATAGACCACTTTGCTGTTCTATCTGAGTGTGTGCTTCTCACTCCTTCAACACCACCTGGGTGGGGGTCTCTGTGGCTGAGCAGGTCTTAGTATGGTGGTGCATGCCTGTAACCCCAGCTACTTGGGAGGCTGGGGCAGGAGAATCCCTTGAACCCAGAAGGTGGAGGTTGCAGTGAGCTGAGATCATGTCATTGCACTCCAGCCTGGGTGACACACTGAGACTCCGTCTCAAAAAAAAAAAAAAGAAAGCAACTGAATGGTTATGACAAAGGGAAGAGAGACGTTACAATATTTTTCGCAGAAGACAGAGAAAATTACTTAAGACCACAGAAGGGTTTAGACTGGACAGGCCATGAACAGTATCTGGCAGGTTGCTGAAATATGGGAGCACTCCATCTCCAAAGCTAGCAGCTAAGTGGGAATAGAAATAAGCCATAGGTTTCTTTGTGGTGTGTGTGGTCAGTAGTCCTAAAGATGAGAAGATGCTTGACAGACTTAATAGAAATTCTAGTACCAATTGGTAAAACAAAACAGTTCTAGAAAATGGAGGGAAGCAAGCAGAGGTGCCTGATCATGGGGCCTTGACTATCACTGGAAATGAGGGCAAGAATGATTCAGCAATTTCTGGTGTTTTCTTTTTCCTTTTTTTAATTGAATAGTTTTGGGGTCTCACTATGTTGCCCAGGCTGTCTTGAACTCCTGGGCTCAAGCAATCCTTCCACCTTGGCCTTCTAAAGTGCTGGGATTACAGGCATGAGCCACAGTGCCGAACCTAGTGTCTGTTTTCTTATTCCCAATCATGGCTTCCTATAGGTGAGCAGTCTTCCTGACTTGGGCACATTTTAGTAACCCCATAGAACCACAGAGAAAGCAAGGCTCTGATAGATGTGCCAGTCCAACAGAAGAACGATCAAGGCTCGAACATGTTGGCTTTTTTCCCAGAGGTGGATTTGTTTTTCTTCTCTCCCTTCCTTTTGGTCTTAATTTTGAAAAGGCAGAAGAAGAAGGAGTTAATAGACACATTTTAACTCACTCTTTATGCTCTAAGTCTGGTGGAGAAAGCATACCTCTTAAAGAGAAGCTAATTGAACTGTAGAAAGAGGTGCTGTTTTTCAGAAGGTTACAGAAAAGAAGACAGCAGCACATGGAATGGAAAAGCCAGAAGAAGGCCGGGCGTGGTGACTCACACCTGTAATCCTAGCACTTTGGGAAGCCAAGGCAGGCAGATCACGAGGTCAGGAGATCGAGATCATTCTGGCCAACATGGTGAAACCCCATCTCTACTAAAATACAAAAAATTAGCCAGGCATGGTGGCGGGTGCCTGTAGTCCCAGCTACTCGGGGGGCTGAGGCAGGAGAATCACTTGAATCCAGGAGGTGGAGGTTGCAGTGGGCTGAGATCGTGCCACTGCACTACAGCCTGGAAGCAGAACAAGAGTCCATCTTAAAAAAAAAGAAAAAGCTGAAAGAGAAAAAAATATTTGGGTTGATAACACTGTTTTATATTTTATTTATTTATTTTTTAAATTTTATTGCATTTTAGGTTTTGGGGTACATGTGAAGAACATGCAAGATTGTTGCATAGGCACACACATGGCAGCGTGATTTGCTGTCTTCCTCCCCTTCACCTATATCTGGCATTTCTCCCCATGCTATCTCTCCCCAACTCCCCCCCGCCACCACTGTCCTTCCCCTATTTCCCCCCAACAGACCCCAGTGTGTGATGCTCCTCTCCCTGTGTCCATGTGTTCTCATTGTTCAACACCCACCTATGAGTGAGAACATGTGGTGGTTGATTTTCTGCTCTTGTGTCAGTTTGCTGAGAATGATGATTTCCAGGTTCATCCATGTCCCTACAAAGGACATGAACTGATCGTTTTTGATGGCTGCATAATATTCCATGGTGTATATGTGCCACACTTTCCCTGTCCAGTCTATCATTGATGGGCATTTGGGTTGGTTCACAGTGCTGCAATGAACATTCGTGTGCATGTGTCCTTATGTTATATTTGCTGATGGTGAAAGTTTATACAGGTTTGTAGGTATTGCTTAGGAGAAAGAATAGACGTTATCTGAATACATCCTCACTGATGTATTGGACTTGAGCAGTATTGGAAATGAGTGGGAAAGTTGTGACTAGAGAAATTGAGAGGCTTTATAGAAAGAGAAAACTTAAATGGTCCCTGGGACTAAATGTTTAAAAACACAAGGAGCTAAACTAGCTGGGAGGCCAAAAAGATAGGAAAGAAAAGGGAGACCTGGGAAAGACACTGGAGTTTATGCTTGTAAAATGCAGATCTATTATTAGATTTATAAAATACCTTGTTTTTTTTTGTGATTGGAAACTAGCCGTAAATAAGGAAAAGTCATATTAAGTACTTTAAAAAGATCACTAATCCGTAGAGTTGTTTATCCAATATGGTGACCACTGCTATGTGTAGCTCTTACTAATCTGCATTACTGAGAACCTCATATAAAGGTGTGTGTGTGTGTATTTGTGTACTTTAAGTAGAGTCATATGTGCAATACCATGGTTTGTGTGATTTCTTAAATAGCATGTGAAAAGGACATAAACTCACACCAACTCTGAGATGAGTTAAATGGTAGTAGTTTCAGCAATGAACTCATCCTATAGCTGAGAAATTACCGTTTGAAAATGGTAGTTTTCTAAGAAATGAAACCTTAAGTGTATTTTTCAGTCTCTAAAGCAAAGTTACAGAGTTCTTCACTTTTTTGACTGAACTTTGGTTTTTATCAGGTTTACCATTCTCTGAATTTTTAAGCATTTGATTCATGTTACTAACGACATTTCACCAGGTCCACCCCTGTGGAGTAAAAAAAAAAAAAAATGTCATTCATTCCCCTGAACTTCAGCTTTTACCACCGAGAGTATAGCCTTAAAGGAAACTAGAAAAAGAGGTTTTTGTAAACCTTTAAAATGCTGTGAAAGGTTATAGTGGAGTATGCTGTGGGATTGGCAAGAGGCTGTTTTTTTATTTTTCAAGTATTACTAGAAATAGATACCCACCCAGGCTGACACAATTGTAAGATGAGAGAGAGAAACCCACTAATGCTGACAGTCAGGTTCCTGAGGGAGAACAGCTAACTATGAAGGCGAAATCTTGTATTAATTATTTTTGGAATGATGTAGAAATTCGAAATACGGAGGTAACAGTGTGCCAAGTCTTTTTACAGGCCTGCCAATTAGGATAATTAATGCTAATGTTTCTTCTGGGTAATTGTGTAGATGTGGATTGTTTCTGACTTAGTCTTCTCAGAAGAAATACTGAGAAATACTGTTTTGGGGTTTGTTGGTAGAAAGGCCCCCAAAAGGCTCTTCATCAGAAGAATGTAGTGGCAATGCACAGAGATCAATGTGACACTGTTGATCCTACTAAGTGTCATTTTGGGGGTTTTCAGTGTTTCTCTAAATGGAGTAGTTCCAAAGGTGACAGTGCTCTCATGGCCCTTGCTGGAAATTTGGGAGCAGAATTTTTTTAAAAAAAATTATCGAGGTAATAATTTGTCACTGCATTTTTAGTTTGCTTGTTCCCGCTTCCCACCATATCTACTTAAAGTACAGAATTAGCCAGACTTGGTGATTCTTGCCTGTAATCCAGCTACTTGAGAGGCTAAGGCAGGAGATTCGCTTGAACCTGGGAGGTGGAGGTTGCAGTGAGCCAAGATCGCACCACTGCACTCCAGCCTGGGTGACAGAGTGAGACTCCGCCTAAAAACAAGAGAAAACAAAACAAAACAAAAAGAAAAGGAGAGGGCCAGGAATAATTTTGGTGACAAATAGAAAACTAATCTTGTTTTCTAATTCTTTAAGATTTATGAGAATGAGTCATAGACACCCTGACTTGCCCAGTTTCTCAAACTTTACATCTTTCTTCATTATGTCAATCTGGAACTTTCTTGTCTTTATAAAGTAACCTTTTACTGCTGAGATCTCTGTGTTCTTTTTCTCCCGTTTTTATTCTTTTTTTTTTGAGACGGAATTTTGATCTTGTTGCCTAGACTGGAGTGCAGTGGCGTGATCTCAGCCAACCACAACCTCTGCCTCCTGGGTTCAATCAGTTCTTTTGCCTCAGCTGCCCAAGTAGCTGGAATTACAGGCATGCACCACCATGCCTGGCTAATTTTGTATTTTTAATAGAGACAGGGCTTCTCCATGTAGGTCAGGCTGGCCTCGAACTCCCAACCTCAGGTGATCCACCCACCTCAGCCTCCCAGAATGCTGGGATTATAGGCATGAGCCACTGCGCTCAGCCCTTGTATTCTTTACTGAACCTATGGGCAGTCTTTGCATGTTTCCAATATACATAAATTCATTTTTACCACAGTTTAGTTAAATAACACCTGGCTGCCAACAACGCAGTTCAGATTTCAGTCACCATGGTGTATTAACTGTAAGCAGTTGTATAAAATACACTTCTCTGCCAGCTCTTCAGTCTGCAGATCAGGACGTGAGTAACAGGCACATCATGGTCATGACTAGTTCTGTCCCTTTTTTTCTGAGTCTCTCAGTGGTCACTGCACATCTACTGTCAGTTATCCTCAGGCAACAAGTGGGTAGTTGTATCACCTCTTTAACTCCCAGTGATAAACCCATGTGACATTTTACAAAAATGGATAATTAGAAGATGGACTTGGCAACAAGAAATATAAGTGAAATTGGATGTGGTTAGGAAGATTTGAAAATGGCGACACCAAGGTGAAGCTAGGGCAAGACCTAAGCCTACCAGAAGCTAATGGTACAAAGCATATTGGAAAAGTCCTATTCACTATAAAGACCAGGGCAAAGTCACTTCAACATCTTTTCACTTACATGGCACTAGAATAGAAAGATGCTTGTAGTTCAGATGGAACTACTACTACTACTACTACTACTACTACTACTACTACTTCTTTTTCTTCTTCTTTCTTCTTTCTTCTTCTTTTTTTTGAGATGGAGTCTTGCTCTGTTGCCCAGGCTGGAGGGCAGTGGTGTAATTTCGCCTCACTGCAACCTCTGTCTCCTGGGTTCAAGCAATTCTTCTGCCTCAGCCTGAGTAACTGGGATTACAGGCACGTGCCATCCTACCCCACTAATTTTTGTATTTTTAGTAGAGACGGGATTTCACCATGTTAATTTAACTCTAAGATGTGAATACATCAGCAAGTTAATGAGAATGTACAGCCCTTTCTAGGAAGGTTAGTACCCAGTAAAAGTGTAGCTCTGTGAAGTCCAATCCCAATGAGTGAATTCATTCTAAATAATTTGGAAGATTTTTACTCTTGTAGTTGGTGGAATTACTCAGATTTTATATTTATACCCAGTTCAGATTCCAGTGATCTTTGGTGAATTAGGTGGGGAATATTTGTCTAACTGATAGTCAAATTAAGTAATATAATACTAACAGCTTCTGTATGTTAGTATATTTAGAGAAATAAAGTAGTTTTTTCTTTTTCCCTTACTGCAAAATTTCACTTAACAGCTGGCTGTGTATTTTCCTGCCTTTGGCCTCACCTGACCTGGTAGTTCCAGTTCAGGATTGGTTATTCCAACTGTTTGTTCTATAGAAGCCTGAGGGAAGATTTTGGCTCATTTAAAATTGAATCTTAGGCCGGGCGCGGTGGCTCAAGCCTGTAATCCCAGCACTTTGGGAGGCTGAGGCGGGTGGATCACGAGGTCAAGAGATCGAGACCATCCTGGTCAACATGGTGAAACCCCGTCTCTACTAAAAATACAAAAAATTAGCTGGGCATGGTGGTGCATGCCTGTAATCCCAGCTACTCAGGAGGCTGAGGCAGGAGAATTGCCTGAACCCGGGAAGCGGAGGTTGCGGTGAGCCGAGATGGCGCCATTGCACTCCAGCCTGGGTAAGAAGAGCAGAACTCCGTCTCAAAAAAAAAGCTTTAAAATTGAATATTGTTTTTTTCCCTTATTGAAACTATGTATGATTAGCTGGGTGTGGTGGCACATGCCTGTAATCCCAGCTACTCAGGAGGCTGAGGCAGGAGAATCACTTAAACCAGTGAGTCGGAGGTTGCAGTGAGCCAAGAATGCGCCACTGCACTCCAGCCTGGATGACAGAGTGAGACTCCGTCTCAAAAAAAAAAAAAAAAGCAATGTTTGTACAAAGCATTTTGCACGGTAAGATTTACCGTATGGTATTTGTCTGGCTTTATCTTCCTGATAAGACTGAAAGCATTTTGAGAGGAAATAACAGTATTTACTGTTTTTAATCCCAAAGTGAGTAGCACAAAATCTTGCAGTTATTGAAAGTTGGAAAGTATAGTTCCCTTTCAGGATCTTTTATTCATGCTTGTATATATTAGGCCAGTTTTACAGGAAAAGAGCAGTGGATCTAGGCAATCTGCTTCTGAATCTCATGGCTGATGCCGCTTCAAAGTGTGGTCCTATGCAAGTTCAGATGCATGATGTGATACATCAGACTTACTCTGTTAATTGTCAGCTACCTTAATGCTTTTTCTTTCACTGGTTGAAGGGCCTCTGCAGGTGTAGTTGGTGGTTACTTTCGGGACAAGTCTTGGCCCTGGGGATTGATGTTACCATAGATTTCCACAAGATGGCAGACCAAACCGCTTTTTTGTTTTACTGGGTTTCAAATAGTTTTTAAGACACCTCGCTTATGCTCTTAATTATTCTTAAAGTCTTTTTTTGCCTTTTCTTTAGGTGGGCAGTATCAAACCGGGAAATGCTTATAGCTCAAAACAGCTCCTTGGAATTTAAGCTACACAGACTGTATTTTATTAGCTTGTTAATGGGTGGAACCACAAATCAGCGAGAGGCATTACAATATGCTAAAAATTTTCAGCCATTTGCCCTAAATCATCAAAAAGGTGAGTCTGGAGTCAGATATTATTAATGTTTGAATCAGGGCTATAGCCACCACTGTAACTTAACAGTTCTTAACTAGAGCTAATACATATTTGCTAGTAAACAGTTGTAGATGATAATCACAGGAAAAGCTCTGACTGGCTCTAGAACAAAAGCAAACATATTAAAGCCTCTTATAAGTCAGAGATGTTGCAGATTTTGGAATTCCATATTAAACTAAGAGGGGACCTGAGAAAGAGCAAAGTGTGTGCTCATTTCCACCCCCAACTGGCTGTATGCTGCTGCTGTTGGCCACAGCAAAGTGTCAGAGAGCCAAGGTGGCAACTGTTAACACTTCCTATCTGTGTAGGAATGCATTATCTCTGCAGTCAGATATAATGTGATGACATAATTGCGACTCCTCTAGGTAATGGTAATTATGCTATGCTGTGAATAAGAATTTTTAAGTTCAGTATTTTCACTATTTCCTTTTCTCTCCATGCTTTTTGTTTAATTTAGGGTGAAGGAAGAAACCAACCTTAAGGACCAGAATTTTAAAAGACTTGTTAATACATTATTTTAAGCTGTATCAGTATGGGTGGGGTATTCTTGCCTTTCGCAGCTTATTACCTGCAAGCAAACTAATGCTTTCTTGCTGGTGCTGTTTTTTAGACATTCAGGTTTTGATGGGAAGCCTTGTGTACCTGAGACAAGGGATTGAGAACTCACCATATGTTCACCTACTTGATGCAAACCAGTGGGCTGATATCTGTGACATCTTTACACGGGATGCTTGTGCCCTCCTGGGGCTCTCCGTGGAGTCCCCTCTCAGTGTCAGGTATTGAAATTGGCCCAGTGTTACTGAAGTATGCACTGCATTAGTCACCTCTCCTTACCTTGTTTGGTTCTTGATGTTTAAGACCAAAAGAACTTTTGTCTTTCTGAAGAAGTGCAATTGATATTTCAAAAGATAGCATAATTGGTAGTGACACTGTTTTAGAGCAGCAGTTTTGAAAGTGTGGTATGCGAACCTCAGGGGATCCTGAGAGCCTTTTTCACTGTGTAGACATTAGTACAGGTGGCCCAGAAACAGTGATGGGCTAAACTGCTAGAGCCTTAGCACAAGTCTGGGTGGTGGTACAAACTCCACAAATATTTGGTGGATTCCTCACCATCACACACTTACAGCTTAAGAAATACTAGTTTTACTTAACCATGCCTATACAGCACTTTGGGAGGCCAAGGTGGGCAGATCATGAGGTCAGGAGTTCAAGACCAGCCTGGCCAACATAGTCAAACCCCATCTCTACTAAAAATATGAAAAATTAGCTGGGCATGGTGGTAGGCACTGGTAATCCCAGCTACTCAGGAGACTGAAGCAGGAGAATTGCTTAAACCTGGGAGATGGAGGTTGCAGTGAGCCAAGATCACACCATTACACTCCAGCCCAGCCCAGGCAGCAGTGCGAGACTCCGTCTCTGGAAAAAAAAAAAAAAAAAAAAAGCTCTTGGCCTGGTGTGGTGGCTCACATCTGTAATTTTGGGAGGCTTAGTGGGGAGGATCTCTTGAAGCCAGAAATTTGAGACCTATCTGGGCAACATAGCTAGACTCCATTGCTACAAAAAATTTTTTTAAGAAAGGATGTTCTTACTTCTTTAAACATTTAAATTATTTTACTAAATTTTGACATTTGAGTATACATCATCTTAATAATTTGTATGACAAAATAGAAAATCCATATAAAGTACTGTCAAATTATTGTAATTGTCTTGAGAAAAGGTATGTTGTTTTGAGTTAATGAGCTAGCTGGTCACTTTTTTTCATGGAATAGTTTTTTTGTTTGTTTTTTGTTTTGTTCTGAGACGGAGTCTCACTCTGTTCACTGGCTGGAATGCAGTGGTGCAATCTCAGCTCACTGCTGCCTTCCCCTCTTGGGTTCAAGCGATTCTTCTGCCTCAGCCTCTAGAGTAGGTGGGATTATAGGTGCCTGCCACCAGGCCCAGCTAATTTTTGTATTTTTAGTAGAGATGGGGTTTCATCATGTTGGCCAGGCTGGTGTTGAATTCCTGACCTCAGACAATCCACCTGCCTTGGCCTCCCAAGGTGCTGGGATTACAGATGTGAGCCACTGTAACCAGCCGTGGAATAGTTTTTACTTGAAAGAATTATTAACATAACAGTTATTCACACTCAGGTTTTTGTCCATCTTTTTTTTTCCCCCCCCTAAATTTTTAAGAAACAGAGTCTGACTGTGTTGCTCAGATTGGACTCGAACTCCTGGGCTCAAGTGATTCTCCTGCTTCAGGCTCCTGAGTAGATAGGACTACAGTTGTGCACCGTATTACCCAGCCATTTTTTTTTAAGTGAATGAAGAAACCCTGTCACATTTGAAAGGTTTTAATTAAGTATGATCTTACAAAAGCATGCATGAGTCAGAGTCACTTAAAGTACAAGACAGACATGGATTTTTAATGTAGCAGGGTACAGAAAGTTTAATCGTAAAGTTTCAGATTCTGCTCTGCAGCTAACTTTTAGAAAACTACTACCTGTTTTGGCCAAAACTATGAAAAGTCAGTTTTGGTGTGGTATTAAGGAGGAATATCCCCAATGATCTAAAAAAGTGATCAAAGTAGTACTACTCATGTGCATGAGACAAAGTTTTTAAAATTTACCTCAACCAAAAGAACATATCACAATAGATTTAATGCAGAGTAAGCTATAAGAATCCAGCTCTCATTCAGGAGATTTGTAAAAGTGTGGAACAGTGCCATTCTTCTCACAAATATATTTTTGTTTTGGAAAGTATAGTTATTTTTATAAGAATATTGTTTATAATAGTGGTATGGTATTTTATTTTTAAATGGACTAATGGGCACCTTTTACATTTCTCATTTTAATTTCTAGTGCATTAAAAGATACAACCCATGCAAACAAAAGCTCTTTGAGATCCTTAATATTTAAGCATGAAAAGGGGTCCCGAAACCAAAACATTTTAAGAACATGTTTTAAGAAAATAACTTTTTTTTTTTTTAGCTCCTCTGTTCATTTAATTCCACAGATGTTTTGCATACCTGCTACGTGCTAAGCACTATGGGCACTGTGTTGGATACAAAGATGGATAAGGTGCATTTCACAGGGTGCTCCATTCTAGCATTGAAGCAAACCAATGCAATTAGCTGTAATCTAGGTATTGTTGACATTGGGTTCTCTGAGGAACAGACTCTCGAGGGAATGCAAGAAGTTTAATGACGTCAGCATCTGGGGGAATGAAAAGAGCAGGACTAGGCAGAGAGGAAAGTTAGACTGTGTTAGAATTGCAACAAGGTCTCTCCTGTCCCTAAGGAGCTCTGGAGCTTTGATGGGCCTGTGGAGTTGTCCCAAATTGGGCCTACAGGGCTAGGCTTCTGTATCGTCACATCGAGCAATAGCCAGATGTGACTCTGGTCATATGACTCTCTTCAGCTGAGGACAGTCCTGAAGAGACGATCACAGCTGACATTTGGCTGCCAACACTTCCAGATCGAAGAAATCAGTGCTTCCACCCTAGACAGGGGTGATGTGGGGATAAGAACTAGGCAAAAAAGTGTTTCAGGGGTGAGCATGTCATTTGACTGATAAGCTCAGCCCATTAAATCTGGTCGTTTTGTACAATATGAAACCTTTTTTGGCACTAATATAAGATTATTATGAAATTACTTACTTTTTGAAACGGAGTCTCGTTCTGTTGTCCAGGCTGGAATGCGGTAACATGATCATGGCTCACTGCAGCCTGAACCTTCTGGGATCCTCCCACCTCAGCCTGCTGAGTAGCTAGGACTATAGGCACACGCTACCATACCTGGCTATTGGCCAATTATATTTTTTGTAGAGAACAGGGAGTCTCACTATATTTCCCAGGCTAGTCTCAAACTCCTGGACTCAAGTAATTCTCCCATCTTGGCCTGTCAAAGCGCTGCAATTATAGGAGTGAGCCACCACCATCTGTTGTTATGAAATTCCCTAAAAACTTCATTCTCAAATCTGTACTTCTTTCCTTTGGACCAAAAATGGTATATAAATCAGCACCGTCTGCAGACCACATTTTTAGTATCACTATTGTAGTTAGCATATACCTTGGAGCACATTGTGTTAAGAAAAATAAACAAATATGGTGGTAGGTGGTCTGAAAGAAAGAGAATAGGAAAGGAAGTTCTACAGTATCTTGTATATTGCTGAATGCAGAATTTTGTCCAAGAACATCTCTTTTTCTTTCATAATCAGATGCTGAAACTACCCTGTTTGGAAGAGTAGTAGTTCTTAATTCCTGCTCTTCCTTCATTTGAAGTAGTTGGTTTTCCAAATCTTCTTTCTTTTTTAAAATGGATGTTTAAAAACTTTGATTTTCTATGTTTTGAGGAAGTAAGCTAAAGTTAAATCACCCTAGCCAGATGAGTTTTAGTTTTAGTTGTTTTTTTTTTTTTAACTTTTGCATTCTTTAACTGCATTTCTCCCCATATTGGTGAGGTTCGTTTAGTAAATTTAGTTTTATTTTTTAACTGGGATTGTTTTTCAGTAACTTCAGGAAATAAACCAGTGGGCCTGGGGAAGAAGGAGAGGGAAAACAAGTTATTTTTCTTCTAGTGGAAATGGCTAGGTTTGCAGAACATAAGGCTCCCGCCCTGTCCGGTGGCCAGGGCCTGCGGCATATAGAGTCTGGAGAAATTGATGTCTCCCTCGACCAAGTGGCCTGACACCTGGCCTGGCACTGACATTTCCTATTCTGCTCTCCTAGTTTCTCAGCAGGTTGTGTGGCGCTGCCAGCTTTAATTAACATCAAAGCCGTGATTGAACAAAGGCAGTGCACTGGAGTTTGGAACCAGAAAGATGAATTACCTGTGAGTTCCATTTTCTATTGGCTATTTACTTTTCCTGTCATTAGAAAAATATGGCATCTTTAAATGCTCATCTGACCTTTTAATCAGGAAACATTATTGTAGCCATTTGACAGTAGTTCTTTTATGAATATGTAAAAGATTAAACAATACAAATGAGGAACCTAGTATATTTTGGGGACCCTGGAGGAGTATTCTTATAATTTTGACTTGAACTGGCCTTGAAAAATGGTTAAGGAAAACATCAGAAGTGGGGAGGGTTATACATACAGTAGCATGCACTGTGTTCTGCAGTGCAGTTCACAAACCACTCCTATGATTGTTTTTCAAATATAAAAGCAATTTTCATTGGATTTGCTTTTGTCTTAACTATTGTTGTTAAGATCGTGGGTTTGTACCGATTACGTTTTCCTAATGCCAACAGAAATAAGTACAGAGCTGTTGAAGGTCATTCCTTTAACACCTGTAGTCATCAGTGGGCCTCCAGTACTGTATTGCTACTGCTCTTCGTGGAAAGGACCATGGTTTTAAACATCAGCACCAATCATTTGCCAACCCTGGAACTTCTCTAAGCAGTAGTGTATCATGTCTAAGACAGGGCCTAGCTTTCTCTTTATGGGGCTGCTGAAGGCTAGAGATAACATAAGCATGCCTAGAATAGTATGGGACACGTGATGGGCACTCAAATTGTGGCTGCCATGGTGCAGTTATGACATGGAGTGGCAAAGGTAATTGTATGTGTGTTTCTGTCAGGTCTCTGACAGACACTAAGACTCCGGCCTGGAATTGTCATTTATGTCATGATTGTGTCACAGACCCTGAAAAGCTAACATATGCTTTTGGTTTGTTTTTTGCCTTTTATATCACACCTATACACAAGTTTCTTTGCAGTTACCTTGTTCTTCCAGCTGGTAACCCTGTCAGTTGGTTTCCCCAGCTTCTCCTCAAAGATCTTTTCTGATTAAAGGCGCAGGTGCAGTTCTGGTCCTGAGTGTGGTCAGGACACAAGCAGCACTCCTGCTCCACTGCTGCTAACTTGAACAAGTGAAAAGAACTTGAGCCTTCAATTGTTCTGTGGAGGGAGGTGCCTGGCATCTGGCAGTTTCCCGTTTATATTTTAAGCATCTCTGACATGCCCTAGGACAGAGCAGACTGGAGTCTAAATTCACCTAAAGACTATGTTGTCCAGCCAGTAAAGCCATTAGACGTGGTGATCTGCCCATTAAAGGTGATAATCTGGTCACTGTTTGTCAGGCTTGTTTTTACATTTTGTCAGCTTTCTTGAAAATAATCTTGAAGGCTAGTTAATACTTCGAATCACTAAGACTCTCCATCTTTGAGTTAGAAGAGTGCTATAGAAAGTTATATTCAGGTGAATATATCTGATCAGTGTTCTTTGCTGCACAGTGTATATTACGATATGGATAGTTTTGCAAAATAATGACTTTAGCTTTTTTCTTTTTTAACAGATTGAAGTGGATCTTGGTAAAAAGTGCTGGTATCACTCTATATTTGCCTGCCCCATTCTTCGTCAGCAAACAACAGATAACAATCCACCCATGAAATTGGTCTGTGGTCATATTATATCAAGAGATGCCCTGAATAAAATGTTTAATGGTAGCAAGTAAGTGACTTTTAAAAAATATTAGCAAATAAATTTGGTTTTGGAACTTGGTAGGAGGATAAGAAGTAATGAGGATTGAAAAAATGCAGCTAGATTTAGAACTAAATACATTTCTTAACTATTCATTTGGCAAAGTAGGTGGTATCTGATTTGAGTATTTTTTATTTGTTTATGGATTCGGTGATTAGATTTAAAAGCATGTCTTTTACTTTCTTAACTTTTGGGGCAGGTGATAGATTTTCTCCTTTTTTTATACAAATGGTTGCATGCTAAAAAATTAGTTTGCTGTTTTCACTTAGTGATGTATCTTGGAGATCTTTTTCTATGCTGCAGAAACAGCCCTCATTGTTTTTGTCAAAGCTGCAGCATATTCTACTGTATAGAGATAGAAGATTGGGTAGCTAGTTCCCTATTGGTGAACATTTGTTTCTCTAAACAGTGCTAAAGTGAATTATCTATACATGATACATAAATTCCTAGAATTTAAATTGCTGGTTCAAAGAATATGTAGATAGTGAGCTCAACTTTTTTTTTGGGAGGGGGGAGGGGATTGAGTCTCACTCCATCACTCAGGCTGGAGTACAGTGGTGCGATCTCAGCTCACCGCAACCTCTGCCTCCCGGGTTCAAGCAATTTTCATGCCTCAGCTTCCCGAATAGCTGGTAAATCACAGATACGTTCCACCATGCTTGGCTAATTTTTGTATTTTTATCAGAGACTGTGTTTCACCATGTTGCCCAGGCTGGTTTCAAACTCCTGAGCTCAAGCGATCCACCCACCTCAGGCTCCCAAAGTTCTGTGATTACAGGTGTGAGCCACCGTGTCTGGCCAAAATTGTTGATCTTTGTTCAGACTGTACTGGTTTCATGTCCCACTGTGAGGCATGTGGGCTGTTCTTGGTGTGAGCTTGTAGCTGCCATCACATTTGCTGCCTTTGAATGGATTTGTGTGACCAGTGCATTTGAAATTCATTTAGAGACTGATGCAACCTTAATCTTTGGGAAAGGGAAATTGAATTTATTTTTGAAACCCCAAAAACAATTTTCAGAAAAGTTATCTTTGTTTTGTTTATGAAACAAATTTCAATGAAGAAGAGGCTTTCAGTTTAGGATCTGGCATGGATGATAATGTATTTGTGACCCTTCAAATCTTGGCAGTTACATTAAGGGAAAGCGTAGTTTATCCTCAAAGCAAAATACAAGCACACCTGTGTTTTGTGTATTCTTATATATGGGTATAATTGTTAAAGATACTCTATAACTGGATAAAAATCAAATACTCAGTGCTGAGCCTGTTCCTTCACTCAGTGTTTTCTTTTTTGTCTTTAGATTAAAATGTCCATACTGTCCAATGGAACAAAGCCCAGGAGATGCCAAACAGATATTTTTCTGAAGAGATAACTTTAGTTTGCAATTTGTAAGTGAAACTGAATTGTGGGCGCATTTCAGAAGAGAATGTTCCATATAATGCAGCTAACCGAGGACTCCCATGTTTCTATAAGCTAATGCTCCAGAAACTTTGCCAACCTGTTAGTGTACACACACTGAGGGGAGTGCTCCCAGTGAATATTATCATAGGGCTTTATTATATTCTTGGTCTTCATTTCTGATCAAGTAAATACACCAGCAGTTGTCATTCAGTGCAGGTTTTTGTACTTAATTATATGGTGATTTTTTTACTTTTTAAGAGCAGAAACAGAAATTGACCTCCCCACCATGTGTTTAATATTTCTCCTCCTGCTTTTACTTTGTCATTTTCTTGATAATTGTAAGCCTTGAGAATGTTTGTGAAAAAGTTTTATTTTCTGTTATGTATACATAATTAAAAGTTTTCAGAAAAAGGTTTGACAAATTGTGGTTATGAAACTAATTTGCATTTTCATTTGCTTAAGGAAGAAAGCTGTGATAGATTCCAGATTTGCTTTTTGATGTTTTCCTCTGCTCCAGCTCCAAGAAGTCAGCACACCTGCGTTTTAGCTCTGCATGCAGCCCCAGCAGGCTGCGTGTTAAAAATTTCATTGTTTAACCAGCTGGTGTGAGAAGTCTTCCGTTAGAGTGGAAGGAGTACTATTATTTGTTTTTTTTTTTTTTTTTTTTTTTTTTTGCTTTATTGCCAAGAGGTGCTTGTTTTAAAAGTATGTTTAATAAAATGAAATTCTAAAGTTAGAGGTGTTCTTAAGTTGATATTTGCTCTCTTGGTCTTGGTAGCCCTATTATATCATTGCAGACACAGTGTTGGGCATGTGTGTATATATGTGCACCAGCATCAAACATTGTGTATCTGGAAGGAAAGCAGCATGTTCCAGTTCTAAAATGCAGTTACCAGACCCATCACTTTAAATCTTTAAAGTTAGAAGCTAGCAAATTTTCTGTAGTGCAGAATGTTCATTGCTGTTTTTGTGTTTGAATAGTATAATGTTTGATGCCTCTCTTCTGCAAAGTGTATCATTTCGTTACTGTGAATCTGTATATTAATCTAATGGATACAGATAATGATCTTTTCTCTTGTGAGGTATCTTCATTTAATGCACTGTCCAGAAATAGCCATGTGTAAGAGTCTCTCTGTATGATGAACTACATGGAAAAGACTTCTGTGGACATAATTCTGACTTAAGCCCATGAAGTTACTTCCTTAAAAGAAGAATGTTACATGGAAATCACCAAATATTTTGTGACTTCATTTCATCTGACATGGAGTGAATATCAATAGGAATACTTTCATAAGAAAATGAAAAAACAGAAGCAAAGAGAAATGTTGCGCTTCACATTTTAAACTACAAATGGACTTAGTTTGAGGGAGGGCAATCACAGATTTGGTGCTAATTAGAAACTGGCAGCATTTACAGTAGTACACCAGCCTGGATGGTCTTTTCTGAACTGTTTACCTGGGAGAGCTGGGATTTGTTTGTGAAGCGAAAGAGTGCTGCGGAAAAGCTCTGTTTGCATACTGTGCAGCTAGGCCTGTGTGGATGGCTACTGCTTGCTGTGTGGGTTCTCCAGCGGTTGGGATTGGCCCAGCTCAAAGTGCTTGTCTGGTCCAACCTCAGTCTGGCCGCATAGCAGCTTTTGCCCCATGATTCTGCCTCACTGTTGGAGTCCTCTTTGAAGTTGGCCCTCTCTTTACTAAAGCAGTGAAGGAAGAGAACAGAGACAAACTCTGGACTGTGAAAGAGAAGGTAGAGAATTCCAGGCAACAGTCTGACCAAGGGTATAAACCAGTTTATTTTATATATATATACATGTTTTTTCCTTTGAATTAAAACCTAGAGTATTGTTTTTTTGTTTTTGTTTTTTACCCTTTCCTCCCTAGGCCAAGGTTAGCTTATTCTCATCTTTCCACACCATATACCTACACAACATTTAGGCTTCATATAAGGTTTGAATGAGACAGATGTACTCTGAAGGCTGGTGGTAAATGTGTTTGGTGACCGAACACTTCATACAGTTGGCTTGGACCACTTTTAAGGACAAAAGCCAGAGCTCAGCTTTATCCCTCTCCTAATGTTGGGAGTCAAAAAACTGTTGACAGTTTTCTTGTGCAGCTCATGAAAACTTTAAAAAGAACATGCTTTAATTGAAGCATTTGACTTTGCAGCTTTCTGTGTAAGGTCCTTGTACTCACCCTGGGCAGGGTGAGGGCCCAAAAATCTGCAACTCATGAATCTGACAATTTTACATAGAAATTATGTCTTGTGACCATCCCTAAGTGCATAGACCTAAAATTCATGAGAGACTAAATGGGAGGGAGAGGTGGATTTAAAGAGGTCAGACCTTAACCAAAGATGCTGAGATACAGCATTCTGTCCTCCGTACCATAGAAACTCCGTCATAAATGCTGTCACGACTCTTTCATCGCTGATGCTTTCTGCATGTCAGCAGTACAGGAGGTTGCTTTTTGTCTCTCTTTGCCTCCACTTTAAAAAGATAATGACAGAGGCAAGATTTTAACAGTCACATTTAATTATAAGGTATATCAAAGACAGAATTTCAGAATGGTTTCTAAAATTTTCTTGGAAACTGTTTCCACATATCAGTTATAGACAAAGGCCATGAGACTATGCTACACCAATAAAACCTTATTAGCAAGTCTTTAGATTCTGACTTAGCCAGAGCATCTGAGTGTTCAAGTACAGTTTTACAGTGGCTAAGGTTGTCTCTTGATCTTTTTTCTCTGTTGTGCGATCATCACAGATGCTATTTCCGTTGTTTTATTGGTGATTATATGAGACTTCTAATACATAAATGAACGGGTATTGGTGCCTCTTTATTTTAAAAATTTTGAAGAAAAGAGCCACCTCATATTCATAGGGTGTGTATTTTTTGAGTGTGTGAACATTTAATTGAAAAGAAAGTTATGAAGTAAATCTTAACTTTTCTGTAGCAGCTAATGTATACAGAGACACTAAAACCTACACCACATTTTGTGGGGAATGAGGATCCTCTTTTGTCCTCTCCAGGTAGTCCCGCATGTTAGGCAGCTTAAGTTCAGTGTTCTTTATGCTGTGAATGATTTCCACCTCCGTGGCTTAGTCTTTGGGACAGTGGATACTGCAGCAACCAAGAACTCTTGGTTAACCACACGAGGCAAGCTGCTGGTAGACTACATTAGCCCTCTGGTTTTCCAGCTCAACCTCTGATAAAGTGGACTGACAGCCACGCTGCTCAGTCTGTTTAGTCAGCCGACTCAGGTTATTTTCAGGGAAGGCATGGAGGCATAGTTTGGTTAGTTTCATCACTATGATGTATAAGGTGACGACACAAACCAAATACCTTTCATCACTTAACTATACGTACGTTATCTCTGGTAACACTAGAATGCTGTGGTCTTGAGGGAATGTTAGCAAGGAACACATAGAAGATTTGGTGTTTCATAAGCCTGTCTAGCTGCAGCAGGCTTTGTGTGGTACACTGATGTTTACCATAAGCCGGTACAAGCTTCATGAACCATTCTTAATGAACTACAATTGAATAGATACCAAAAATAGAATGACAAATGTATTTTAATAGCAGATGAGGCAGTTAGTTTTAGGATGAATTTTCCACTGTTGATTGTACTTCAAGACATAGCAAGAGACACAAAATTTTGTTTTCAAGACATTTCTGCTAGTTTCAAGCTGTGGCAGGCATATGCTTCATTTACTTCCAAAGAGGCAAGAGCAGCTGGAATTGGCTTACAGCACATGCTTTGTTTCATGTTGTGGGTGAGGACCTACATACATTCTTATTTTAACAGTCACAACCTTCTCCAGCAAGGCAGTTGTGGGGTTCACTAGGATTTTGTGCCTGAACTTTTCTTTGGGAAGGGGGTGGGAATGAATGTGTTGGGGCTGGGAGGGAAGCAGAAGAAAATGGGAGCGTGAGTGAGCGTGCATGTGTCTGAAATTCACCATTGCCCCCACCTGTACCTAGCAAGGAACTAGGTGTTTGATGTATTTTGCTCATGACTGCAGTATGCATGTATTTTTTTCCTTTTCTGTGTTTTCTAAACTTACACTAAAGGATTCATCAAATCATTTTGTTCAGATGGCTCAGGATTGTATTTATTTTGCTTACCCCGTGCTCTTGGGTTCTATAGTATTTCTATAATTATGTAATGAGAATAGTGTTGCACTGTAATCTATCATATAGAGCTATATGTATGGAAAATTTTGATCAATTTTTTACAAAATGTATCCTGTTTGCAAAGGCACAATAAAGTTGCATCTTATAGACTATAGGCAATAAAGCTAACAATAAACCTTATTTAACACAAACCACATCCATATCCTCTGTTCATTTGATTTTGGAAAAAGTCTAGCATATCTAGTAGTTTCAGGGAATTCATTTTAACTTTAAGAATTCTGATATATTTAATTTATAAATTTCTGACTGATACAGAGTTTTGGAAAACTATAAGAAATGCTTTGTTAATGTGTGTATTCCTATGTAAAATACATGGCTTCTCCTGTGTATATTTTTAAAAATTAAAGAAATACACATTTAAAAAGTGTTTGTGGAACCGGTCTGTATAAATGTGCCAGGTGACACAGGTATAAGGGAGGGAGTAGGAGGTGCTGATTGTGGTAAAATTGCTGTCTGCATTTGCTAAGGGTCTGCATAAGAAAATATCTGTCACCATCTTATTCTGTTTCTGTGCCACCAACAGCAAGAAGAGGTGGTGACTGGGTATTGTCCCAAGTTTTGGTGGTGGTAGTTTTTCGTTTTGAGACAGAGTCTCACTCTGTTGCCCAGGCTGGAGCGCAGTAGCCTAATCTCAACTCACTGCAACCTCCGCCTCCCGGGTTCAAGCAATTCTCTTGCCTCAGCCTCCCGGGTAGCTGGGATTACAGGCATGTGCCACCATGCCCAGCTAATTTTTGTATTTTTTGCAAAGACAGTGTTTAACCATGTTGGCCAGGCTGGTCTCGAACTCCTGACCCTCAAGTGATCTGTCCGCCTAGGCTTCCCAAAGTGTTGGGGTTACAGGTGTGAGCCACTACACCTATCTGAGTCCCGAGTTTCTGAGTAGGCAATTATGTTAATGTGTTCAGGCTGCTGCCCCCTCTCATCCCTCCTGTGCACAGCAGGGACTCTGCTCGGTGTGCTGACCAGAGTGGCAGTGAGTATAGGCCTGGCAAAGAGGAGCCCAGAAGCAGCTTAGCGTCCAGGCTGCTGGTGGGGTGGGACTTGTGCTATCAGCATTGCCAGGGAAGACCAGAGACTGGATTGCCTCGTCCTCAATGGCAGACTGAGGTGGTAGAGGCCAAGAATTTATTTGTTCTCCTTTTGTATGTTTTTGAAGAGAGATTTGATGTTACCTGAGATTTTAGGATGTTTCCTACCTATGGAAACCCTTGTAATCCCGCCCAGTCAGATTGGAGCTAGTGGCCCAGGTAGTGTAGAAGAGGCCTGGTAGGCCAGGCCAAGGTCTCATCACCTTTCCCTCCAGCATTTGGGCTCCTCAGGACTCAAAAGTGTTGTCTATGGACCAGCATCATGAGCCTCACCTGGGAGCCTGTGAGAAATGCAGAATCTTAGGCCTGAGCTCAAATCTACTGAACTGAAATCTGCATGGTCATGAGAAAACGGATTTCGTTTATAAGGAGCGTCCTGGATGCTTCCTATTTAAGGAAGTATACTCCCTTGTAAATGTGGCAGGCAAAGATCACTCATACTGAATAGGATTTACCCTTGAGGACTAAGGGTAAATCTGTTGGTCATCAAGAAAGTTTAAACTTCCTGTGCTTTGAACTGTATTTTTTTTTTAAAATGAGTGTTATTTCTTTAAGCATCTAAGTAATTGAGGGAGTATTGTATTTGCAGCATGGTAAAATGCATTTTCCACCCCCTCCACCGAAACAGGGATGGTGAGCATCAAAGATGAAAAATGGTTTTCATAATGACAGGGACTAAAAATGCACCCTTAAACAAAACAGCTTGAGGCTTCTCACCCCCCAGTAGAGAAAACTTGATAAACATATCCCAGCAGAAGGACAGGCTTTCTTAACTTTTCTTCCTTCAGCACCCAGTAAGAAATTTAATATCATAACCCTGTGTACACAAAATTTAGAATTCTGAAACATTTTGCAAAACAATATTTAATGCTACAGATGTGTGTGATGTGCTATTTCATTTTCAATGCTCACCAAGAGTGATTTGATTTTGTGACCTGCTAATGAGTCAGTTTTTAAAATCTTGCATGACAGAATAATAATGCAATGGTCTACTTATCCACCAAATTTCTTTGAAATCTGTCAATATATGTATGATAGAAAGTACTTAAAAAAAAAACAAAACCGCTTTCCTTGTAGCAGTAGGGTATTTCATACCCTTGTGTGAGTCTTCTATGCTGGCAAATGTGGCGATACACCTCAATGTTAGAAGGCTTGTGTAATCCAGAGCTACTAATTAGTGAGCTCTCCTGTCAGGCAATGTTGCAATTATTTAGCTGTACTTCCTTTCAGCTTAGAAAAGTGCAAAGTTCTGGCCAGGCATGGTGGCTTACGCCTGTAATCCTAGCACTTTGAGAGGCTGAGGCAGACAGATCACTTGAGGTCAGGGGTTCAAAACCAGCCTGGCCAACATGGCGAAAACCTGTTTCTACTAAAAATACAAAGAAATTAGCTGGATGTGGTGGTGTGCACCTGTAATTCCAGCTACTCAGGATGAGGCAGGAGAATTGCTTGAACTTGGGAGGCGGATGTCGCAGTGAGCGAAGGTCATGCCAACTGCAGTCCAGCCTGGGTGACAGAGCAAGACTCCATCTCTGAACAACAGAACGGAAAGTGCAAAGTGCTTTATGCTAAACATTGGCATATGAAGTAGAGGCCCGTAATAAAAAGATGTGTTGTTTAACATGCTGTGGTTTGACATCTTAGCAGTCACTCATCTAATGTTTCCACTGTGCTGGGCACTGAGATGAAACAGCCTACAAACTGCTGGAAAATACAGAAAAGTAGAGCTGAGGTCCTGTAGTGAGGTTAATACCATGAGAGTGTTGGAAAATAAAGGAGAGCTATAATAGTTGCATGTTTTTAAGGCCCACTCTGGCCACAATGGGATGAAGCGTGGTTGGGGAGGGGACAAGGCTAGAGCCAGGGAGGACAGTAGGTAATTAAGGTCAGTCTGAGTGTTGAGTTGGGAGTGGTGGTGGGCGCCTGTAGTCCCAGCTACTTGGGAGGCTGAGGCAGGAGAATCACCTGAACTCGGGAGGCAGAGGTTGCAGTGAGCCCAGGTTGCACCATTGCACTCCAGCCTAGGCAATAGGAACAAGACTCCATCTAAAAAAAAAAAAAGAAATCTATTGCTATCTGGTGTTGCAATACAGATGCAAAAACAAAAAACCACAGTATTTGTTGAGTATTGTTCTCGGGTACTCTTGGAGATCTCAGGTAGAGTGGTGAACAAGGCAGACTTGTTCTCTGAGAATCAGTGTCATATCTGAGAGTCAGAAATGTGAAGGAAATAAAGGAAGGCAACATGCTCATCACACAGTGTTCTGAACCTCCTGTTATTTAGAGAAGCAGTATGATGTTCTTGTCTCAAGTGATAGTGGGCTTTTTTGCTCTGGCGTTTTAACTGTATTCCCACTCTTTCTATTATCTATGTTTTCTAGGAGGATGAATTTCTAACTTCACTGGTCTCCTTATATTGGTCTCCTACACTGTGTGGGTTGTGTAAAATTCTCTCAAATTCCACTTAGGGCTGGCCTTTTTACTCTATTAAAGACATTTAGTGGCTGGGCCCAGTGGCTCACGCCTGTAATCCCAGCACTTTGGGAAGCCGAGGTGGGCAGATCACTTGAGGTCAGGAGTTCGAGACTAGCTTGGCCAACATGATGAAACCCCATCTCTACTGAAAATACAAAACTTAGCCAGGCACAGTGGTGTGCGCCTGTAGTCCCAGCTACTCAGGAGACTGAGGCAGGAGTGTAGCAGGAGTGGCTGCAGGAAACAGATCTCTCGGACACCAAATATTGGAGGAAGGAGTTTATTCGGCCGGGAGCCAGGTGGCATAGTTGCCTAATAGCCAAGCTCGCCTAACAAAGGAAGATTCCTTCTTTATATAGGCTTATACTTTAGATGTTACACATGGAAGAATCTTAGGTTTATAGCTTAACATATGAAAAGGGTCTCAGTTTACAGTCTTAGGAATTACATATGAAAAGGGTTTCAGTTTACAGTCTTAGGAATTACATATGAAAAGGGTTTCAGTTTACAGTCTTAGGAATTACATATGAAAAGGGCTTCGATTTACAGTCTTAGGAATGAAAAGAATAAGTTTACAGTCTTAGGAATGAAAAGGGGAAGTTGATCTGAGATGCCTGGGTCTCCCTCTTCAGGAGAATTGCTTGAATCCAGGAGGTGAAGGTTGCGGTGAGCCAAGATTGGGCTACTGTGCTCCAGCCTGGGCAACAGAGTGAGACTCTGCCTCTAAATAAATAAATAAAGACAAATATTTAGCTACTGCTCAAGTGTTGGATCCAGTCAAATGAAGGATTCTAGTGTGTCATTTCCCCTCTGACATAAAAATGTTTCTTGAAAGACATGTCCTTATCATTCAAGACTAAGCTCTCCCCTTCAGAATAATTAGAAATGCATTTTAGGGGCCGAGCATGGTGGCTCATGCCTATAATCCCAGCACTTTGGGAGGCCAAGGCGGGTGGATCACGAGGTCAAGAGATTGAGACCATCCTGGTCAACATGGTGAAACCCCATCTCTAATAAAAACACAAAAATTAGCTGGGCATGGTGGCACGCACCTGTTATCCCAGCTACTCGGGAGGCTGAGGCAGAAGAATTGCTTGAACCCAGGAGGCGGAGGTTGCGGTGAGCCGAGATCGTGCCATTGCACTCCAGCCTGGGTAACAAGAGCAAAACTCCGTCTCAAAAAAGAAAAAAAAAAAAAAAAAAAGAAATGCATTTTAGATTTTATTTCATTCTTAAGCACAAGACTATGTTGTCTTTAGATATTTGAGATGAGTGAGCTAATCTGCCCTAAAGAGGAATTTCTCAGGAAATTATTAAATTTTCTTGAAAGCTTTCAAGGGTGGCTCAGGAAATATGGGGCTGAGGGCCTCTGTCCTTCCTAGCGTGTGCCCTGAGGACTCGGCTTAGTGGCAGTTGTGGAGTAGGTTGCACGGGGTTTGTTTGGTAGCTTCATGACCATCAGGGACCTAGACTCCTTTCTGCTCCATGGTCTTAACATACGACCTCAAATTTACTCTTGTGTAATCCTAGCTGTGTTCCAGACAGGAAGGAGGAGGAAGTGGCTGGGGAAAGAGCAACCTTCTCCGTTGAGATAGCCCCTCTAGGAGGCTTTCCTGGAAACTTCACCTGGCAACTTACTTGCTGCGTATGACTGCAGGCGTGTGTGGGAACGTGGTCTCAGTTGGGCACATTACCATCTTTTCAGACGCTAATTGTGTGCTCTCGGGCAAGTGATAGAAACTTCCTACACTTTTGCTTCTTCATCTGCAAAATAGAATGATAATAGTTCCTGCATCATAGTTTTGATGAGACCTAAATGAGATACCTACGATGAACATTGAATAAACTGGTAGTTTTATTAAGTCAATAAAATATAAATGACATTTGCAGACCATGGTCAGCTAAGGTGGAGCAGAAAAGGGAGAAATAGTAACTGGCACTCAGAGGTGAGATGTGTCTGAAGGGATGGAGGGCTCTTCAGTAGGTGCTGAGAGGGCAAAATAACACAGCACACTTTTTTCCTCCTCTGCCCTTTGTCAGCTGCCCAGAGCATAAGTGATAGAAACTTCCTACACTTTTGCTTCCTCATCTGCAAAGTAGAATGACAGTAGTTCCTACATCATAGTTTTGATGAGACCTAAATGAGATACACTGTGTGGATTGTGTAAATTCTCTCGAATTCCACTTGGGGCTGGCCTTTTCATTCCATTTAAAGACATTTAGTGGTCGGGCACGGTGGCTCACGCCTGTAATCCCAGCACTTTGGGAGGCCGAGGCAGGCGGATCACTTGAAGTTAGGAGCTTGAGACCAGCCTGGCCAACATGGTGAAACCCCAACTTACCTAAAATAACATGGTGCCAGAGATCCCTTGTAGAATTAATGACCATAGCCATCAACAGCAAAAGTGGGGTGGTGGCACTCAGGATTCAAGGCTGAGGTGAATTTCAAATGACACAGTGCTGTCGGGCTGAGTCTGTCTGGGACAGAGCTTTCCTGAGGTGCAGTCACCCTGCTGTGCACGGGGTGCTGAGATCCTGGGGTATATTTAATAACATATATTGGTCAGGAATGGTTACTGTTTACTTTTTTGGGGGAATAACAGAAATGGGAAGAATCAGACTCACAGAGCTGCATTCAGAGTATAATCAATATAGTAGCACTGGTTTGGAAAAACTCAGTACAAGTTCATTTTTTTAGCACACATTTATTATTTGCTTACCATGTTCCAGGAGCTGTTCCAGGCCATTGAGAAAACATTTAGAAACTCATGTACTTTGAGGTAGGGACTATTATGAGTTCCATTTTATAAGTGGGGAAACTGAGGGATGAAGACATTAAGTCACTTGCTAGAGAACACATAGTTAAGTAAATAGCAGAGCCAGGAGGCTGGTTTATTTTGTTTTTGTTTGAGACGGTTATGCCCCATTGCGCAGGCTGAAGTGCAGTGGCACGGTCTCGGCTCTCTGCAGCCTCAAACTTCTGGGCTCAAGAGATCCTCCTGAGTAGATGAGACTACAGGCATGTACCACCATACCTGGCTAATTTTTTTTGTAGGTTTCATAGAGATGGGGTTTCACGATGTTTCCCAGGCTGGTCTCGAACTCCTGGGCTCAATCAATCCATCTGTATTGGCCTCCCAAAGTGCTGGGATTACAGGCCTGAGCCATTGTGCCAGGCATCGGGAGGCTGGTTTAGAGCCTCTGCATTTAATCACTGTGCTACTGAGGCCTCCTTTAGTTCTCTTCGGTGGAGAAATCCTGCTCAACCCTGCTTTTAGGAGCAGCTTAAGGGGTGCTGCCCCAGGTGTTCATAAAATTGTGTGCAGAGAAGTATTTGCACACAGATCCAGGGCAGGAAGGGGGCAGTTTCTGGCTGGTAGAAAAGGGAGGTTTCTCCCTAACCCACTTGGATAAAGATTCATGAGGAATTTTCAAAGGTACGCTGGGCTCTCTTAAAACCAATGGAACAGCTGGAAAAGGAAATGACAAATTTCTCTCTGGCTTTTTTCTTCCACAAATGGGATATGTTTTTATTGAATGCATGTTAAATGAACCACATTGAGGCTGGATTCCAGCCAGCTGATACCCAGTTTCCAGCATAATAAGGGAGTCATTTCTCTCCTTTGTGTTTTTCAGGGTCAAAAAAAAATTTATGGGCACATAATAAGAAGATGCGTAGAACCAATGTCTCAGGCTAGCAATTGGCAAATGCAACATTGTTGGGCCCGAGGCTGGCTGTGAAGTGCTCCTTCTGCGTGTGTAGAACGAACAGGTTGAATGTCTGTGGTTGCTGCTGATTCCTAAGCCTGAATTCACAGCCCACCATGAGTGTGCTTTAGGCCTGCATGGCCTGCAGATTTGTTTTCTATTTTCTTCCTGGTCCAGAGGGCTAGCTCTAATGAATGCATTTTCCTACATTGACATTTTTAACTTCCAAATTATTGTTTACCATTTTACTTGTGGCAAGTGAAATCCAGGTTTTTCTTTGAGGGTATAAAAAAAATCAGTAAGTATTTGGCCCTCTCCGAAGCCTCCCAAGGGTGGCTCCTCCACCACTCATCATCACCAACTTTGAGCTCCAGGTTGAAGAGGAAATGTTGCTTGTGACAGAAATGCCCTTTTCCTGTTTTTGCACTGGCACACATTCTTTGACATTCATTGGTGCTCCAGGGTTAACTTCACTAGTTCCTCCCATGAGAAGGGCAGAGACCTGTTGTGAGATGCTCTGCCTCATCCCTCCCAGGGAATCCAGAGGCAGCCCGGAGCCCAGGCCCTGTTTCCACAGGAGGCCTTGAAACCTGGCCCCTGCCCTGACCAGGCCCTCAGTGTGCCAGGCGCCTCCTGGCTCTGATCAACTGGGCTCAGGGAGGAGAGACATGGAGAATTTGTCTCATGGGAAATTTCTCAGCTTTCTCTTCTACTTTCACACACAGGATACTTCATTTAGGGAATGGAAAGCCACCCTTCCTTTCTGTTCTCTGAAAGTATCTTGGTTTTAAAATTTACAACAGACTTCTAGAGGGCTGGTTACATGGATGTGTGTTTGCTTTATGATGTTATCGAACTGGACATTTACAACTTAGCGATTTTCACTACGTAGACTTTACCTCAACAACAAGATGACTCTGTGATTTGTTATGAAAGAAGCATCGTCGCATCTGTTACCAAGAAAGAACAAAAGGAAGGAGGGCGATGCAGGGTGAAGCTAATCTGTTCGGATTGATGTGAAAATGGCAGGCTCAGGGTGAGACTGATTAAATAATTTTACTTTTAGGTCTTTTCCTAAAGAAACAACGATATCTGCAACAGGTAATAGTTAAATAAATGATGACACGATCAAAATGGGATACTGTTTAAAGAGGATGCTACAAATGTTTATTCATTAAAGCCACTTATAACAGCAACAGTACCATCCCATTTTAAAAAGAAAGACATACTTTACATGTATGTATAGAAAGTAATCAGGAAAAATGTACACCATATTAACAGGTGAAGGAATTATGAGTGGTTCGTATTTCCTTATCTACTTAAGTTTTTTTCTCTTTAATGGTGGCAGGCATTGCTTGTATAATACGGTAAGCAAGGACATTGTTTGGGACAGCAGCTTGGGCTCTCAGCCTCCTTAAGAGAGTAGAGTCAGGTCTGCCTCATCCGCGCATCTGGTCGTTGAGCAGAGGCCAGGGCTGTGTGAGCAGCTCTCCAACAATTGTCTTTACAAAGTGTAAAGAGTCATCAGTGATCCCAACAGCATGTTTGAATCTGGTATCTCAAATTTAGAGATTCAAGAGGGCCTTAGTTTAACCTCACTGATGCTCAGACTCTATGTGTAAAGGAGTGGCCTCTCCTCTTTCATGGGCCCTTCTGCAAGGCAAGGGCTGAGACAGCAATTCTGCCTCCACATAGCGGTTTCACAGAGATTTTCTTTAGCGACCCAGGGATTCATTTTCCAGGGTGAAGATCAGCCTTCACTTTATTTTAGATCTATACAATTTTAGGCTTTATTATATATATTTAAAAAGTTTGATATTGTTCACCTACATTACAGAACTCTGCCAAAGGCAGTTCTCTTCTTTAATTCATTGCCTCCTCGAGGCTCTGGGCACAGTATCCCAGGTTATCCAGAAGTTCTTGTTTCCTTGAAGTTGGAGACTCAAGCACTTCACCCTGAGACAGGGGGGCCTCCGAAAGCAAGCCCTGAACGGTGTGAAGGAAAGAGTCCTGAGCTGGGAAGCAAGGTCCCTCCAGCTCCCGCTCCAACCCTGGCTTGCTGCGTGCCGCTGATCAAATTGTCTCTGGGCGTCAGCCTCCTCCTTTGTAAAATGGGCGGAGAGGAGGTTGAGATGGCTGGGTGCCTCCCGCTCTTGTCAGCACGATTCTGAGAACAGGCTCCGCGGGCGGCTCTGGCCTGCCCCTTTCCACCCGCTACCCCAATGTGCGCCCAAAAGTATTTTGAGCCTTGTGGTGTACTGTAGATTTTACCTAGTTTTGTTTCCCGTCAAACACATAAAGAAAAAGTATTCTTTCTCACCTCACCCCCACTAAAATAATAATCACGAGAATGAATACATAGGGAGGAAGACTGGACAAAATGAAAGGGAAGGACTTGCTCTCTCAACAGGCAAGATCTCAGTGTGAAGTAACGTAGTGGCTGTCGCACAGGGTTAGACGTATCTCTCCGAAGGGCTGGGCTTGCCTCCAGACTTGACCGCAGGCCTGAAAGAGAGGAAAGCCACCATCGTCGTAGCGAGAACTCCATCCGTGCAACATCCATGCATGTCCCGCCTCCCAAACCCCCAGCCTCTGAAAGATCTGAGAACCTGCCCCTGGGGCCCCAGCATGGGACTAGGGGAACGACCTCAGCAGAGCACCCTGCCGAGTGCCTCACGTGCACATCTCATGTCATCCTCACAGCAGCCTTGGGGTGGGCTCTGAGCTTGAGAAGTTAAACTTGCCTAAGCTCACACATCTAGGGGGTGGCTGAGCCAGGATCTAAAGGGAGTTAGTCTAGCTTCCTGGAGCCCTTGTCAGGGTCTCCACAGAGGTCTGAGAGTAAGGCTGATAATCAAAGTCATTCGCTGACCTGAGTCTCAGCCCTCGAGGATCACAGGGATCGAAGAGGATGTCAGCAAATCACCACCATCAGCCAAATGAAGTTACGCTAAAAACGTGTGTTAATTCAGCACCAGGCTAGCACCTCCTAAATATGCTAATTCATCATGAGTGTCATGTCTGCACTCTTAGCCCTCTAAAGCCTCTCCGTTGAAGCTGAGCTGCCCGCCGTCATCATTAAGTATATTAACTCGGGTGGTGAAATTTCCCCAGATGTGTTTAATCTGTATAGCTTTGTATTTTAAGGCAGAATTTTATTCTCAGTTATTCATCTCAAAATGAGAGTTTTCAGAAAAGATAGAGAAAAGGGATGATTCTCCTGCAAAAGTTCCCAAGTGCACCCCGAATAATAAAAATGCTAAAAAACTTTCTCCTTTTTTGTGTATGTGATGGAATCGTGCTCTGTTACCCAGGCTGGAGTGCCGTGGCACGATTTCAGCTCACTGAATCTGCCTCCCGGGTTCAAGTGATTCTCCTGCCTCAACATCCTGAGTAGTTGGGATTACAGGCACGCGCCACAACATCCAGATGATTTTTAAAGAGTCTTTATTTCCGTGGTACATCACCTATAACATATGCATTGGAAATTCATTGCATTTCCATTGTTAAAAATAACAATGTGTGAAGTCCTGAACTTGGATTCCCTCAGAAAAATGTAAAGGAGTATAAAATGCAAACTCCAGGTACAAAATGTAAACTATTTCATCTACTGGAAAGAACTGGTGTACATAGTCGGTTATCCTTAACACTTCAGCCTGCAACCACGGGAAGGTGTCTGAGCCTTGGCTGGAATTTGCGGCTCCACTACTTGCAGGCAGTATGGCTTTGGACAAATCACGAAGTGTTCTGAGCCTGGGTCCTTATCTGTAAAATGGAGGTGATCATAACTACTTTAAAGGTTGTTATAAAACTTAAAAAAAATATCTATAGGCCGGGCGCGGTGGCTCAAGCCTGTAATCCCAGCACTTTGGGAGGCCGAGGCGGGTGGATCACGAGGTCAAGAGATCGAGACCAGCCTGGTCAACATGGTGAAACCCCGTCTATACTAAAAATACAAAAAATTAGCTGGGCATGGTGGCACGTGCCTGTAATCCCAGCTACTCAGGAGGCTGAGGCAGGAGAATTGCCTGAACCCAGGAGGCGGAGGTTGCGGTGAGCCGAGATCATGCCATTGCACTCCAGCCTGGGTAACAAGAGCGAAACTCCGTCTCAAAAAAAAAAAAAAAAAAAAAAAAAAAAAAAAAAAAAAAAAAAAAAATTCTATAAAGCAAGTAACGTGTATGGTAACTTTCATCAAATGGTTATTATTATTGATAATCTGAGTTTAATCGTGCCTTTGCCACTTTGGGTAGGTTTCCTAATCCTTGAGCCAATGAGCTGTGAGATGGGACAAGGTTGCTGTTTTATTTTTTAAGTGCCAGGCCAAATAAGATGGAGACTTACTGGAGTCACACTGCTCTCAGCACCAGCCTAACCCAGGCCTCCTTTTTCTCAAGGATGCGGGCCAGAGGCCAGCCTCAGCTCCTCTTTGCTCTTGAACGAGCTGACTCCCTGCCCCAGGACTCCACGGCCATGACCTCCCTTTGGGAAAAGTTCCCACTATTTGCTGCTGCAGAAATCAGGACCCCACCCCAGGGCTGCCCCAGGTGAGCAGGCTGAGGGTTCAAAAGAGACTCACCGGGGACATTTGCAAACACGTCTTCGGTTCCCTGGATAAGGAGAAAGAAGGGAAAAGTGAGTGCCCCCATCCACCAGTAGCCCCCAAAGACGGGGTGTTTTGCTTGTTTTATTTTGTGTTTTGGTTTTACAAAAAAAATTATTTCAGAATGATCATGGGCTGAAATTGGATGGGGCAGATAGCGAATTGCCCCTACGAATTCTCCTTCCTTTCCCCTATTTCTTTGAGGATTATAACGCTTGAAACCCAAGTAAGGATTTCTCATCCATCCTTCGTCTCAAGCATCAATTTAAAGAAAAAAAAAATGCAACTACAGACGTGAGTGAACACGAGGAACCTGTAGACCTGATCCCGCACCTCCCCTGCATGGGACCCAAAGCGGGGTGGGCGGCTCGCGGGAAGGGAACCAAGGGTGAACTGGTCGTGGTTTTGACCTAACTCTTATGGTCACTTGACCCAGGGCCACAGTGGCCCCTCCCAGCGGGCGTTTGTCCTGTGTCCCGACCTGTGCGCGAGCTGCGGGCTTCGCTGACAAACACACCCGTTGCAGCGCCTCTGGGAACAGGGCTTTACCTTCCCAAAGCCTCTCCAAGAGCGCCAGAAGGAGCAGGAAGGACTCCCTCGCGTTCTGTCTCCAGGAAAGAAGCTCCTGTACCTGTGGGGCAGCTCGGGAGTCCCAGAAATCTCTCAACCCACCGCCCGCAAGGTCTGCCTGGAGCTAGCAGCGCCGAGGGCGGGAGCTGGGTGGACTCATCCTCGCCGCGATTCCTCGGGACTTACTGTGATTGCAATAAACGGTGATGACCAGTGACAGGAGAAGGACCCCGCAGGTCCCGGCCAAGGGCACCCAGATGTAGATATCACAGGCGAAGTCCAGCCCCCTCGTGTCCACTGACGACACCAAAGACAACAACATTTAGGAGCGGGCCCAGGATCCCCCGACCCGGCCCACCGTCCCGGGCACGTCTGTTGGCCTCAGGTCTCGGTTTCCCACCACTTGGACAGCCCCCGACTCTACCTACAATATCAGGGCTGCCCCTGGCATGGGCTCTCCCCGCGGTCCGTGCCGCCCCCGCCCCGGGACCCCTCACGTCTCACCTGCGCCCCCCGCCGGGGGCCGGCAAGCCTGTGGACGCAGGGACAGGGGCTGCGACGCGGTGGTGGGCTCCGGTGTGGGTGGTCGCGGCGCTGGCGTCGTGGTGGGCTTCGCTGCAGGAGCAACAGAGCGTGGTCGGGGTCCAGGCTGGGGTTACGGACCGGCCCCTACCCAGCCTGGCCCCGGGCGCCTTTCCCCATGGGGGAGCCTCCCCCCGGGTTTTCTGGGAGAAGGGATGGCAGAGGAGACGGGATGAAGACTCGGGGATACTCGCCGACCCCTGTGCTCAGCCCTGGCTCAGCCCTGAGCACGCGGCGCCCGGGGCCAGAACGCAGGAACACGCTTCCTGGCACCCGGCCTCTCTCCTGGGCTGAACCAGCAACCCTGGAGCGCGGGTTGATTGCTGTCCGCATTTTACCCACGAGCAAACAGAGGCGCAGAGAATTTTAAGTCGTTTGCCCAGAACCGCGCAAGCATCCAAACTCGAGCCCAGATCAGCCGGACTTAAAAAGCCATCTCCAGTCCCCAGTCAGCCGCAGGTTAGCCTCAGTTTGCCCGTCTGTGAAATGGGAACAGTATCTAAGTCGCTTCCAGGTGTTCTAGGAGGCTTGAAAGCAGGGCCTCTGTGTGGAAAACAAAGTGAGGGGAACCCCAAGCCCCACGTGGAGAGGCGCCGCAGCCCGCGCCCAGACCTGGCAGGAAGACCGGCACGAAGGGGCTGAAGTACATGATGGAGTTGCTCAGGGCCGAGCAGAAATAGAAGCCCTGGTCCTCCTCGCGGAAGTCGCGCAGGGTGAGAATGAAGCTGTCCCCCATCTTCTTGCCGGAGAAGCGCTGGGCGTCCAGCCCATCGGCCACCTTGGGCTTGGTTTGGGAGATGTACAGGAGGAAGGTGGGGCTGGCGGCAGCGCCGCGCTTCTGGAAGAGCCACGAGCAGCCCGAGGACGGGTTGGACAGCAGCACCTCGCACTTCAGCTCCACCTTGTCGCCCAAGTTCCAGGTCCGATCCAGCGGCGACACCCGGAACCGGCTCGGCCTGGCAGCGTCTGCAGGCAGCAGGCAGCGAGGCTAAGTCCCGCGCCCCCCCGACAGCCCCACCCCTGCCTTCCCGGGGGTCGCAAACTCACGGAGCAGCAGGGCCAGCGGCAGGAGCAAGGCGGTCACGGGAGAGGCCATGACGCGCTCCCCAGGACGCGGCGCGGCTCGGCTCGAAGCTCGGGCGCGAGGAGAGGCGCACGGGAGCCGGTGGGGCGCAGAGCGGGGGGAGCGGGGGAGTTGCGCCCTTCGACCTGCCCAGAGACTGATTTCGCATTTGGAGGATGTGATGTCACCTGAAGCCCCCGCCGAGGAGAGTCACCCTCCTTTTCGCGGTTGTCGCCCTCCAGCCGGGTGAGGAGTTTGCGGGCCGTGAGTGGGGCCGTCGAGGTAGCCTGGCGGGGCACCTGGAGACAGCTGAAAACTGAGGGTTTGGGGATGAGGAAAAGGGCTTGGAAATAGTCCTTGGAAATGGCTGTCTTGTGAGATTGACAGAGTGGGTGAAGAGAGACCAAAGATTTCAAGAAGTGAGGGTGAGAGCAGGCAGGAAAGGAGGGGGGTGTCCCTTCCCTTGCCCTCACTTAAGGGGTCTCTTGAACTTTGGGGCTTTTTATCGGCAAAATGGACACTGAGGGCTGAAAAGGAAGAAGAGCTAGCGACCTGCCCGCTTCTCGGGAACTCGGGCAGGGCAGCCGCGGTTGTTCACCGAGGAAGGGCCCTTTCCCTTCCCCCAGAAGATTTCCATGAGGGCGGCAGCAGTTGAAGCCTTGGGTGGCGCTGCTGACCTCACCCTTCCGGGCTCTCACCCAGAGGCTAAACTCACCACACAGCCTCATTTCTTCTTGCGGCCCTTGCAAGAGCCTCCACACCAGTCTCTCTCCTGACTTGTCTTCCAGCCACGTTGTTAAAAAAAAATTATTATTCTCCCTGTAATTCCAGCACTTTGGGAGGACGAGGCAGGCAGATCACCTGAGGTCGGGAGTTCCAAACCAGCCTAACCAACATGGAGAAGCCCCGTCTCTACTAAAAATACAAAATTAGCCAGGCATGATGGCAGGTGCCTATAATCCCAGCTACGTGGGAGGCTGAGGCAGGAGAATCTCTTAAACTCGGAAGGCGGAGATTGCAGTGAGCCAAGATTGTGCCATTGCACCCCAGCCTGGGCAACAAGAGCAAAACCCCATCTCAAAAAAAAAAAAAAAATTATTATTATTCTCATAAAAGGGATCTGACAACGTCACTCCTGCAGCTTCCCATGGTCTGCATTGCTGGATGGAAACTCAACCCCAGCTTGGTTGACCAGGCCTAGGGTGTTGGCTCCTTCCAGCCTCTGCACAGCCCCCTGCCCTGCCTTTCCCATACACCTGCAGCTGCAGCTTCACAGGCTTGAAGTCATCCAGCTACTGCGCTCTGTGCTTTCATATCCTTGCACTTACAGTCCCTATCAGAACAGGGATACCGGTCTGCTTACGCCCTGGAGCCAGCTCCTGTGCTGTCTCACTTGCACCTCATTTCCTTCACCCTCAGCTCTGGGTGCTCTGCAGGGAGGTGTGGGTGACATGGGTGAATGTTTGGTGGATGTGGTTTTCCTTCTTCTATCCCTGGCACACATGTGTCGTCCTCTTCCTTTTGCTTCCGTTAAAAAAAAAAAAAAGGCTGGAGTCTCACTATTTTGCTCAGGCTGAGCTTGGGACTCCTGAGCTCCAGTGATCCTCCCGCCTCAGTCTCCTGAGTAGCTGGGACTATAGGCTCATCCTTCTTTTTTGTCTGTTGCTGTCCTGAAACCTTTCCCCAGTGGCATGCCCTCTTCCCATTTCTTCAGGGTTTCTGAGTCTTTCCACTTTGAATCCCCTAATGGCTGCACCTCACATTGCTACTACTTGATCCTAGAGGCAAGCCACCAAGCATTCTGTGTTCATGTCTGGCCCACCAACGAGTTCTCCTGGACCAGGACTGTGCCCCAGACTTCATGATGTGTCTTCCATCCCCAGAAACACAGCATGGGCTGAGCTGTGCTTGTTGAACTGTGCTCTCCTTGTCCTTGTGAGGTCCAAATTTAAGTGTTGGGTGGGATTTTTTTGTTGTTGCTGTTTTTTTTTTTTTTTTTTTTTTGAGATGGGGTCTGGTCTGTTTCCCAGGATGGAGTGCAGTGGCATGATCTCAGCTAACTGCAACCTCTACCTCCCAGGCTTAAGTGATCCTCCCACCTCAGCCTCCCAAGTAGTTGAGATCACAGGAGTGCACCACCATGCCCGGCTAAATTTTTGTATTTTTGGTAGAGATGGGGTTTCACTCATGTTGCCCAGACTGGTCTCCAGTGTCTGAGATCAAGCACTCAGCCCCGCCTTGGTCTCCCAAAGTGTTGAGATTATAGGTGTGACCCACCATATCTGGGACTGGATGGGCTTTTTTCCCCCCTAATTATTTGGATTTCAGTACCTCCTTCTAGGTTCCTCAAAGCATCCAAGATGCTTATTCTAACATGGTATATTTTATATTCAGAAAAAATTTTAATGTCTTTTAAGAGACAAGAGTGTAATATGTTCTTGAGAAAGTTCAGACAATGCAATAACAAACAGAGAGTTCCCTGTCTCAACTATCATCACTGTCATCTGCTCTCCACGGAAGACAGATAGTATCCATACATAAACAGATGTTTTATACATCATCTTAGACACATGGGATTGTATGAGGTCTACATTTTTTGCAACCTATCTTGTTTCACAGTAGGAGAACTTTCAGCAGGTATAAATCCACCCCATTCTTATAAATGGGTGCATTTTATATGGGTGTTCCATAATTTAATTCTGCTGTTAGTGGACAAATTTGGCAATTGCCCATTATTGCAATGCTATCCAGGCTGTGGTAGGTACAATGTATCTGTATCACTGAGGACTTGCACCAGTACCTGCAGCTTTTTCAAATGGAAGATGAGGGAGTTGAGGAAGAAAGCACCTTTGCATTGATGGTTAGAAGTGGCATATTGATGTATGCATGTGTGTGTGTGCATGGTATGTGGGTCCCTTGCTGTATAGACATAGTACTGTCCCTCAGCTCACATGAATGAAGGAGACAAGGAAGCAGTAAAATCCAGGCAGGCCACCAAGACATCAATCCTTGCTCTAGATGGCAGTTTGCCATTTTGCTCAGCACCACCAGCACTGTATCAGGAGTGTCAAATAGCCCTACTGGCCAAAGGCTACAATCAGGAAGGTGGTAAAGATGGCTAGACATGAAACTACACTTGCCCAGTGGTGGAAGCATTGAGGGGCCTAGAATCAACCTCCACACATTTGGATCTTGGGAACCAGGCGCCTGAGTATGATGATGGCCAGATTTTGGGGTGTACTGCTTGAAAATAGAGTAGTTCCATCTTAGTCTCCCGGAAATCAGCTTGGGGGCCTTTTAGCTCTGCGAGTTGTGGGGAAGACAAGGCAACATGTCAAACCCACCAAGGAGGCTTTGTGACCCCAATGATATTTTTCACAGAACACAGTGCATTCTTGATGTAACCACAATGACATCCGCCTTGCAGTAGGCAGAAGAACAGATGCAATTGCACAAGTTCTGGAGATACTTTCTATCGACCAGGTGTGCAGATGGCTGGGTTGGGCCTATCCGTCACTGCCAGGTAAGCTCCCACACCCCACACTGCAGCACTCACTTGGGATGGCATGAAGAAATGTGAATGACTGCATTCCTTTAAGCAAGCCCCTTATTTTAAAAAATATCCAGAGGCAAATAGGGTAAGATAGTAACCAGTTTCTGTGCTAAGTAGTAAGCAGTTTCTATGCTTATTTAAACTGGTCCATGGAAATGGAAAATTTTAATTTAGGTTGAAGACGTTTTCAAAATCCATAGCTGGGCAGAGCAGTGATAGGAATTTCATCAGGGTTCTGTGCCACTCCTCCTAAGACATGGACTGCAGGGACAGCCTGAAATCACGGCTGGGAAATTGCCTGCTGTATCCCCACTGCCAATTCAGGTCTATGGAGATGTTACTGTTCTTGGAAGGAGTTAGCTTGTCCAGGGCTAGAAACTCTGGAATTATCAGGGCTTTGTTTTATCTCAATTACAAATGCCAATCGATTTGGCCTCACTTTGGTCATCTTTATTTTCCTCCACCCTGAATTCCCCAAGTTCATCTAGGCTGCTGTCCTTATTTCCTGGACTTTTGCAGTGGTCTTTTAACTGGCCATCCCCATGTCTGCTCTGGTCTCTTCTAGTGAAAATCTCATCATGCCAGCCCTCTGCTTCAACCTGAAAGGGCTTCCTGGTGTCCCTAGGAGAATGTCAGGATCCCTAACGTTGCCTGTGAGGCCCTGCACACTTGGCTTCATAGTCTCAGTCCTCTCTCCCCATTACTTTCTTCACTTCTCCTAGGTTCAGCATCTCTCATTTCTCAAAGGGGCCCTAGTCCTTACCAATTCAGAGCCACTAAGCATGATATTCCCTCAACCGAGAATGTTCTCACCTCTGTTCTCTGCTTACCAAACTCCTCTCCCTTAAGACCCAGCTCAAGCTTCTCCTTCCTGTGGGGTTCAGCTCCTTCCTCTTGCCACTCCCAGACAGTATAGACCACATCCTTCTCTTCTCTGTGTCACCCAGACCTTGGGTATCTGCAGACTAGAGCACAATGGTTTGCCTGTCCAGCTCGACCACCAAACCCTTGGTCCCTTGAGGAAGGAGCCTTGTACCTCTCATGTTTATACCAGGGTGCCAAACAGAGGGCTTGGCACACACTTGAGTGGCACACACTCAAGAAATTCTTGCTCAGTAAAAGCTAAAGGAAGGCAGAAGTAGGGTATAGCAGACCAGAGGAGGCTGAGATAGTTCATTTCAGGTAAAGGTGGTCAGAAAAGGCTTCACACATAGTTAGGTGTGAAGATAAAGGAAGAATTAGGAAAGAAGTTGGTTAGAATGAGGCATTTGATATTTCTGATTAAGATTGGTTGACACCATGCTTTAACACACAGTAATCGTGTAGTTAAAAACAAAAGGAAGAGGAGGAAGGGGAGAAGGCAGATGTACTCAAAAGCAAGATAAACATCTTAAAGGATGTAGTTTTAGGGCAACGGCTGGAATCAGGGGTTGGCTTGCTGGGATCTGTTCTTAGCAAACCATTCTCGGGCCTGGGTCTTGAGGGTCTCTTCTTAGTGCAGAGACACCAAGAATTTGACTCTTCCAGCTAACGAAGTTTCATAGTGCTGTGGAGGAGGAGGGCAGCCAGGTTCCCCTGGGGAGGTCCCTGGCTTCCCTGTGGGGAGGCTGGAGCCAGGCTCTCTGCTTGAAACAGGGATCTGGATCTGGGTTTCTCTTGACTGAAAGAGATTCCACAGGCACCTATGTAAGGCCTAGTTCTGACTGTGGGCCATGGAAAGTCAGAAGCTACTAAAAAAGAGAGAGTAAAGAGAGGAAGAGAGAGAGTAAAGAGAGGAAGAGAGAGAGTAAAGAGAGGAAGAGAGAGAGTAAAGAGAGGAAGAGAGAGAGTAAAGAGAGGAAGAGAGAGAGTAAAGAGGAAGAGAGAGAGTAAAGAGAGGAAGAGATTTTCAAAAATTTCTATTCAAGATAATCCTGCACACACACTCAAAATTCAAAGTATATATAAGAAAGATTCAACAAGTGGAATGTGAATTCACTTCCCCAAAGATGAAAATTATTGAACAATTTGAAAAAAGTTTAAAATAAAGAGAACAACAAATGCAGAAAATGCAGAAATTAAAGAAGAACAGTTGAAGATGATAAATACTGAGCATAGTGGAAATGAACTCTCCAGGTATAAACTAGGATATACTCTAGGTTGGGCATGGCTGAAGGGATAATAGAGCATTGGGAGCTAGTATTGAGAAATTCACAGAGAATACAACACAGGGAGATGGAAACAGTTTTAAAAAGCTGTTGAGATGTATATCAGCATGGTGAAATGTTTAATAGGATTTCAGAAAGGGGAGAACAAAGGGAATGTGGAGAAGGAATACTGGAAGAAAGGATGGCTGAAAGTTTTGACAATTAAAGACAAACATTCTCAGATAAAAAATGCTCTCAGTGCCAGGTATAAAAACATACATATCTTTGCACATATCAAAGTAAATTATAAGACATAAAGAGTAAAGACAAGAGGGCATCCCAGGAAGCTAGGATGTCTGAAATACACTCAGGGGAATCCTTAGATGCAGATTGGATTGGTCAGAGAAGGTAAGAAGCTGAACTGTTATGGGGGAAAATGTACACATTTTGGTTACACCTTGCATTGACTCTCTGTCATCCCCCTCCCTTGGTGCTGACACATGCCTACTGTGAAGCTGAATTGGGTCAAAATGAAGTTGATCCAATGGTCCTGTAGAGTTGATGTTCATGGTTTCTTTGAATAAACATAGAAATTGATCTTCACAGTCTTAAAACCTGAGAAACTTACATTTGTCTTATCTAAGTTCCTTTCTAGGGAAACCAACCATCAGGCCTCCCAGATAGTAGCAACGAGCTGAAACTCACTAGACCACTTATTTTGAACAATGAGGCATCAGACTCTTCAGCTGGCATGATTGCCTAACCAACCTCCTGTTTCCTGTTGACCAACTCCTTTTCCTTACTCCTCCCTACTTCCTATTTTCCCATACATGATTACACGTCTTCCCTGCTATGTAAACTCCTTAATTTTAGTTGGTCAGAGAAATGGATTTGAGACTGATCTCCCATCTCCTTGGCTACAATACCTAACTAAACTCTTCTTCCTTGGCAATGCTTGTTGTCTCAGTGATTGGCTTTCTGTGAGGCAAGCAGAAGGACCCAGATGGATCCCCTGATGTTTTGGTAACAAAATTGTTGTAGATCTTTAGTCTCAAGAACACTAAAACAGAAGTGTTCTGCATGCAACTGGAGAGCCAGGATTTGAGTTCAGGAGAGAAGCCAGGGCTGGGGATGAAGCCTTGTGAAGAAGGTGCTAAGTTGTGAGAGTGGGTGTCATTCCAAAGGAAGGTGGTATAGAAAGAAACATACAGAAGAAGATATGGAACCTTCAGGGAAGGCTTATATTGAAGAGCAGGAAATACAATGTTGGCAAGGAATCCAGGTAGTACGGGAAATTCAGAATGGGGCTTCAGAAGGTAGAAAAACTTCACAAGGGAGGTTTGGGCTATAAGAGAGGCACAGAGAGGTCATCAAAGCCTGTGGCAGGTAGAGATTTTAAGCTCATGTCTGCCCCTGGCCCATATGAGGACATCCTATGTTTGTCGTCGGTGGATAATAAGAAGGAAAACTCACAGGAGAAAGACCAACAAGGGAGGGAGGGGACAGCATGGGGAGTTGTGGAGGGTAATCGTGGATGAAGTGATGTTAACGTCTGAACTTGATTTATTATTCACTCATTTACATATTTCTGCTATTCACTTAGAAAAAAGTTTTGAAAACATTTTAACATAGAACAATACACCAAATAATATAAAATACCCACTCCTTAAAACTTTTAAGTGTTAACATTTTGTTGTATTTCCTTCATATAAACATTATAGATAAAATTGTACCCTCCCAAGTACTCCCCCACCTGCCTTCTCACCAAATTTGGAGTTTTGTTTATTAATTATGACAGAAAGATGTTAATTTTTTAATTCTTAATTTTTTTACCTTTTCTATGGTGCTGAGACAGAAAGATGCCAAATTTCCAGTGATTGTGGATTTATCTATTTCTCCTTTTAATTCTGTCTATATTTTGTCTTCTATATTTTGAAGCTTTGTTATTAGGTGCATACACATTTAGAATTGTTGTGTCTTCTGGATGAATTGACTCTTTTAACATTGTGAAATGTCTGTCTTTACCTTTGGTAATATTTTTTTTTGAGGTTTACTTTTGTTTCATAAGGAACACAGCTTTCTAATGCTTGCCATTACCATAATGCATCTTTTTCTTTTTCTTTCTTTTTTTTTTTTAAGACAGAGTCTAGCTCTGTTACCCAGGCTGGAGCGCAGTGGTGAAATCTCCACTCACTGCAACCTGCACCTCTGGGGTTCAAGCAATTCTCTTGCCTCAGCCTCCTGAGTAGCTGTGACTATAGGTGTATGCCACCATGCCCAACTAATTTTTGTACCCTTTATAGAGATGGGGTTTCGCCATGTTGGCGAGGCTGGTCTCAAACTCCTGACCTCTGGGAATCCATCCGCCTTGGCCTCCCAAAGTGGTAAGATTACAAGCATGAACCACTGAGCCCAGCCTGCATAATATGTCTTTTTCGATCCATTTACTTTCGACTTTCCCTTCTCTGTTCTGAAATTGTTACTAGATATGTATACATGTATATGTGCACATATATATTAATGCTATATAATTTTATTTTCTGAGAGTTTCAAAATACAGAAATGTTATTATTGTATGTCTTTGAGCCATATTGATACATACAGATTTATTTTAAATGCTGTATGGTGTGTTGTCTTGTGAATGTACCACATTTTCATGTTCACTGGTTCTTGAACCTCTAGAGTGTTCATCTCTCTGCAGGTACATGGAAGCTGTTCTTAAGGATATGCATAATTTTAAGAAAATTTTTTTCCAGATTCTCAACTCCCACTGACTCTCTTTTCGTAAAATGGATCTGCCCAAGAACAAGTGCCTGTGTTTAGGCTTTGTGCTGGTTCTCCTTTCTGGCCTATTCTTTCATGATTGTTTTATATCCCACCTTAAAACTGAAAGGCAAACTTCCCACCTCTTGTTCTTTTTTTTTTTTTTTTTTGCAGAAAGGTGATTTTATTTAGGTAGCGAAAAGAGAAGGAAAGAAGAGAAAGGCTTCCACGAAGAGCGTGGAAGGGGATTCCCAAGGGGAAAATCCCGGAGGGAGCTCCCACCATGTGGGAGGGGATTCCGGAAAGGTAGAAAATCCCCCTTTTTTTTTTTTTTTTTTTGAGACGGAGTTTCACTGTTGTTACCCAGGCTGGAGTGCAATGGCGCGATCTCGGCCCACCGCCACCTCCACCTCCTGGGTTCTGGCAATTTTCCTGCCTCAGCCTCCTGAGTAGCTGGGATTACAGGCATGCACCACCATGCCCAGCTAATTTTTTGTATTTTTAGTAGAGACAGGGTTTCACCGTGTTGACCAGGATGTCTCGATCTCTTGACCTCGTGATCCACCCGCCTCGGCCTCCCAAAGTGCTGGGATTACAGGCTTGAGCCACCGCACCTGGCCCCCCTTGTTCTTTACTATGACCCGGCAGTGGGTGCATAATCCTCTGGACCACCAATAAAAAGACAAATCCAGCCAGGTGAGGTGGCTCAAGCCTGTAATCCCAGCACTTTGGGAGGCCGACTTGGGTGGATCACAAATTCAAGAAATCAAAATCATCATGGCCAACATGGTAAAACCCCGCATCTACTAAAACTACAAAAATTAGCTGGGCACGGTGGTGCACATCTGTGGTCCCAACTACTCAGGAGGTTGAGGCAGGAGAAGAATTACTTGAACCTTGGAGGTGGAGGTTGCTGTGAGCCGAGATTGCGCCACTGCACTCCAGTCTGGCAACAGAGTGAGACTCCGTCTAAAAAAAAAAAGACAAATCCAAACATTTTTCATATAATGTCCATTCATTAGAAATTGTCAAAGAATGCATTTCTCCTGAACAGAGTCCCCAGTATCCAGGTAAAGAGTCATCTGGGAGGGATGCAGGAGGTAGAGTTCCTCACCGCAGACCTCAGGGCCTCATCACTCTATCTAGTTCCCTATCACAGAGCTAGAATTCAGAGGTGAGACAGTCATTATTAGGATGCATATTAACATGTTCATTATGATTGCAAAACGATCCAGACTTTTTTTTTTTAAACAGAAAGTAGATCTGATTTGTTAATTTGTTTGACATTGAAGACCAGCTTTGTCAATAAGGCAGTATTTTAATTTTCCTTGAATCCAATGAACTAAAGCTTTTGCTCCAAGGTTTTGGTGAAAATCAAGTTGAGTGCTCAAGAAACAGATTAGAAAAAGAAAACAATTTTAACAAGTTAAAAATCTGTGGTCAGATAAAAGCATTTTGGCCAGGCATGGTGGCTCACACTTATAATCCCAGCACTTTGGGATGCCGAGGCGGGCGGATAACTAGGTCAGGAGTTTGAGACCAGCCTGGCCAACATGATGAAAGCCTGTGTCTACGAAAAATACAAAAAAAAATTTAGCTAGGTGTGGTGGCATGTGCCTGTAATCCCAGCTACTTAGGAGGCTGAGGCAGGAGAATTGCCTGAACCCAGGAGGTGAAGGTTGCAGTGAGCTGAGATCATACCACTGCACTCCAGCCTGGGTGACAGAGCAAGACTCCTTCTCAGGAAAAAAAAAAAAAAAGATAAAAATGTTTTATCGGCCGGGCTCAGTGGCTCATGCCTGTAATCTTAGCACTTTGGGAGGCTGAGGTGGGCGGATCACGAGGTCAAGAGATGGAGACCATCTTGGCCAACATGGTGAAACCCCATCTCTACTAAAATATACAAAAATTAGCTGGGCATGGTGGTGAGCACCTGTAGTCCCAGCTACTCAGGAGGCTGAGGGAGAAGTATCGCTTGAACCTGGGAGGCAGAGGTTGCAGTGAGCCAGGATCGCACCACTGCACTCCAACCTGGCTCCTGGTGACAGAGTGAGACTCTCTCTCAAAAAAAAAAAAAAAAAAAAAGTGTTTTATCAAAATATTGTGTGTGCTGGAATTTGTCTTGAAATTAAATTAAAAATATTTCTAATACTCCAACACTTACCAAGTTAATCAATTTAGGCAATTGTTTTTAGGTGAAAGAAGAATAATGTCATTGATGTCTACTTGGTAGGCTTTGGTAAAACCTAGTTTAGGGCTTCCAGAAACTGAGAAAGTGAGTAACTCTAAAGATGGTAACAAACCCACATGCAGGTCAGTGGTTCCCAAGTCGTTGCTTTTAACAAAATTGGAAGAAGGTCTTCTAGATTTGGCAACTATCCCAGGTTGAATTGTGTCCCCCCAGTTCATTTGTTGAAGTCTTATACTCTAGTACCTCTGAATGTGACCTTATTTGGAGAAAGGGTCCTTACAGAGGTAATCAAGTTCAAATGAGGCCATTAGGATGGGTCCTAATCCAATATAACTGGTGTCCTTATGGAGAGGAGCAATCAGGACACACACGGAGAACAACATCTGAAAACAGGCAGAGATGGGGTGATGCTTCTGCAAGCCAAGGAATGTCAAAGATTGCCAGCAACTGACTAGAAGCTAGGTGAGAGGCATGGAACAAATTTCTTCTCCAGGCCTCAGAAGGAACACACCCAGGTGACACCTTGATCCTGGACTTCTAGCTTCCAGAACTGTGAGGCAATAAGTTTCTTTTGTTGAAGCCACTTCGTTTGTTGTACTTTGTTAGAAGAGCCCGAGCAAACTAATACAGCAACTAATAGATCATTAAAATTAATTTTTGATGATAGATAACATTATGTTTGTTGCCTTTTTGTTTTTATTTGCTTTTTTCTCTTTTTTTTTTTTTTTTTTTTTTTTTTTTTTTTCTGGAGACAGGGCTTTGCACTCTTGCCCAGGGTGGAGTGCAGTGGAGTCACCACAGCCTCAACGTCCTAGGTTCAAGCAATCCTCCTACCTCAGTCTCCCAAGTAGCTGGGACTACAGGTGCAACACCATCATACCTAGCTAACTTTTTGTAGACATGGGGTTCACAATGTTGCCCAGGCTGGTCTTGAACTCCTGGACTCAAGACATCCATCCATCCACCTTGGCCTCCCAAAATGCTGGGATTACAGACACGAGCCACTACACCCAGCTCATGCTTTTGTCTTTTGGAAAAAAAAAGAAGAGAAAGAAAGAAAGGAAAAAGTTAAAAGATTTAGTGGTTCTGCTGTAACAAAACCAACTATTCATTTATGAAGACAAAATTTCTCAGTACTTAACATTGTATAACAAACAAAAATAAAACAAAATTAATGTTGAGCTCTGTCTCATTCTAGCAATCAAAAAATCTTGCTATTTTATGGGTTCATTAATTAATTGGACCCCGGAATTCATTTGTGAGGGGATCCATTTTGTTAAGAGCTGAATTTTCCCCCAAAATTACTTAAAAAATTTTTTTGGGGGAGATAATTGTAGATTGACATGTAGATACAAGAAAGAGTACAGAGAGATTACATACCCTTCACCCAGTTTCCCCTAACAATGGTTACTTATTTATTTATTTTTAGAGACAGAGTCTTGTTCTGTTGCCTAGGCTGGAGTGCAGTGGTGTGATCTTAGCTCACTGCAGGCAACCTCCACCTCCCAGGTTCAAGCGAGTCTCCTGCCTCAGTCTCCCAAGTAGCTGGGATTACAGGCACCCGCTACCATGCCTGGCTAATTTTTGTATTTTTAGTAGAGACAGGATTTCGTCATGTTAGCCAGGCTGGTCTCAAACTCCTGATCTCTAGTGATTTGCCTGCCTTGGCCTCCCAAAATGCTGGGATTACAGGTGTGAGCTACCATGCCTGGCCAAAGGTTACTTTTAATATTCATTAATTTTAAAGGCTTATAGTTTATTTTACGCTATAAAGGACAATTGTGCACAATTAATAGTTGCAATGATGACATAATCTAAATAAACATTTAATATTTAGAAACATGATTATAGAAATTAAAAATTCATCTCATATACTATTTTGGCAGAGAAGTATGAAATATTGATCAATATAAGGTGCACCTACTATATTAAACTTTTATGGAGGAAGTAGAATATAATTCATAAATTCATTTATTTTTATTTTTTATTTTTTTGAGACAGAGTCTCACTCTGCCACTCAGGCCAGACGGCAGTGGCATAATCTCCACTCACTGCAACCTCTGCCTCTTGGGTTCAAGTGATTCTTGTGTCTCAGCCACCTGAGGAGCTGGGATTACAGGTGTGCACCACCATGCCTGGCTAATTTTTGCATTTTAAATTTTTTTTTTTTTTTTTTTTTTGAGAGGGAGTTTCGCTCTTGTTGCCCAGGCTGGAGTGCAATGGCGCGATCTAGGCTCACCGCAACCTCCGCCTCCTGGGTTCAGGCAATTCTCCTGCCTCAGCCTCCTGAGTAGCTGGGATTACAGGCACACGCCACCATGCCCAGCTAATTTTTTTTAGTATTTTTAGTAGAGATGGGGTTTCACCATGTTGACCAGGATGGTCTCGATCTCTCGACCTCGTGATCCACCAGCCTTGGCCTCCCAAAGTGCTGGGATTACAGGCTTGAGCCACCGCGCCCGGCCTGTATTTTTAATAGAGACAGGGTTTCATCATGTTGGCCAGGTTGGTGAAACTCCTGGCCTCAAGTGATCTGCCTGCCTTGGCTTTCCAAAGTGCTGGGATTACAGGTGTGAACCACTGTGCCTGACCTAGAATTCATAAGTTTAAGGAGAAAAAGGAGTGATGAATAATTTCCAAAAGTTAAGAACTTTTTCTTATATTTTAAAAATGAGTGATGAACTTTTTCTTATATTTTAAAAATGGTTGAAATAAAACTGATATATTATTTATGTGCTATTAGAAATAATTAAAAAGAATGATGTAAAAATTTTATTTTAAAAATCAATATTCACTTTGGAAATTATATCCTTTATAGTGATGAAAAATGTTTGATGTCAAGTTAAAAGTGAGAATGTAAAGAAGTACATTCATTTTATAACAGCATTTTTGACAGTAGCTAAAATATAGAAGAAACCAAGTGTCTATTACTGAATGAATGTGGACTCTGGAATCCCTCTTCCAGGCTCGTACCCAAAGGAAACGAAATCTCCATCTCAACAAGGTATCTGTACTCATATGTTTATTGGAGCATTATTAATAATAACGAAGATATGGAGACAACCTAGACAACCTAGACAATGGACGAATGGTTAAAGAAATTGTGGCATGTATATATACAAAGGAATTCAGCCTCTAAAAAGGAGGAGCTCCTGCCATTTGCTTTAACATAGATGGACCTGGAGGACATTATGCTACATGAAATAAGCCAGACATAGAAAGAAAAATCATTGCAGGCGGGGCATAGTGGATCACACCTGTAATCCCAGCACTTTGGGAGGTTGAGGTGGGCGGATCACAAGGTCATGAGAACAAGACTATCCTGGCTAACACAGTGAAACCCTGTGTCTACTAAAAATACAAAAATTAGCCAGGCATAATGGCATGCACCTGTAGTCTCAGCTACTTGGGAGGCTGAGGCAGGATAATCACTTGAACCTGGGAGGTGGAGGTTATAGTGAGCTGAGATAACGCCACTGTACTCCAGCCTGGGTGACAAGAAGAAGACTTTGTCTCAAAAAAAAAAAAAAGAAAAAAGAAAGAAAAAATATTGCATGCTATTGCATTATTGCATGCTCTTACTTATATGTGGATTTTTTTTTTCTTTTTTTTGAGACAGAGTCTCGCTCTGTTGCCCAGGATGGAGTGCAGTGTTGTAATTTTGGCTCACTGCAACCTCCGCCTCTTGGATTCAAGTGATTCTCCTGCCTTGGCCTCCCAAGTAGCTGGAATTACAGGTGCCCACCACCACGTCCAGCTAATTGTTGTATTTTTAGTAGAGACAGGGTTTTGCCATGTTGGCCAAGCTGATCTCGAACTGCTGACCTCAGATGATCCACACACCTTGGCCTCCCAAAGTGCTGGGATTAGAGGTGTAAGCTACCGTGCCTGGCCTGTGGAATCTTTTAAAGAGGTCAAATACATAGAGGAATAAAACAGTGTTTATCAAGATTGGAGTAGGAGAGAGTAAATGGGAGATGTAGGTCAAGGAGAACAAAGTGGCAAACATATAGGATGAACAAGTCAAAGGATCTAAAGTACAACATGAAGACTATAGTTAATAATAGTATATTGTTTCAGGATTTTTGCTACAGGAGGAAATAAATGGGTGTCTAAGTGGGATGATGAATATGTCAATTTGTTTCTCTATAGTATCCATTTTACTAAATAGGTGTGTCTTATACCATTATGTTGTATATACCTTAAATATACACAGTAAGATTTATTTAAACAAACAAAATGTGGTATATACATAGAGTGGAATATTATTCAGCCTTAAAAGGGAAGTTCTGACACGATATGGATGGATCTTGAGGATATTATACTAGGTGAAGTAAACCAGTCACAAAACAACAAATACTGCATGATTCTCTTTATTTGAGGTATTTAGAGTAGTCAAAACAGTAGAGACAGAAAGTAGAATGGTGGTTGGGACAGGCTGGGGAGAGGGCGGAATGGGAGTTACTGTTAACGGTTACAGAGTTTCAGTTTTTCTAGATGAAGAGTTAGAGAAGGATGGTGGTGAAGGCTCCACAGCAGTATGCATGTCCTCGACACCACTGAACCACACACTTCAAATGTAAAATTGTTATGTGTGTTTTGCCACAATTAATTAGAATTCCTTTTTTTAGAGACAGAGTCTAGCTCTGTCAACCAGGTTGAGTGCAACTGCAACTCCTGAGCCTCCCAACTCCTGGGCTCAAGCAGTCCTCCCAAAGTGCTGGGATTGTCGGCATGAGCCACTGTTCCCTGCTAATATTTTTTTGAGCCTGAGTCTCACTCTGTCACCCAGGCTGGAGTGCAGTGGCATGATCTTGGCTCACTGCAACCTCCACCTCCTGGGCTCAAGCAATTTCCTGCCTCAGTCTCCTGAGTAGCTAGGATTACAGGCACATGCCATCATGCCTGGCTAATTTTCGTATTTGTAGTAGAGACAGTTTCCTCGTGTTGGCCAGGCTTGTCTCGAACTCCTGACCTCAGGCGATCTACTTGCTTTGGCCTTGTAAAGTGCTGGGATTACAGGTGTGAGCCACCATACCTGGCCTAAATTTTTTTTTTTTAGCGAGTGAAGGAGTCCATAGGCTTTCATACTCTAGGGTGATACAAGAATAAGAAGATATAATGACAACTGCAACTTTTTTTTCTTTCCTTTGTTGATGTACTTTTAGGCTGCTTCTGGTTTTTGCTGTTATAAGCTAATCTACAACAGACATCCTTATATACATTCCCTGGAGTCCAAGTACAAGATTTTCTTTAGGGCGTTTTCCTGGAAAAGGAATAATTTGAGGAGTATGGCAACTTTGTGAGAAATAACTGATTTGAAAGATGTGCCCATAGCTTTTGGTACATTTTAATCCAAAGTCATGGTCCAGTTCACACTCACACCAGCTGCAGAAGAGTGTTCATTTTTCCACGAGCTATTCTTGGTTTGGTCAGTCTTTTTACTTCTGCCAATCTGACAAGGTGTGATGGTATTTCATTGTTTAAACTTGCACCTCCCATATTAAGGTTGAGACTGAGCATCTGGCCCCGTGTTTGCCGGCTATTCAGCTTTCCTCTTCTGCTGATTGCCCGTTTGCTCACTGCCCTGTTTCAGTAACTTCCATACACCAAGTACTATCTCTGCCTTCCGTAACTCAAATCACTTAAAATACAAATCTGGTCGATGCTTAAGGAACTGATTTTCTTCCAGCCAATTGTGCTGCCCCTAATTCCAACAACCAAATGAGGCTTCAACTCTTTTTTTTGTTCAGAGGCCATCCTGAGTCCTGTCCTCCTCACAGCAAAGGCTCTGGCAAAACACAAACACACAGACACACACACAGAAACACGCACATGCACACACACACATACCACAAAACATCATGGGGAAAAATATACTGCGTCCAAAAAAGGCTCATTTCTTTCTTTCTCTTTCTTTTGTTCTCTCTCTCTTTTCTGTGTACGTGACAATTTGTTATCTTGAAACAGTTTGCCCAAAATAGAAACTACAAAGCCAGCGGAAATTTCTCTTTTTGCATAAGATGGTTACTTTTTTGGGGTGCTGGCCTGGGATCCATTAAATAACCTCAATTCAACCATAAAGATTTTCACTCCCACGTTATGCAAACAATGATAACCTTGCAGGTGGCAAGCCCACCGTGTGACCTTCCGAGGGGATCTGAGTGGTGGAAGCTGGAGGATGCAGTGATGGAAACATTGCAAGAGGAAAGGCGACTGTTTCCACCCACTTACCCTCAGAGCGTGAGGACTGTGCAAAGGCTCTGACTCCTGTAGCGGGTGACCCACTTCTAGGACTTTAGAAGGAGAGGTACGGACTTGGAGAGAGGAAGGGCAAGGGAAGTCCAGGGCTTGCTCCTCCTTTCCTCCTTGTCCTTGCCCTGCAGCAACTCCTTTCTTTCTCTTTTCATGGCGACAGTATGAAGAGGATTTCTTCATATGGTTTGCACCTTCCCAGTTGAGCAGGAAAAAGAGGAACAAACTGCTCCCTCCACACCTCAGACACTGAGGTCCCCTGCCCTTTGGGTGGGGCACATTGGCTTACACCTGTAATCCCAGCACTTTGGGAGGCCGTGCTGGGAGCATCACTTGAGCCCAGGAGTTGGAGACCAGCCTGGGCAACATAATGAAGCCCCATCCTCTGGCTTTCACCAGTCGAATTCCCTTGGAAAGTCATACAGGGGGGCTTGCTACCAGCAAGTTCGTCAGTATGCAAAACATAGGAGTGAAAAGCTTTATGGTAGAGTGTAGTTTGTTTCATGGATCCCAGGCCAGGACCCAAAAGAAGAATTAATCATCTTGCGCAAAAAGAAAAATTTCCACTGGTTTTTTTAGTTTCTATTTTGGGTAAACCGTTTCAAGTTAACAAACTGGAGAGACAGAAACAGAGAGGAAAATGAGCCTTTTAAAGTTGCAGTTTATTTTGCCCAGTTACGTTTTGTTTTGGTGGTTGTTGTTGTTTTTGCCAGAGCCTTTACTGTGAGTAGGACAGGACTCAGGATGGCCTCTGAACAAAAAGAAGCACTGAAGCCTCATTTGGTTGTTGGAATTAGGACAGCACAATTGATTGGAAGGAAATGAGGTTCTCTACCAAAAAAAAAAAAGAACAACAAAAAACCCACCACCACCACCACCAAAAAAAAAAAAAAAAAAAAAAAAAAAAAACCCAGCTGGCGTGCTAGCGCGGGTGGGGGAGACCACTTGAGCCCGGAGGTCGCGGCTGTAGTGAGCCCTGATTGCACCACTGCACTCCAGTCTGGGCGACAGAGCAGGACCTCCGTCTCTTAAAACAACCAACCAACAAAACCAAAAAAACTCTTTTGGGAATGTTTCTGCGCGTGCCCAAAAGCAGAGCCATGCTATAAGATCTCCCCTGCGCCTCACAGCTTCTTACTTGGGGGGTAGAGAACGGTGCTTCCCCACGCGGCTGTGCAATGGAGAGGAGCTCTGTGTGAAGCTGCCGTAGGGCTGGGGTTTGCAGGCTTCCTTCGGCTTCAGGGCAGGCTGCGGACCCCGCACCAATTCCTGTTCAGCAGGTCCCACCGCAGGGGGGCACGCCAGCCTTGGGGACAGACGAGGGAACACGTGACGTCACGATGGTGGGTGGGGGGATGCCAGGATGCGGTGGACGCGGTCGCGGACAGGCGCACCAGGAGCCCAGCGGAGCGCCACCCGGGGCAGGCGCGGAGGAGGGCTGGGGAGGGCCACCCAGGCGACGAGAGCTGGTGCGCCCGAATCAGCCTAGAGGAGGCGAAGGAGCAGTGTGGTGGGCGCAGGGGCCGGAGCTGGGGGAAGGGCGCGGGGTGAGCCCGGGCTGTAGGCCGGCAGTAGCAGGGCCGCGATCTCAGATCAGAAACAGCCGCAGTGTTTGGGAACCAAGCAGCAAGCGCACCGGTGGAGGTAAAGTCGGCTGACAAGGAGGTGGGGCCGCGTCCAGCAGTAAGGCCGTGGACCTTGCAGCCCTTCCATCCTCAGCCGCTCATTCTGCGCAAATCTCTGGGCCAGCCTTAGCGGAGCTGTAAAGTGTCCACCAGAGCCCGGATGCCCCCGCCATTCTCCCATGAATTCACCTTTCTGTGCACAGCAAGCCCCAGAGTGGAGACGGCAGACAAGTTTCCCACTGTTACCCCAGGAAACAGCGGCCCCTGAGGAGGTCAGGTCCCTGGCAGGGGGCAGAACTCAGCACGGCGCCCCGAGGCAGAAACGGGGTCCAAAGAGGGTGGGGTGGAGGGACAGGGAAGGGTCGTCTGAAGGTCTCTGGCGCAGGGAGGACAGATGAGGGATCTAGAATCCGGAGGGGGAAGAGAATTCAGAAAAGATCCGGCCCGGCACATTTACTTCACAGAGGAAGAAAAACCCAGGGAGGGTGAGACCCCGGGAGGGTGAGCACTCCAGGTAACTCGGGGTCCCAGACTGAGCTGGGGCTAGCAGCAGGGACACTCCCTACCTCGCCCGTCGCCAGCCTCCAGCAAAATCTGACGCCCGGTCTGCTCAGCAGGGGGCGCTGCCGCTTTAGTTTTGGCCTGGTCGGGGTTGGGCGGAGTAGGGGGCGACTCCGAATTCGGTCCACACCTGACCTCGAGCCAAAACCCAGCAGACGCACTTTCCCGTCCTGCAGCTGGGAGCCCAGGAGCCTCCATCTTCGCCACAGCCTACAGCCTCGCCCCTGGCTGGGGCTCCAGCTCCCCGCTTTCTTACTCCCACCGCCAGGAGCTACCTATCTTATTGCAGGCTCACTTAGATCACCACTGGGGTAGGGGGGAGGTGCGGCGGGATTCGCATTTTGCAAGAGATCACACGAGCGGCTAATTATGGTATTTCTAGCCCAAGACATTGGCCAGAGATATTGCGGTAGACCCCCTAAGCTCCCTGCATCTCTCAATCTCTACCAACTAGTGCTGCGCCTCCTGTGCAATGCATCCATCTATAGAAATGGCCAGAATGGGCCAGGCGTGATGCGCGGGGGCTCGCGCCTGTAATCCCAGCACTTTAAGAGGCCGAGGCGGGCGGATCACCTGAGGTCAGGAGTTCGAGACCAGCCAGGCCAAAATGGCGAAATCCCGTTTCTACTAAAAAAACAAAAAACAAACAAAACAAAACAAAACAAAAATTAGCCTGGCATGATGGCGCATGCCAGCGACTCGGGAGGCTGAGGCAGGAGAATCGTTTGAACCCGGGAGGCGGAGGTTGCAGCGAGCAGAGATCCCACCACTGCACTCCAATCTGGGCGACAGAGCGAGACTCCATCTTGAAAATAAGAATAAAAATGAAAAGTCCAGAATGGCAAAGCTTTACTGGTGGACAAGTCCCTAGACTTGAGCGTCTCCTTCTGCCAACTCCCCTTCCCTCACTGTGGGAAGGAGACTGCGAAGGAGAAAATGCGACGGGACTGGAATGAAGATCCTGGGCGGTCCTGGGTGCCTGGGCCCCGCCCGGGGCTGAGCTGGCCGCGGTCTGCCGATCCCCTGGCCGGGACAGCTGGGCAGAGGCGGGGGCCCCCTCACGGGCTCATTCTCATCCGCAGCCCCTCAAGAAGGCCCTGGGCCCGAGGGGAAGAGGAGGTGAGCACCGGGCAGGAAGGAGAGGAGCTTAGAGGCTCGGGGCGTGCCCTGGGCAGGTAGGGTGTCCGGCCCCTGACATCCCGGGCTGGATACTGAGGTCGCGGTGCAGAGAAGGGTCGGGGCCACTGGGCCGGCCGTGCGTGCGCTGGGCTCAGGAGCGACCGGGACAGAGAAGGGCTCAGAGCTCTAAGGTGGGAGGATGCGGGAGCCAAGGTCCCTCTGAGGTTCTTTTGGCTTATTCACCGATTTCATTCTGCTTTTGGTTTTAGTTTACCTGGAAGGTCCTCTCCTGCGCTGGCTCTGGGGGTGCCTGGAACCACAGCCCCTAGATCGAAGTGTGTCCTGCTGTCAGCCACCACCAAGTCCCTAGGCCGAGCCCGTTTCTCTCTTGATGATGTGGATCTTCGGTTTTTGGGTTTTTTTTTTTGGTGGTGGTTGTTTACCGAAGTCCCGGGCTGATTAGACACAGCAATGAAAGCTGTGGGTGGGCCATGCATTGAATTTGTGACTTTAGCAAGTCCCTAAATTCCTCTCTGCCTCACTTTTGCTGTGTTTTTTAGGTTAAAAGTATTTTGGAGAATAGAAAACAAACAAAACAAAAATAATGGCCTATAGTGCCAATGTGGAATTACAGTCACTCCTAACATTGTGGTATATTGTTTTGTATTTGTTTTGTTTTTATCTTATGCTTATGTCTTTTTAATTTTTTTTCATCACTGTCATCATATTTCCTATTCAGGTCTCCAGCCTGCTTAAAAATTTTTTTTATTGTAAAATTATAATTAAATTAAAATAAAAATTATATTTCAGCCAATTTCTTTTATAACACATTCTTCATGAATCTTATCTGATATCTGCATAATATTCCACTCATACTTTGCCTAATTAATTAGACATTTAGGTCGTGTGTACTTTTTAAATTATGATGCAGTAATTTCTAAATAGTGTATAATTTCAATTTTTATTTCTTAGTTATGATAAGAGTTCTTAAAAGGTGATTACAAATTTTTAAGTGGGTAGATTTTTCCCCCCTTCTTTGGTTTGTAATTTTATTGCTCTGTGGTCTGAGAATGTGGCTGTATTTACGGTTTTTGAAATTTAAGTTTTTGATTGATGGGTGATTTCATAAATAAGTTTAGGCACAGTTTTATATAAATAATTGGATGCAAAATTCTTTATATTAGATCAAGCTTTGTAAAATGTATTACCTATATCTGCGGTCTTTCTGAAATTTTTATCTACTTGATCTAATTTCTGAAAGAGCTGTAAGTTTTTCAAATATGTTTGAGGATTTACTATTTCCTTTTTATATTTCTAACAGTTTGTGCTTTATATATTTTAAAGTGATGTTATGAAGTATAGAAACTACATAGTTATTAAAGTAATAAAGAAACATTTTGGCATATATATCTTTTTGTGCATTTGAATTATTTTTTTGGTTTGCATTTTTAGAAGGAAATGGATGTTATATGCAGATTGACCTTTTAAAGATTTGACAGATGTATACTGTTGGCTCCATCCGAGTTCTTCTTTCACTAACCCCTGGCCAGCACCAGTAATTAAAAAGACACACACACACACACACACAGAGGCATATAGTAAGTCCTTACTTAATATCATCCATAGGTTCTTGGAAACTGCAACTTTAAGCCAAACAACATATAATATTAAACCAATTTTTCAATCAACATTATAACAAAACAACATTGAATGAAAAAATACTTTTCGATGATTACTGTATATTATTTTGTTTAAAGTCACAGTTTCTAAAAACCTATACATGATGTTAAGTGAGGATTTAGTATGTGTGGAGTGTGTGTGTGTGTGAGTGTGTGCATGCATCAATGTTATTTATTTATTTAATTTTATTTTTTTGAGAAAGAGTCTTGCTCTGTTGCCAGGCGCCAGGCTGGGGTGCAGTGGCGTGATCTTGGCTCACTGCAACCTCCGCCTCCCGGGTTCAAGCAATTCTCCTGCCTCAGCCTCCTGAGTAGCTGGGACTACAAGGCGCATGCCACCACACCCAGCTAATTTTTGTATTTTAGTAGAGACGGAGTTTCACTGTGTTGGCAAGGATGGTCTTGATCTCTTTACCTTGTGATCCACCCACCTCGGCCTCCCAAAGTGCTGGGATTGCAGGTGTGAGCCACCATGCGTGGCTGCATCAATATTATTTTGAGAGAAGCAAGAAGTGAGATAATTTTTACAATTTCTTTTGATTTTCATTGTGGTTGACGGTTTTTCTGTAGATCTGTAATCACTTGAATTTTCTTTTTTGTGTGTGGATTGTTCTTGTCCTTTTGTGCTTCTGTTCTCTAACTTTTAACTCAAGGATGTTAATGTCTTTCAGCTCTTACACTGTAGGAATTACATTGCTATTTCTTCTACCACAAAACACCTTATTGAAAAAGAAAAACTCTGGCACACCAGACTGGGTTCCTCAAATTCACCCTGACTAACTCCCTCCCCTGCTCCCCCTGGACCTTAGCGGAAATTTCATTGTGGCAAACAAAGCAGATAGAGTTCTTTAACCATTTTTTTTTTTTTTTTTGAGTGGTGAGATTCTAGCATATTTTGGCTGAAATATGGGGAAAAATAATGCCCAGTGAGATTACATGATTTTCCTGGGAATGATAGATTCACATCTCAATTTTCAGAGAAAGGAAATGGGGTAGGGAGGAAGGGGAGGTAGTATGGAAAGCTAGGACCCTTTGCCTTCTTTCAGGACTAAGAAAGAAAAGGAATGGCCCAGTTTGCCATACAAAAGTGGCCCCATCCATTTATAATATTCCTTCAGTATCCTTTTACTGTCTGTGAGATCCATAGTGATGACGATCTCTTTGTTTCTGATATGAGTAATTTTTGTCTTCTTTCTTCTTGGTTAGGTTCACTAGAGGTTTATCGATTTTACTGATCTTTTCAAAGAAACGGTGTTTGTTTTATTTTCTCTATTGTTTTCTGCCTGCCTTCGATTTCATTGATTTCTCTAATTTTTATTCTTCTGCTTGCTTTAGGCTTGTATTGCTCTTCCTTTTCTTGTTTCCTAAGGTGGCATTTTAGATGACATATTTTAGATCTTCGCTTTTTAAATGTATTTAATGCGGTAAGTTTCCCACTAAGTACTACATTGCTGCAACCCATGAATTTAGAGAAGTTGCATTTTCATTTAGTTCAACATATTTAAAATTTCTTTGAGATGTCTTCTTTGATCCATGTGTTATTTAATAAGTATGTTGTTTAATCTCCAAATATTTGGAGACTTTTCAGCTCTCTTTTGGTTATTAATTTCTAGTGTAATTCTATTGTGGTCTGAAAGGGTAATTTATATGATTTCTGTTCATTTCACTTTGTTAAAGTGTGTTTTATGGAACATAATGCAATCTCTTTTGATAAATGTGCCATGTGAACTTGGAGGAATACATATTTAGTTGTTGGATAGAGTATTCTATAAATGTCAGTTAGATCAAACTGGTTGATAGTGCTATTGAGGTCAATTAAATCATTACTGACTTTCTACCTGCTAGATTTATCAGTTATTGAGAGAGAAGTATTGAAATATCCAACTATAATAGTGACTTTGTATATTTTTCCTTGCATTCCTATCAATTTTTGTCTTAGGTATTTTGATGCTTTGTTGATAGATGTATGCATGTTGAAGATTGTTTTGTCTTCTTGGAGAATTGACCCCTTTGACATTACGTAATGTCCTTCTTTATCCCTGATGATTTTCCTTACTATAAAGTCTGCTTTGTCAGATCTTTCTCTATTCCTTTACAACCCATCTGAGTCTTATATCTAGGGTGGGTTTCCTGTAGACAGCATATGGTTAGGTCTTGCTTTTTTATTACTCTTACAGTCTCTGTCTTTTACTTGGTGTATTTAGACCATTTGCATTGAAAGTGATTATTGATATAGTTGGATTAGTATCTACTATGTTTGTAACTGTTTTCTATTTGTTACACTTGTTTCTTGTCTCTTTTTTCCCCTGACCCATCCATTTTAATGACTATTTGTCAATGTTTTCCCAGTGATTGCCTGAGCTCTCAACCAACATCATGTCTAGCTCTATGTGCAGCAAAACATACTTCCTCATACCCGTGCATAATAAGGCAGCTGCAAAGGTGTGCATGCAGCACTGCCTTTAAAGTGAGAAAACCTAATATTCATCATGGGAAATAGGAATTTAAATTATGGTTCACTGACCTACAGGAATACCAGGTGACAGTCAAACATAAGCCAATACATCTGTTTGTCCTGGAATAAAGCAAATTCTGACATATATTGTTAAGTAACAGAAATCAGTTGTAGACCAATATATATATTATAATTCTTTTAAGTAAAAATTGTGTGTGTGTGTGTGGGTGGGTGGGTATATGTGTGAATGTGTGTCTAAATGCACAGAAAAATATCTAGGTTTATGCAAACTGTGTGTTGATGGCAGGTTTGGGAAAGCAAAGAAATATTAATTATATTTTTCTGACAAAATTTATATTCATGTATTCACAAATTTAAAAATAAAATAACTTGCTCAAGACCAGACTGGCCAACATGGTGAAACCCCATCTCTACAAAAATAAAAAAATTAGCCAGGCATGATGGCAGGTGCTTGTAATCCCAGCCACTGGGGAGGCTGAGGTGGCAGAATCACTTGAACCCAGGGAGGTGGAGGTTGCGGTGAGCTGAGATTGTGCCATTGCACTCCAGCCTGGGTGACAGAGCCAGACTCCATCTCAAAAAATAAATAAATAAATAAAAACTTTAAAAAATGAAAGGGCTGGGCATGGTGGTTCATGCCTGCAATCCCAACGTTTTAGGAGGTTGAGGCAGGTAGGTTGCTTGAGCAGAGTTCAAGACCAGCCTAGGCAACATAGGGAGACCCCATCCCTTCAATAAATACAAATATTTGACAGTTGTAGTGGTGCATACCTGTGGTCTCAGCTACCCAGAAGGCTGAGGGTAGAAGAATCACCTGAGCCTGGGAGGTCGAGGCTAGAGTGAGCTGTGTTTGTGCCACTGCACTTCAGCCTGGTTGACAGAGTGAGACCTTGCCCCAAAAATAAAAAATAAAAATAGGCCAGGCATGGGTGTCTCACACCTGTAATTCCAGCACTTTGGGAGGCTGAGGCAGGTGAATCACCTGAGGTCAAGGGTTTGAGACCAGCCTGGCCAACATGGTGAAACCCCATCTGTACTAAAAATGAAAAACTTCACCATGCATCGTGGCACATGCCTGTAGTCGCAGCAGGCAGAGGCAGAAGGATCGCTTGAACCCAGGAGGTGGAGGTTGTAGTGAGCCGAGATCGAATCCCTGCGTCCAGCCTGAGTGACAGAGCAAGACTCTGTCTCAAAGATAAATAAATAAATAAATAAATAATTTTTTTAAATCAAAGAAGCTTAAAAATGCTTTCTGTAACAAAGAGAGAACATCTGCTTGACTTAAGTAATCCTCTCTAACCTCAGCATTTGGCAGCTCTTTTGAAATGGATGGTCCATACTCATGGTGATCTGGTGCTAGAGATTCAGGGCAGGGAGTAAAGATGTTCCCCAGTACTTGCCAAGCTCAGTGGTGCCCTTTCCCAGTCTCTAGGATTTGGGGCAAATTTACTCAAGATGGACACATTTGGTTCCACAAGGTGGACATCTTGGGGTTCACAAGGATGAGGGCACACAGTTCACCAGGGCAGAACTTGAGCCCCCTATGACTTGGGGGTTGATGGTGGCAGAGAAGTCTCTGCTGGGTGTGCGGGAGGATTCCCCTGGAGGAGGGAGGAATCTGGTAAAAGTGGTCAAGACCCACTCATCTGGATCTGTGCTTCTTGCCTGTGATTTTCATGATCCATGGGGCTAAGCAGCTTCTGTAAGGTTGTAGTATTGCTGTAGTTTTCATGCAGGCAGTGTGGGGGACAAGGATTCCGGAAATACCTTCCCCTTGAGGCCTTGCAAAAAGAAAAACAAGAGAGTCTCAATACATGCACCAAGTCAAGGTGTTGATCACTTATTAAGGAATGATTGATTTTTTTCTGTGACTCAGTTGACGAGTCAGATGTGTCAAATTAAATGCAGAAAGAGCCAAGTGTATAGCACCTAGGGTTACAATAGGATCCAACCTCATTTGATTCAGGATCTCAAAGCCAGAAAGCTCTGTTTCTGTTTCTTCTGATTTCTCCTCAGAAAGAGGAAACCACACATAGAGAATGACATATTCAGTTATGCCCCAAAGTTAATCTCATTTGGGAAAGCGGGTGAGGGTTTTATCCTTCCCTCTTGGGCATCACTTTCAATTTTATTGCCATCGTTAATCAAAGTGAATTTCAATAGTGTCTGACCTGGAAATTAGTTTTCAGCCATTTTCAATCAAAGACGAACAGGTCTACAGCTGCAGGAGACTTTAGAGACATCCCCATGCTTTACGAATTTCCCTCAGGAGAGTGGTAACGGTGGCTATTGTCATCACAGGTTGGAAGACAAGACAGTCACAAATGTCAGAGAGTTTATTCTGATGGAAACTTCTCCTCAGGGGTACATTATAATGGACGTGAAGATGCCAGTTTTCTTCAGTTAATCTACAGATCCAGTGCATTCAAAATGCCAACCACATTTTCCTGACAAGCCGATTATTAAATTCATGTGGAAGTATAAAGGACCAAAAATAGCTGAATAATTTTGCTGAAGGGTAAGGGGGGGACCCATTATTCCAAATGTCATTATTTATCAACTCTAGTAATTTAATCACTAATAGAACAATGAAAGTGAGTGGGGGGCCTAGAAAAGACAGATGTGGAAATGCTGGAGATGGCTGGACACGCCAGTTGGTAAAGGATTCCATCATGGGTGCTGTGACATTGGCTCCCCATGTGGAAAAAATATAAAACTTGAACTCTTATCTCAAACCATTCACAAACGTATATTCGAGATAGAATAAAGATGAAAAGCAAACTTTTAAAACTTTTTTAAAAATGTGTTTTTAAGACAGAAACATAAGGACAGAATTTCTTGATCAAAATATAAAACACAAGCCATAACAGTGTGATAATATGTTACCATTCAAACATTTGTTTAAAGTATGCAGAGCAAAAACCAGTGCGAAGCTGAAGGACAAGTCTCAAATTAGTAGAAGATATTTGCATAAAAGCAACTGAAGATCATTATCCATAACATATCAGACTCTCACAAAGTAATAATATTATCATTATCCATAACAGATCATTATCCATAACATATCAGACTCTCACAAAGTAATAAGATAGCACGATTAAAAATAAGCAAACTATGTGACTAGGCCACTATCCAAATCTTACTTGAATCAGTGAGATGCAAATGAAAACAACCGATATCATTTTATACTCAAATTAGCAAAACGAACTAGACCAATAATATCAAGCATGAGTGAGGATATGGTCAAAGAACTTTTATGCAATGCTGATGGAAATGTAAATTGTTACAACTACTGTCGAGATAAATTGGGATTTCCAATAAAAATATCTATTAAAAATGAAGATGCTCCGGCCCCAGAACCTCCACTTCCAGGTTCATTGCTCAGAGAAGCTTTGATGTATAAAAGTATTCACAGAAGCACAAACAACAGAAATTAGAAAATTGTAATAATAATTACAAATTAATATCTGATAATAGGGGAATAAATAAATGATAATAAGTTAATAAAATATGACACAATAAATGAACCAGATCCACAGGCATCAACACAGGTACATCTCAAAAATATATTGAATGAAATAAGCAAATTTTAAAAGTTCATTCACAATCTGACATTATTTATTAAAAAAGCACATGCAAGCAATGCCATATGTTATTCATTATTATGTCATTGTTTATAGATACATACTCATATAATAAGAAGATTACACGTATTAAAAAAGCCTGAAAGCAGAACCCACAAATTTCAAGATAGAGCATGCAGTATGGAGGATGGAATGGGGGTGAAGCAAGAGTCTCAGTGCTAATATTTTATTGCTTTAAATAAAAGACTGAAGCAAATCTGGCAAAAGCTAAATTTACTAAATATGATAGATTTATTTAGCAATTTACTAATTTGCTAAATAAACTTGCAGCTAGCATATTACTTCAGTAGTTTTCTTTATATTTGGCATAATTCATAATTCATGGGAGGAGGTAATTACATCTTAAAAATATATATTCACTGGCCGATGCAGTGGCTCATGCCTGTAATCCCAGCACTTTGGGAGGCCAAGATGGGCAGATCATCTGAAGTCAGGAGTTCGAGACCAGCCTGACCAACATAGTGAAACACTGTCTCCACTAAAAATACAAAAATTAGCCAGGCGTGGTGGCGGGCACCTGTGGTTTTAGATACTCAGAAGGCTGAGGCAGGATAATTGCTTGAACATGGGAAATGGAGGTTGCTGTGAGCTGAGACCACACTGCTGCACTTCAGCCTGGTTGATAGAGTGAGACTGTCTCAAAATAAAGAAAGAAAGAAATAAAAATAAAAAATAATATATATTCATAATTAATAGAATAACTGTATGTAATGAGTACTTGCTGTGTTCCAGGCACTGTTTAAAGTATAGGCACACCTCATTTTACTGAGCTGTATTTTTTATTGTGCTGCACGAATGTTGCATTTTTAGCAAATTGAAAGTTTGTGGCGGCCCTGCATGGAGCAAATCTATCAATGCCATTTTTCAACAGCATGTGTTGACTTTGTGCCTGTGTCACCTTTTAATAATTCTTGCAATACTTCAAACTGTTTCATTATTACTGTATCTGTTCTGGTGACTGTGATCAGTTATTTTTGATGTTACTATTTTAATTGTTCTGGGGCACCATGAACCATGCCTATGTAAGACAGTGAACTTGATCCGTAAATGTTGGGTGTGTTCTGACTGGTCCACGACCAGCCATTCTGTCTCTCCTTCTCCTTAGGCCCCCTTATCCCCTAAGCCACGACAATATTAAAATTAGGCCAATTAACAACCCTACAATGGCCTCCAAGGCTTCAAGGAAAAGGAAGAATCGCACATCTCTGACTTTAAATCAAAAGCTAGAAATGATTAAGTTTAGTGAAGAAGGGTTGTTGAAAGTGGAGACAGGCTGAAAGTTAGGCCTTTTGTGTCAAATAGTTAGCCAAGCTGAGAATACAGAGAAAAAGTTCTTTTGAAAAATTTCCTTGAAGGAAATTAAAAGTACAAATCTAGTGAACACATGAATGACAAGAAAACAAAATAGTCTTATTGCTGATGTGGAGAGAGTTGTGGTGGTCTGGATAGATCAGAACAGCCACAAAATTCCCTTAAGTGAAAGCCTAAGCCAGAGCAAAGTCCCAACTCTCTTAAATTTTATGAAAGCTGAAGAGGTGAGGAAGCTGCAGAAGAAAAGTTTGAAGCTAGCAGAGGTTGGCTGGTTCAAGTGGTTTAAGGGAAGATGCCGTCTCCTTAACATCAAAATGCGATGTGAAGAAGCGGATGTGAATATAGAAGCTAATAGGTGCTAATACAGAAGCTGCAGTGCAGCACGTTACCCAAAAGATCTTTCTAAGATCGTAGACAAAGGCGGCTACGCTAAACAACGGATTTTCAGTGCCGACAAAACAGCTTTATATTGGAAGATGCTACCAGGTCTTTCATAGCTAGAAAAAAGTCAATGCCTGGCTTCAAAGGACAGCCTGCCTCTCTTGTTAGGGGCTAATGTAGCTGGTGACTAAGTTGAAGCCAATGTTCATTTACCATCCTAAAAATACTAGGGTCCTTAAGAATTATGTCAAATCTACTCTGCTTAAACTCTTAGCAAAGCCTGGATGACAGTACATCTGCTTAGAGTACGGTTTACTGAATATTTAAAGCCCACTATTGAGACTCGCTCAGGAAAAAAGATTCCTTTCAAAATATTACTGCTCACTGAAAATGTACCTGGTCACCAGAGAGATCTGACGGAGATACATAGGGAGATTACTGTTGTTTACATGTCTGGTAAAACAACACTGATTTTCAGTCCATGGACCAAGGAGTAATTTTGACTTTCAAGTCTTATTATTTATGAAATACATTTTGTAAGGCTAGAGTTGCCATAGATGATGATTCCTCTGATAGATCTGGGCGAAGCCTTCTGGAAAGGATTCACCATTCTAGATACAACAAAGAGCATGTGTGATTCACGGGAGGAGGTAAAAATACCAACATTAAGAAGAGTTTGGAAGAAGGTGATTCCAATTCTCACGGATGAGATGGAGGTGTTCAAGACTTCAGAGGCGGAAGTAACTGCAAGTATGGTGGAAATAGCAATTAGAACTAGAATTAGAAGTGGAGCCTGAAGACGTGGCTGAATTGCTGCAGCCTCATGATCACACTTAAACCCATCTCTTCTTTTGAATGAGCAAAGAAAGTGGTTTCCTGAAAGGGAATCTACTCCTGGTGAAGATGCTGTGAACACTTGAAATTACATCAAAAGATGTAGAATGTTACATAAACTCAGTTGATAGAATCGTCAGAGTTTCAGAGGAGTGACTCCAATTTTGAATGCCGTTCTACTGTAGTAAAATGCTATCAAACAGCATCGCGTGCTACCAAGAAATCTTTGGTGAAAGGAAGTCAATTAATATGGCAAGCTTTATTGTTGTTTTATTTTATGAAATTGGCACAGCCACGCCAAACTTCAGCAACCACCATTCTGATCAGTCAGCAGCCATGGACGTCGACGCAAGGCACCCTCCACCAGCAAAAAAATTATGAAGCTCAGGGGATTTTAGCTGGAAGCTCAGGGGATTTTAGCACGTTTTTGATAATAAATTATTTTTTATTAAGATAGTACACAGTTTTTTTTTCAGACATAATGTCTCTGTACATTTAGTAGACTGCCTTATGCTTAGTAGACTACATTTAGTAGACTAGGTAACTTTTATGAACACTGAGAAACCAAAAAATGTACGTGACTGGCTTTATTGTGATTCGCTTTATTGTGGTGGTCCGGAACTGAACCTGAGGTGTCTTTGAGGTTTGCTTGTACTGGAATTTCCAAGATTAGTGAAACATCCTTTCTGCAGCCTGAGTGGTGAGATTTAGGCTAGTCTCAAAAATAGCTAGAATAGAATGCAATAACAGTGATCATTAAGATAAGAATGCCGGCGGCTACCACTGTCCGAGTACTAGGTGTCAGGCACTCTGCATGCACTATTTTATTAATGTGCACGTGTGAGATAAACATTATAATTATAAGCATAATGATATTTTTATATTCAACGTTCATAGAGGTTAATGCACTTGCTCAAGGTCACACAGGTAGCCCATATCTGCTACATACCAGCCCTAATTACTGAGCCATCATGTCAGCCACCTTCTCTGACCCAATTACCCCCTTCTCCTTCGCCAGGCGTCATGTAGCGGCTTTGAGTTATAGGTGCTCTTGAAAAGATCAGCTTTTTTTTTTTTTCCCCCAAATAATCCAATAACTTTGACTTTTTATTAATTGACCTCCCAAGTTTGTCATCAAACTCATGGAGCTTGCTGCTTCTCAAACTCTCAAGGCTGGAGTCAGGCCGCCTGGGGTGAATCCCAGCTTTCTGATTTATCAAATGCAGTGTGATTTCTAGGACGTCATTGAGCCCTGCTAAAGGAGTTGCTAATACCCGCCTCGTTCTGCCTAAGAAAGCAACAGGAAGAAGAACGCACAACTCCCCGCACAATGCTGGCGCCTGCGAGGCCCTCAGCAGACCGGAGCTTTGTTCCTAGCTGTATTGTGGTGCGGAAGCTACATGGGGTCTTGTCCTGCGGGGACACGTGAGTTAAGACCACACTGGGGGTCCTTCAGGCCTTGGACCGAGTTGGGGCACAGGCCGAGTCGGAGTGTTGCTGCTGTCTCAGAACCACCCAGAGTTGAACTGAAGACACTCAGGGGCCTCCAGAACTGAGAGCAGGCGGAGGCACTGTTTTTAACCCAGTGTGGACCCCCAAACGGAACATTTTCCTTCCCTGGGTGAACGCCTTCAGAACCCTCTGAAAATCACAGTTTCACTTTTAGCAAGACCCCGCTGCGGCAGGGGAAAGCCCCCACAAACTCAGTCCTCTCCAAAGGGAGTGTTCCGAGCCCCTGCTCCGGGCGCCCTTCTCTTCCCCCTGGCTAAGGCCTTCGCTCCAGCTCCTTCTGCCTTCTTTCTTTGCCTTTTCAAGCCCCGCTCCTCTCTGACTTTGGAGGGCTGGCACAGGCTGGGGCATTTCTTTCAGGGTCTGTATTTTCTGTCTGTCCTGTGGCTTCTCCTTCTGCAACTCCGAGCAACTCTATGCGTGGATTGCAGCTCCCAAGAGCCCTGCCTTGACTTGCCCCCAGGCACAGGGCGCAGACGAACCGAGGACTGTACCCAGGGTTTTGAGTTCCCGCCATGTTTGTAGCATAAACTCTCCTTTAGCTGTTGGGAAACAGTTTTAGAGTGCTGCAATCTTCTAACGCAAAATTATATCAATGCTGAAAACGTATTTTCCATTTATACCCCAGCAGGGGTGGGGGCGGGAAAAAGATGACATCTGTTTCAGGTGAGAGTGATGATGACCTCAGAAAGCAATTTGATACCAGGTATCAAAGTGTTTATACCATATAGTCAGTAATCCAATCTGGAACATTCCTGCAGTGGATATAATCTTAGACTTGGCACAACAGAGTATGAACAGAGATGTTAAGTGTTAAAAGCAACGGAAATGTTCAGAAATAAAGGAATATTTAAGTCAACAATGATAATGCATTCAATATAATTTTAGGCATTAACATTATGATGTTTTAGAACGACGAAACCTCTGCAGGGACAAGGAAAGCACAGACAGCATGCTTGATAGAAGCAAGCATTCTGCATGATTCTAACTACGCAAAATGGGAAAATGTCTTAAAACATTAGAAGAAAATATATCAAGATGCGTTTCCCTCGCTGTTATTTCTAGTGTCTAATTTTTGCAATGTATTTTACTGCAGTTATGTCACCTTTTACAAATGGAAAGCCTAAAAGTAACTCACTTCCCTTCCCAGAGAGCAAGGCTCCGTGCAAAGCCACACTCCACCCAGAGATGGCCTTCAGCACTGGACTTTTTGGGGGCCAGAATGAAGCAGTATGTGTCACTTCTTGTCTCATATTGTCTGTGCCACTGATTTGTATGTTGCCTCATAGTTCTGTGGTTGTTTAATGTGTTTATATCTTTCACTACAACCATTTTTTAAAAAACTCTTTTTAAAATTGTGACAAAACATACACATAACATAAATTTACCATTTCATCATTTCTAAGTATACACTCCAGTGGCATTAAGTATATTTATATTTTTGTGTAATCATTACCACCATGCATTCACAGAACATTTTCATCTTCCTAAACTAAAGCCCTGTACCCATTAAGCACCAACTCCCCATTCCTCCTCCCCCAGTTCCAGGTAACTGCTATGCTATTTTCAGTTTCTCTGACAAATTCAGAGATACCACTCTTGGTACCTCCTACAAGTAGAATCACACTGTGTTTGCCTTTTTGCACAATCCTAATTTTTTTGTACAATCATTTTTTAAAAACTTCTTTAAATTTTTAATTAATTTTTTGAGACAGTCTTGGTCTGTCACCCAGGCTGGTGTTTGCAGTGAAATGATCATGGCTCATTGCACCCTTGACCTCCTGGGCTCAAGTGATCCTCACATCTCAGACTCCCAAGTAGCTGGGACTACAGCCACCCACCTCAGTGCCCAGCTAATTTTCTAATTTTTTGTCGAGATGGAGTCTCACTGTGTTGTCCAGGCTGGTCTCAACCTCCTAGGCTCAAGGGATTCTCCCACTTCAGCCTTTCAAAGGACTAAGATTACAGTGTGAGCCACCAGGCTCGGCCTGCACAATCATTTTAAAAAGCTCTCTAGGATAAGGGCGAAGGTTCTGATTTGTTTTCATTGTAAGCATAATGTCCATTTGCTCATTGACTTGATATCGACTGTGTACCTACAACATGTGTACCAGGCACTGTTTAAGGCAGGGGTTAAGCAATGCTCAGGAAACATTATGTGGTGTCTCAAGGAGACAGTGTAGTGGGACAGAGATCACAAAGAAAAACACAGAGAAGGAAGAATGACGGAGAGTGAGAAATGCTGTAAGTGCAGCGACAGAGACTACCACGAGGCCTCCTGGAGAGGCTGCATGTTTGTAGGATGAATGGGGAGTGGTCCTGGAGAAGACTGAGGAGGAGCCCTACCGGGTCCAGGCAGAAAGAGCAGGGGACAGAGCTGGAGGAGGGAAGGGCCTTTGTACAGTGTGTGTTGTGTGTGTGTGTGTGTGTGTGTGTGTGTGTGTGTGTGTGCCGGGGGACATGCAGGGAGATGGCAGGCTTCAGCACTGGGGACACCTGAAGTACATTCTAGATGCAGCAGGGAGCTGGAGCAGGGACCCTCTTCTCCCTGCCCGGCCTGAGAGCAGCCAAGGAGGCCCTGGGCTGTGGCTGATTGCAGTCAACACTGAGGAACAAGTGCCAATGCTTTGTGCTGGGCACAGCCTCTGCCACACTCTTCACCTATGTGACCTTCTGGCCCAGGTACTGTGAGGTGCTCTATTTCTCAGACAGATCCTCAGTGAGGCTGAGGATTGGATCAGTGCTGCCTCACACACAGCTGGAAACAGCTCCATCAGCCCGAAATCACCACTTGGTTGTGCATCTTTGCGCAGGGCCGGTGACAGTGTGTGCAGTGTCTGTTGTGCTGGACATAACAGCAGGAAGGGAATTGTTACTTCTAATTTTTAGGAGGCCAAAGAACAGCAAGCCACAAGCCACATGCTCCAGGCCAAAGAGCAACTAAGGGAATGAGGAGTAAATCTGTGATTGAATGAATGAGCAGATGAAAAGAGAAAAAGCCCCCCTGCCGCCACCACCGCCCAGCAGCAAACCCACAACCCATTCCCTTCCCAGGGTCCTTGGGCTAGGGGGCTTTTCCTCACTGCCCTGGGTTGGGGAAGAGAGAGGGAGGCCTTGCGGTGGAAGGGAGGGGAGGAGAGCTCACCATCAAAGGTGTAAAGAAGGTTCTAGTCCCTCCAGGGCACACTCAGGGATGCTTTTTTGTGTTTCTGTCCCAAGTCCTCACCTCAACCGTGCTTACTATAAATGCAGTGTTACATTCTGCTTTTCCTTTACTTCATTGCATAAACATTCCCTGAATTGCTTATAGAATCTTTGGAATCACCGTTTCAAGGTCTGGATAATTGTGTACCAAGTAAATGACCACAGCTTATGAAACTCCTCTTTATAGTCAATCACTTAGGTTGTTCTGTTGTTATTTCTAGAACACATAACTAATGCTGTTAAATAATGAGGATAACACAGAGTAGTGTTTCCTGGGGATGGATCTCTTGCATGGGTTCCGAAGCTCTGAGCGATTTCTGTGGGCCTTGGAGTTTCCTCCACGGCTCCTAAGGCAGTTCTGGCACGTAAGGAGGCTGGGGAAAGAACAGGGGTTATGGGCGCATCTGCCTTGGTAAACGAACTTGTTGGTTCTATCCCAAGCAGCTCCAGTGTCGGTGTGTGGTGGGGGGTGTGCTGCTGGGGTTAGAGAGGGGCTGCCCTACATAACGTCCCCACATAAAAGGGGCAGCTGTGCAGGTGGCCCCGGGGATGGCAGCAGCTCTGCCTGACTCCCCCCTACTGGGGGGCTGTGGGGGTTGTGGGAGTGGAGGGTGCGGATCACCCTCCTCCAGGGGTCCCCCGACCCCTCCTTGGCCATTCCCTTTGACTTCCTTGGGAAAGAGTCCTGGCTTCAGAGGATCCTTTGCCCATTTAATCTGACCCCATTTGGATCCCCCACCGTGGCAGTGAGCCCCAGGCACGCAGACAGAGGCTTGTGGCTGGCTTGCGGTTGCTGTGATCACGCAGGAGACAGACAACGGCTGCCCTGGCAGGCAGCACCTGGGCACCTCTCAGATTGGAAAAGACTGAGCCAGGTGGATGTCCTGGAGCTCCAGCCAGCTTAGGCTCCTATGGGTGATAACTGCGCTAGATGCCTCTCGGAAGCCAACGGAAAGCGTACGCAGCGGCAGCATGAGCAAAGATAAGTGCCGGGACCTGTTCTTTGCTGCCACCGCCAAGTCTCAATGGCAGGCTACAAGGGAGGCCTGCGAGCCCCTCAGGAAGGGCCACTGCTGGTGCCTCACTTCCTGCCTGTCCACTCCACTTTTTATTGTCCTACCTGACTATATCAGGTTGCGTGCTCAGCATGGTGTCAGCTGCTCCAAAGACACACCTGAAGAGCACCAGGAGGAGACAGGGGCACCATTCAGACACGAACAGGAGGAGCTCCTACCTGAATGCGCAGACTTCCGCCACCGGAGCTCTCGGAGGAAAACATCCATGACAGCCTCCCTGAGCCTTGAAACACTTGCAAACCAAGCAGGCTCAGGTGCCCGAGTGTGCAGGAGGTTTTTTAGAAAGTGTCATTTATCTTATATTGATGTACCCTTGAAAGCCCGGGAGGAAGTGTGGTCTTGTGGGGAGCTCTGTGCAGGCAGCATGAGAGTCTGTATTGTCTTCCTAGCTCTGTCCTGGTTGTAGAGGAGTCCATCCAGGCCAGAGGGGTGAGGGGGCCATCACCCTTGCCCCTTGTTTAGCCAGTGACACCTCCTCAGTTGTGTTTATGCAGCAATAATGCCCACAAGCTCCTCTCAACCGTCAAAACAAGACAGAGAGCCACTCTGTAACAGTGGCTTTCTTGCAAATGGAATATTCTGAGACTCTGTGACATGTCCAGGTCGGTAAGTGAGAAGGAAGCAGGAACCACCGATCGATTCTGACCATGTAGAAGGCAGCGGAGGTCTGGGGCCAGGAGAACATCAACGGACCTACGGAAGAGGAGGTGACCCAGCAAGGGTGGCCATGGACTTGGGTGAATCACCTGAGCCCTGTCACTTGGAAAGAGCCCTGATGACCATCTCAGTCCTCCCTGCTTGGATACCTTACTGGGCCACTGCTGGGTGTGAAGCGTGGCAACTAAAAGCATTCACTTTATTTTTAAAAAGTAGAGCAGCTTCAAGGTTATTCTTGTAGAAGACAGTGTTACTCTCCCCCGTGTGCATTGTGGAAGATTTCCTTAGCAGGATTGAAAGGGGTGGAATTACAGTGGGCACTGGAATTGGCTGTGATTCACATATGTGGTCATGACTGTGGATTTTTGTTAGTTTTTGAGACAGAGTCTCACTCTGTCTGCCCAGGCTAAAGTGCAGAGGCACGATCTTGGCTCACTGCTACCTCCACCTCTCAGGTTCAAGCGATTCTCCTGCCTCGGTCTCCCGAGTAGCTGGGGTTATAGGCATCACCACCACACCTGGCTAATTTTTGTATTTTTAGTAGAGATGGAGTTTCACCATGTTGGTCAGGCTGGTCTCCAACTCCTGACCAAAGGTGATCCACCCGCCTCAGCCTCCCAGAGTGTGAGGATTACAGGCATGAGCCACCGTGCCCAGCCAACTGTGGATTTTGTGGCAACAAAAAGTTCATCTTGGTATATCAGCTAATACTGTGGTCAAGTGTAAGTCATTGAGTAGACCTGCTTTTGAATGATTCTTGGAAGCTTGCAGGGACTTATTTTGAGGAAAAAAAAAACCCCAAAGAACTTTCTGGTAGAGTTAAACATGAATTGGCTTGCCTTGAGAGTTCAGGTTCTATATTACAGGAGGCAGTTAAATGTGAGTCGGGGGCCTGGTGTGGTGGCTAATGCCTGTGATACCAGCACACTGGTAGTAGCCTGAGGTGGGTAGATTGCCTGAGCCCAGATTGAGCCCAGCCTGGCCAACATGGTGAAGCCCCATCTCTACAGAAATGCAAAATATTAGCCAGGCATGGTGACACGTGCCTGTGGTCCCAGCTACTCAGGAGGCTGAGGTGGGAGGATCACTGGAGCCCAGGAGGCAGAGGTTGCAGTGAGCCGAGATGTCACCACTGCACTACAGCCTGGGTGACAGAGCGAGACCTTGTCTCAAAAACAGCAACAACAACAACAACAACAACAACAACAACAAAATACCAAAAACATGGGGTAGACAAATATGGGGCAGGATTGCTGTAAAGGGTGTTCACGTTTTATTTTGGAAGCTGAATTAGGTAGACTTTAAATTCTTTTTGCAACCTAGAGATCTACAGCTCTGGGCTAATGGATCAGATTTTGCTAGTTGCAGAGATTTTTTGAATTTTAATTGCAGTTTGCTGCTGTTTCACCCACAACAAAAGTAGAGGAAGAACTCATAGGTAGCTTATATGCAGTGATCCTGAATTCTGGGGCTTTAGAGATGAGACGAGGAACGCTTGTGCAGGACCTGAAGCTGAACTCCGTGGCTCTTGTTCCCACGTGTTGGGGGTGGGGGAAGAACATCTCACCAGGTATCAGTGGGTGGTTTACACTATTTGAGTAAAGTCCTATCCCCATAGTGTTGCTTTCCTGCCTGGTGACTTGACTAGTTTAGGCTTACTGACCTGCTTGTGAAATGGCAAGAGCATATACATGCGTAAGTGGTTAATTGAGATAATGCAGGTAAATGGTACAGTACCAAACGTATAACAAATGCTTAATAAATGAAGATGGTGGCCAGCAAGTGGGGGTGAATACCAATAAACAACATGTAAAGATATAGATCATCTGGTCACTTTAAACTTCTAGTGAGATCAAATGTGGTCAAAACTTCTCTAAAAATAACTAGAAGTGTGTGTGTGTGTGTGTGTGTGTGTGTGTGTGTGTGTGTGTGTGTGTGTCTACCCACAGAGAAGGTTTTAACATAGATATATAAAGCAGATAATCTCATTTATATTTTGGAAAATTTTAATTAAAAAAAATTTTTGTTGTTTGATGATGATTTGTTTCCCTTTCAGAGGAGGTTTTCTGACTCTAGGAGATGCTGTTGACAATCTCACTTCTGCAGTTAAGCGTATTTCTGAATGCCTGTGGCCCCTGAGGAGTAAAACCCTCGGAGCAGCTAGAGACGGCCAGCATGTGATATTTGGAGCCGATGTGTAAGTGCGAAGTTCTGTGCAAGTAGGTTTTAAATAGATATGGCCTAAAAAAACCCCATAATTTTCTTATTATTAAAATCATGTACTTTTTAAAGGAAAAATCTAAGAAACACAGAAAAGCAAAGAGAAGAGGAAAATAAAGTATTCATATAGGCCGCCTCCAAAGATGCGACCAGTAACGTCTACTTCATCGTCTTCTGAATTCCTTTACTCTCTTAAAAATGGGGCCCTGCTCTAGTTGCTTTACTGACACTTCATAACTTTAAAAAACAGTAATTTGCTTCTTGTCATTATATTTTCTCCATATATACTCTTTTTCTTTGTTTTATTTCAAAATGGAGATTGCCTTGTTTCCTCTGGCCGCCAGTGTGATACTCAGGTGGAAGTGCTCCACAGGCATGAATAAGACGATAAAGATCACTTGGAATCTGCCCCCATCAATCCTGTCACAATCAGAGTTAATATTTTGGCATGCGCTCTTTGTGAATATTTTGTTTACTGTGGATTCCTAATTAGGGAAAAGGGAATCAGGCCGGTGGGAGCAAGGGAAAGCAAAAAGAGAAAGCAGATAAACAGCAAGTCTGCCTTTCTTCATGGTCCGGGACACACAGCCCTCCCGAGCAAGTAACTCTTGCCAGACACTGCAATCTGTTATCAATATCACACAAAGCCCTCTTCAGCCGACAGCATAAACATTACCCTGTTATATCTCCAGCAAGCCTTTGTCTCCTTGCAGTTAGTTTCTCTCGCTGCCTGTCGTTGTCCCTCTGGCAATGTCTTTTCCTATTAGATCCTCTGCCTTCCTTTACCTGCAACTGTCTCTAAATCTTTTACCCGCACACCACCGGCTGTCATTCCCCCGTGACATTTAACACATGTTTCTCACACACAGATAATTTCTCTCCTCTTCTGCCCAGGACTGGGTTCATAAAATATCTAACATTTGATAATCTGCTTTTTAAATTTAATAACACATTTTGAATATCTTTCCACTTATTAAAGATTCTTGCACAGCATTATTTTAATGCCATTTATTACCTTGTATGGATGTACTCTCATTTATTTCGCTGGTAGATATTTAGGTTTTTAGCATGTTATTCTTTTCTTTTCTTTTCTTTTCTTTCTTTCTTTTTTTTTTTTTTTTTTTTTTTTTTTTTTTTTTTTTGAGACAAGATCTCGCTCTGTCACCGAGGCTAGAGTGCAGTGGTACAGTCGTGGCACTCTGCAGCTTCAACCTCCTGGGCTCAAGTGATCCTCCTACCTCAGGCTCCTAAAGTGCTGGGATTATAGTCATGAGCCACAGGACCCAACCGGTTTTTAGCGTGTTTTCAATATTCTCACAATACTGTGATACATGTCTTTGCCACTAATAATTCTTGTGCAGCTAGGCGTGGTGGCTCACACTTGTAATCCCAGCACTTTGGTGGATCACCTAAGGTCAGCAGTTCAAGACCAGCCTGGCCAACATGGCAAAACCCCGTCTCTATTAAAAATACAAAATTTAGACAGGTGTGGTAGAAATTTAGACACCTGCTATAATCCCAGCTACAGGAGGCTGAGGCATGAGAATTACTTGAACCTGGGAGGCGGAAGTTTCAGTGTGCCGGGATTGTGCCACTGCACTCCAGCCTGGGGGACAGAGTGAGACTCTGTCTCAAAAAAAAAAAAATTGTTATTATTATTGTGAATAGCCATAATAGTATTTTCATGATATATTCATAGAAGTGAAGTTCCTGGTTCAAAAAAAATGCACAAGATTGAGGATCTAGATATGTATTGCCAAATTGCCCTTCAGAATGGTGGCAGGAGCCTGGACTCCTAGCAATGAATTAGGAATGGGCCCTTTGTCAGACTCTCGTCCACCTGAAATGTTACGGTACGATCTGGTAAAATCCATTAAAAAATACATTTCTTTTGTTTGTTTATTATTTTAAGAACTCCAATCTCTATTAGAAACCAGTTTGCATTTAATTTTTATTGGATTTTATTATTAACTAAATAACTAAATTTCTGGTTTCTTTTTTCTCTGTCTTTTAAAGAAACATTCATTTATTGAAATCATTTAGAATTTCTTTTGGTGTCAGATATGAAGGGCTAAAACTCCATTTTTTCCAAGTTAAACAATTGTGTCAGCACTCTTTATTATATAATCTATTCTTTTGTTTGTTTGTTTTGAGATGGAATCTTGCTCACCCAGGCTGGAGTGCTGTGGTGCCATCTTGTCTCAGTGCAACCACTGCCTCTGGGTTCCAAGTAGCTGGGATTACAGGAACCCACCATCATGCCCGGCTAATTTTTGTATTTTTGTAGAGATGTGGTTTCACCATGTAGGCCAGGCTGGTCTTGAACCTCTGACTTCAGGTGATTGGCCTTGGCTCAGCCTCCCAAAGTGTTGGGATTACAGGTGTGAGCCACTGCACTTGGCCTATATAATATATTCTTTCCCCATGTATGTGAATGCTACATTTGCCAGGTAATCCATATGTTCAAATGGGAGTCTATTCATGCATCACTTGAATTTTTGAAATCAGCAATTTAAAATTGATCAGTAAATATCTAGCAGCTGATAATCCCATGAGGAGAGAGAAACTTTTGCCTCTGATAAAGAAAATGTTTTCCTTCTGATTCCAAAAGACTAGGTGAGTTACATTCCTCTCTCTCTGCAATTTTTCCCTCTGCTAGGACCCACAGATGGGGAAAATGAAACATCCTGGTGAAACAGTCAGGAAACCAGAAGCCAGAACACAGTCAACCGGTAATGAAGCTGTGGGATCACTTAAGCTCTCCTGCCCCAGGGAGATGGGTGGTCAAAATAGAAACTGAAGATCAGCCTCAGAGACTCCCAGACTGAGGAGTCAGCCTAATTTTCTGACAAGAAATTAAAGACTAGGGGCTGGGGGAGTGAGAAAAGTATTATTCTCAAACTTTTAGGAAACAAAACAAAACATAACAGTGAAAGGAAAGATCGGTAAGTCAGTAACTTCATCGAGCCTGTGCTTGCGATGCCACTCTTTTACCTGTAGGAATTAGCCATCGTAATAACAAATTCCACTGCTGTAAGGAAGGTGTAAGTGAGTGGGAAAGCATTCTAATTGTGCTCTCTCATCCGAGCAGCCTGAGTGTACACAGCATGCAGCCACAGCCGGAGCAGCCCACTCTATCTGGGGTGGTGACTTAACATTTTAGGCAAATATGAGAGGAGAAAATAAATTACCTTGACTGATCATGAAACTAAAAATAGTAAGACAAGGCCAGGTGTGGTGGCTCACGCCTGAACTTTGCAAGGCTGAGGCGTGTGGATCACCTGAGGTTGGGAGTTTGAGACCAGCCTGGCCAACATGGTGAAACCCCGTCTCCACTAAAAATACATAATTAGCTGGGCTTGGTGGCGGCTGCCTGTAATCCCAGCTACTCTGGAGGCTGAGGCGGGAGAATTGCTTGAACCCAGGAGGCAGAGCTTGCAGTAAACCGAGATTGAGCCACTGCACTCCAGCCTGAGCTACAGAGTAAGACTTGATCTCAAAAAATTAAAAAAAAAAAAAAAAAAAAAAAAAAAAGGAGATGTCGGGCACAGTCACATAAGGTTTTTATGCAGCACCAAATAACCTGCTTAAGTGGGGAGTAAATGCCGGCACTGTCAGGCTGTGAGCCACTATGAGGCTCACTTTTCCTGCCCCACCCTCCCTTCTGCTGGTTTGCCCCCTATTTTACTGCTCCGGGTGTGTGTTGATGTTTGTAAGCTGCCTCAAATCCTTTTTGGGAATCAGGCAATGCAAGAATAAATAAAAACATTGATTCTTAGGAGCTTTGCAATGTATTATAAAATTGAACTTTAACAGACAAGTTAATACAAATAAAAAGAGGAAAACTTTTGTTTTGATCTCTTTTTATTTAAATGAAATGAATCCCTTTTCCAGGGGAGAGTTTTTGTTTTAACACTCATGCCCAGTGCTGGCCATTGGGCAGGCGTCTTGCTGCAGCCTCCTCACACGGTCACAGCACAGGCACATAGCCACAGACATGAAGATGCTTTCCTGCGTTACCAAAAAGGATAGTTTAAGGACTTCTTTGCACCCTGCTTTTCCTCCTTAATAGTATACTCTGGCACTGTTACCAAGTTAATCTATGGGTTTTTTTGTTTGTTTGTTTGTTTTTGAGATGGAGTCTCACTCTGTTGCCCAGGCTGGAGTGCAGTGGTGTGATCACGGCTCACTGCAACCTTTGCCTCCCAGATTTAAGTGATTCTCCTGCCTCAGCCTCCTGAGTAGCTGAGACTACAGGCATGGACTACCATGCTTGGCTAAGACAGAATAGAGACAGGGTTTAGACAGGGTTTTGCCGTGTTGGCCAGACTAGTCTCAAACTCCTGACCTCAAGTGATGCCTGCCTCGGCCTCCCAAAGTGCTGAAATTACAGGTGTGAGGCACCATAACCAGTTCTTTCTTTCTCCCTCTCCCACCCCCCCTTCTCTCTTTTCTCTTTTTTTTTTGTATAACCTGCTGAGACTTCATTTCTCTTTTCTTCTTTTCCTCTCTCTCTCTCCTCCCTCCCTCTCTCTCTCTCTCCCTTTCCCCTCCACCCTCCCTGTTTGTCTTTTCTTTCTCCCTCTTTATTTCTTTTCTTTCTCTCTTTTTCTTTCTTTTCTCCTTTCCTTTCTGTTCTCGGACAGGGCTGGCGGCAGTGGGAACAGGATCTTGCTCTGTTGTCCAGGCTGGAGTGTAGTGGCTGGATTATGGCTTACTATAACCTCAAACTTCTGGCCTAAATCAATCCTCCCTCCTCAACCTTCCAAGTAGCTGGGACTATAGGCATGCACCACCATGCCTGGCTAATTGTTTTCATTTTTTGGTAGAGATAGGGTCTTACTTTGTCAACCAGGCTGGCAAATCCTTCTTTTTTTTTTTTTTTTTTTTTTTTTTTTTTTTTTTTTTTTTTTTGAGATGGAGTCTTGCTCTGCTGCCCAAGCTGGAGTACAGTGGTGTGATCTCAGTTCACTGCAACTTCCACCTACTGGGTTCAAGCAATTCTCCTGCCTCAGCCTCCTGAGTAGCTGGGACTATAGGTGCCCACCACCACGCTGGCTAATTTTTGTATTTTTAGTAGAGATGGGGTTTCACCATCTTGGACAGGCTGGTCTTAAACTCCTCACCTCATAATCAGCCCACCTTAGCCTCCCAAAGTGCTGGGATTACAGGTGAGAGCCACTGCGCCTGGCCAAATCATTCTTTTTAAGTCATTCTTTCGATGGCTATATGATATTTTTGGGTGTAGAAACAACACCTTATTGAATGATTCCCTATTTTTTAACTTGGGGTCATTTCCCATTTTTATTTTGCCCAAACCGTATTAATAGAATCATCTTTGTATATTTATTTTGATGCAATGATGCTTCTACTTTCCCAGGGACCCATTCCCAGGAGTGCCGAGTGACAGTGCCTGACTCATATTAAATGCTACTAGATGGTGCCCACCTGTTTTCCACAAGGCCATAGCACTTAACACAGCATCAGCAACACCTGCATGCCCTTGGCCACAGGCTTTCCAGCAGTGAGTAGCATCACTCTTCTACATTTTCACTCACTCAGTGACATTTGTATGCAAATGACAGATTATTATTTTTCTGGAAAATGTATGCTTAACCATGCCAGGGTCATAACTCATGCTATGAAAAAGATTTTGGTGTAGAGGTCATGGCAGAAGAAATGAGAACATGTGAATCAACCTTCCTCTCTTAGATGCAGACACACACAAAGGTCTTAATTGAGCTTGGATATTAAAAGCAGTGCAGGGGAGAGGGTGGGGAGGTTTGAAGTTAACATCGGCAGCATCTGACCAGGCTCAAACGTGGGACGGCTATCCATTGAAGAGTCCTGTATGTCGCAATCACCAGGAATAATTTACATGACAAACGTTCTCCTGCACCCTCTCCACCAAATCGCCTGCCACACACAGAAGCACACACAGGCGCACTCTGAAATTACACAGAGTATTTCAGGCCAACAGTGTTACTCCCTCTCCCACTGATAAACTCCCTTCTGTGCTGGGTGGGGCTGGCGGACTTCCTGATGGAGGAAGACGGAACTGTCAGAGCACTGGCTCCGGTCTGAGCCCTGTAAGCCTTTTTTCTCTCCTCCTTCACCCCCACACCACAGGACCGGCCATCCGACATGGCTTTCTGAGTTTCTAAGGAGCTGGGCTTTGAGCAGGGTCCGAAAAAGAACTTCAGCCAAAGCCTGCTTGTCTTGGGGAAGCCACCCCAAACCAGAGGCATCAGTGTGGCTGCAGGGTAGGTACTGGCATAGAAGGGGGGATGACCCAGACTCCATCTTCTGCCCTGGCGCAGCTAAAGCCTGGTGATCTGAAGTCAGGCCCACCTTTTGTGCTGATCGTGTTTACTGTTGCTCTCCCCTCCTCCCCATGTCTCCCAAACTTGGCTGAGGCTGAAGTGAGGGTGAAGGGGTGGGAGTCACGGCCTCCCTTTTGCCCGGCCTGGTCCTGCCCAGACAGCAAGCCTAGTCCAGCAGGCAGCTTCAGGGTTGCAGGATGCTGAGGGGGCGTCAGGGAGGGGTGTGTGGGGAAGGGGGGCCTCCACCCCACCGCCAGCAACACCTCCCATCTTCCCCTCATAACTTTGCCCTCACCTAACCACAGAGACCTCCACAAAATCTGTGAGAGGCTGTGAACTCTGCTCCCAGCCAAACACAACCTTCTGTGAGAAGGCAATCCATGCCCTCTGCTTTTGTTGGCATCACCCGGGTCTTTCTCTGGTCTGTCTGGGGCTGGCATGAGGCTGCAGCCAGTGAGGCACTGAGGCCACTCACTCTCAGAGCCATGCAAATGCCAGCTCTGGGTCTGTGTCCCCACCATGAGAATGAAACCCTATGGGTTTAGGGACAGCTTCTGCGCCAAATCATCAGTGCTTGAAAGATGAGCCTGATTGAGACCTAAGTTGTTGAACTTGGTTCTTGTTGGAAATAGATGCTCAGTGCTGCAAAGAAAAACTAGCACTGAGACAAAGGATCTTTCAGCAATGCAATTTACCCTCACTAGCCATTGTGCCACAAGAGTTCAAAGAACAAAGGAAAACACAAATTTATCCCTTACGCATTTGGGGTCATCCTTACTGCTGTGTCTGATCTCCGTTGGCTGGAGCCAGACCTCACAATTTAAACTAAAACCCAATTGGCTAATAACTAAAAACTTTTCTAAACAGGTAAAAGCAGTGGAGAGCTGCGACATGCCTGTGACCACGTCGAGCACAGATATCTTGGTTAAAGTACAAGGACATAGAATGTATTATGTGCCTCTAAGCATGGCATGTTTAACAGCTGCATAGGATAGAGTTTAACAAAGTTATTCGCACACTTACTCTTTAACAAGAAAGGAAACTTTAAAAAGGAACTTTTCTACTTCCCCCAGTTCTCTAAGGAGCTTGTCCATCGTAGTTGAAAGAGTAAACATCCAAAGTGGTCCTCACGGCCTGGAGGAGCACAGAGAGATTGTGGGTGGGTGGGGGAACCCGCAGGGAGGTGCTGGGAGGGGCAGCAGAGAGAGAGGACTGTGCTTCCAGCTTGTGGGGGCCTAAGGACCTCCTGTCTGAGCCTTTTGCTTTGTTCATTCATTCATTTCAGTTCAGGTCTCAGGCCTAGAAGTGACTTGTACAGGTCGTAGGAAAGAGCCAGAGGACCCCCACAGACGTTGGCCCTGGGTGGTAGGGAGAGGACTGAGACCTAGCAAGACTGCAGGCCGTGGGGGCCCAACTGTGTCTATCCTGGCCATGCCGCACCCCTAGTCCCAACACAGGGCTGGCTGGGCACACAGAAGTTTCCCCAAATAGATATATTTGAACTGGCATCAAGAGACTTAAGGGATTGGGCACGGTGGCTCACGCCTGTAATCCCAACACTTTGGGAGGCCAAGGTAGGAGGATCGCTGGAGCTCAGGAGTTTGAGACCAGCCTGGGCAACATAGTAAGACCTCATCTCTACTAAAAGTAAAAAAAAATTAGCCTGGCATGCTGGTGTGCACCTGTAGTCCCATCTACTCATTTCAGTCAGGGAGGTCAAGGCTACAGTGAGTTGTGATGGCAGCCACTGCACACTAGCCTAGGCAATAGAGCAAAACTCTGTACACACACACACACACACACACACACACACACACACACGGAAGAGGAGAATTGAATGCAGAGTTGTGGGTATTAGTTCAGTCATAAATAGGGACAGGAGTGGAAATGGTCTACAATTAAAAATGCATGAAAAAGCCAGGCACTGTGGCCCATTCATGTAATCCCAGCACTTTGGGAAGCCAAGGCGGATGGATTGCTTGAGCCCAGGAATTCAAGACTAGCCTGGGTGACACAGGGAAACCCCATCTCTACCAGGAATATAAAAAATTAGCCAGGTGTGGTAGTGCATGCCCGTAGTCCCAGATACTCAGGAGGCTGAGGTGGGAGGATTGCTTGAACCTGGGAGACAGAGGTTGCAGTGAGCCATGGGTGTGTCATTGCACTCCAGCCTGGATGACAGAGCAAGGCCCCATCTTAAAAAGAAAAGGGAAAAAAAAAAAAAAAAGCCCGCCAGGCATGGTGGCTTATGCCTGTAATCACAGCACTTTGGAAGGCTGAGGTGGGTGGATCAGGAGTTTCAGACTAGCCTGGCCAACATAGTGAAACCTCGCCTCTACTACAAATACAAAAGATTAACTTGGCTTGGCGGTGCAAGCCTGTAATCCCAGCTACTTGGGAGGCTGAGGCAGGAGAATCACTTGAACCTGGGAGGCGGCGGTTGCAGGGAGCCAAGATCACACCACTGCATACCAGCCTGGGCAACAGTAAAAGACTCGTGGTGGCTCACGCCTGCAATCCCAACACTTTGGGAGGCCGAGGCAGGTGGATCACAAGGTCGAGAGATCGAGACCATCCTGGCCAACATGGTGAAACCCCGTCTCTACTGAAAAAAATACAAAATTTAGCTGGGCATAGTGACGCACGCCTGTAGTCTCAGCTACTCTGGAGGCTGAGGCAGGAGAATTGCTTGAATCCGGGAGGCGGAGGTTGCAGTGAGCCAAGATCGCGCCACTGCACTCCAGCCTAGCCCCTGACGCAGAGTGAGACTCTTTCTCAAAAAAAAAAAAAAAAAAAAAAGTTTACAAAAAGAAATGGACATGGTTTCCTTTTAAATTTAAATTTAGAAGCCTAAGCAAAGATCCTAAAAGGGTACTTGCAGATGAAAGACAGTAAACTAATGAGAAAAACAGGATCCAGGAAGGCCAACAGTACTGCGCAGGATGTAAGCGCCTTTTCAGCACTTTTCTTTCAGCTTTACGGGAATCACACGTGTCATGCATGCTTCTGTGAATCTCAAACCAATGCAGGGTTTCCTTCTGCTTGAGTCGATGCATTGAGTTATGTAGCTGGGAGGACTACAGGAACCAGTGACTCACCGTCTCTGGAGTGTCAGTGACGCATTGAAGGAGGTTTCCCAAGAAGTGACAGAGGAAATATCCCTCGCCCTCCACAACTTTGGAAAGCCTCTGAAGACAGTACTCTTTCTGTCTTTCCCTTTGACTAGGTGGTAGATTCAGATCAGCTTTGCAGCCCAGGTGGGGTCGGGGATCACTTTCTGAAAACAAGTTGCCCACTTCCTACAGACAGAGACATAAGCTGCGGGGTGGGGGCGGAGGCGGGGATGAGTAAGGATGAAAGGGAGCGGGGTGGTGTAGGAGCCCCCTTCTTCCTTTGAACAGGCCCGGGTGGGCTCCACACCTGCAGGTGGCTTCCCACTGAGAGGAGTGTGGGGGAGGGGAGGGGACACCAGTGCTGCTCCCAGACCCATTAAGGCCCACAGAAAAACACAGAAAGGGAACTATTATAGATATTCTCCTTCAGGGCGGAGAAACCAGGCTCACCTAAGGTTGCTGGAGCGCAGACCACCCCTGCCACTAGCCCAGTGCCACGCGAACTTCCAGACAAGCAAATGCAATTGTAAATGTAGCTTGCCCAAGGTCTACAGCTAGTAAAGACCCAGGCTGTGCTGTGTGGCCACCTTGGACCTGCCTCACGGTCATTTCCATGGTTCAGATTTTTTAAATTTATGAATAAATCTTTCATTTGTGGGTTTTTTGTTGATTCCAATTTCTTACTATAACAATGGACAGAGATTCTTTTTCCCAAATTTTGAATTGCTTTTTCCCCCACTACAAAAGTAATACGTAAGGTAAAAATTCACACAAGGAACTGTATAAAGCAGTAGTGGAAATTCCCCAAAATAACTGCCATTAACAGCTAGGAGTAAATCCTAACAGATCTTTTCCTGTACGTATACAAACACATATACCTGGAGGCCTTGATTTACTTTTAGAGAAAAAAGATCAAATCTGCAGAACAATATTAGAGGATTTAATTTTCCATATTCTCTATTTTATGTATTATATTCTCAATATTTAAATTTTATGTTTTAAAAAATGTAGGAAGAAAAAAGAACAAGAAACTTTTTTTTTTCTTTTTTCTGAAACAGGGTCTTGCTCTGTTGCCCAGGCTGGAGTACAGTGGGGCAATCACAGCTCTCTGCAGTCTCAAACTCCCAGGCTCAGGAGATGCTCCCACCTCATCCTCGCTAATAGCTGGGACTACAAGCAAACATCATTGTGCTCAGAAAAATTTTAAAAATTTTTGTAAAGACAAGGTCTCGCTATGTTTCCCAGGCTGCTCTCAAACTCCTGAGCTCAAGTGATCATTCTGTGTGGGCTTCCCAAAGAGCTGGGATTACAGGTGTGAGCTGTAATCCCATGTGTTGGCTGAAGAAACTTCCAAATACCAATCTTATACATTTCTACAATTTTCTGTACTTGGATTAAAAAAAAATCTCTTTGTTGAAGTATACAACTATATCCATAGCTATAAAGTCAGCATATCTGAGTGTATAACTTAATGACTTTTACTAATGAAACACACTTATATAAGTAACTCCCAGATTGAGGGGCAGAAACGCTGACCTTCAAACTTCATGCTCCCTCCTAATGAGCACCACTGGACCAAGGGTAACTGTATCCTGACTTCTAACAACATATATTTGTTTTGCTTGTTTTCTTCTGTGCTTGAATTTTAACAGTGACCACGTATTGCACCATGTATTGTATTGAGAATAATCTATACAGACATTTAAAAAACATATGCATATGTCATAACCATCATTTGCTATCAGCACATATGGATCTAGCTTATCCCTTAGCAGCTGTCTAAACCCCCTCATTAGACTGTATCTGAATTTATGTGACCAGTCCCTTTTGATGGACATTAGGATTAATTCCTATTTTTATCTAGTAAGCAGCCCTAGAAGGAACAATCTGATGCGTATTTCTTTGTGCATGCCGCTTTTTGATGTGTTTCTTTCAGATAAATGCCAACAAGTAGAATTGCTAGTCAAAAGATGGCTGGATGGGGTTTTGGGGGTATATTTTATCATAACGACCCTACAGAAGGTGGTATCAGGTTTGTTCCTTCTTCAAAACAAAATTCGGGTGCTGGGTGCAGACATTCTCACCACAGCCCCCAGCATTGGCAGCCCAGCCTGCTCTAGCTCCTTGGGCAGCCGGAGCTGAGCCCGCCTCGGCAGGTGACAGCTGTACAGAAAACAGACGGGGGAGCGCAAACCACCCCTGCCCCGAGCCAAACCCCATGAGAACTTGCAAACAAGTGCATGCAATTGCAGAGACAGCAGCAGGGAGATAGTCAAATATCAAAGCCTGCAGTGGGACAAGGGGCCTTGCGGCCTGTTCTTACTTCCGCTGAGCACTGGATGTGAGCCTTCAAGGAGGGCAGACCGTGTGCACTGCAGGCCTTAGTCTCTTATTTATGTGCGATGGCCCAGGTAAGAAGCCCACCTGAAACATGAACCTTAGAGGACTCTGGTCCAGCTGACCCCAACCCTCTCCCCTCAGCCTTGGAAGGCAGCCTGTCCTTTGTCCTCAGAGCGGATGGCAGAGCTTTTGCTTCTTTTGAGCATCTCTTGCTGAGGCAGGAGAATAAGGTCTGGAGGAGGGAATCTAAGGCCAATTTGTGCTAAATCAGGAGAAACACCAATGTCTGACGGCAGGGAATCTGCGGTCAATTTGTGTTGACTTCCCAAAGCTGGATCAAAAGGAAAATACCTGGGTCTGGGGGCAGGGTGTCTAAGGTCAATTAACGCAAATGTCCTAAAGCTAAACCAAAATGAAAACCCTGTCTCCCCACACTGAGGAACCAAGGATCAAAGGCTACTCTCCCTACAGCCCTCCCCCTTCCGCCGCATCTCAGATGGAAGGGAGACTGCCCTGGATTGACTGCAGGCCAAGCATGGGACTATCCCTTCATCCGCATAGGGCATCACTTCAGCCTTTAATTAGCCACAGACCAAATCTTTCATCCAGATAAGGGGTAGCCAACAGGGGCCTCAAAAGGGGTACTTAAACCCAGAAAACTTTGCAATTGGGCCCTTGGGCCGCCTGCTAGGGCCCACTCCCACCTTGTGGGTGCTTTCTCACTTTAATTCCTGTTTTAATTCCTTTATTGCTTTGTGCGTTTTGCCCAGTTCTTTGTTCAAAATGCCAAGGACCTGGACAACTTACAGTCCAGGCCCTCCTTCCGGGGACACTGCATCTATGCCTTTCTGACTCCACCCACCATACCTCTGCTGCGACTGTACCCCAGATGCCAGGAGACAGCCACCCTGCCACCTCCCCAGAGTTGTCTTTCCCGTCCTGTTTTTTGGTAACATTTCTTACACTCTGCAGCTGTCACAGGTCTCTGAACATGCCCTTCTTTGAGCTGGTCGGGAAAAGCAGGTGGGGCTGGGTTCTCCTTGGGCCTGGTGCTTCTGTTAATGCAGTGTCTTATGGTACAAGAGCTCCTATACTGCTAAAGTTCAGGTAGGGGGTGGCTAAGATGGGTCCCAGGCACTTTTTCAAACCCAGGCGCGAGGTCCTGCTCTCCACTCTCCACTCCTGCTCAGCACTTTCTCCTTGCATTTTCCTTCTCCGACTGTCAAGGCTAAGACTCGATCAGAAAATGAATGGACGTGACAGAACCCCTGATGCCTCCTACCTTCTCTTTGGTGCCTGACTTGAGGCCAGGGATGCCTGGGGTTCAACCTGCCGTAGAAACGAACAAGTTCAGCTTGGGAGTAGGCCAGGGGATGGGCCTGGGGCACAGGCAGCCTGGCTCTGGGTGCCCTGGGCACTTCCTCGCCTCTCTAGGACTCTCTACACCTACAACATTGGAGAAACGAAGATCTCGGGTGCAAAAGGAGGATGTACGAATTTTGTCCTTGTGGTTTCTGTTCCACTGAGCATTGATGGCTTTGCTGTAGATGGGCTTTTGCATGTTTATGTCACAGAAGCCGTTTGTATCTTTAACCTGGAACTTTATTTGTACAACCAAGACATTTGTATTAAAAGAGCAGAAAGTGAATAAAGAACTAAGCCATGGGAGAGTAGAAGTGGAAGCTGAGAAACCTCCTAGTGGACGATAAAGGGAACTCCTGTCCTCAAACCCAAGTTCCCAGCCCCAAAGGCAGCCCTCAGAGACTGACACGCTTCTGGGAACTGGACAGCTCCTCTCGAGAAGCCTCATTCCCAAACTGGGCCTGGCCTCTCTGTAGGAAGGTTAGCCCCAGCCTGGGAAGTCCAAGGGGGAGCCAACCCAGCATCATTCCACTAAAGACCCATGACCCAATGTCACTGCCCTAACAGGGCAAAGCAACTTGCCAAGATTCAGGCTAAACGGCGATCACGAAAGGTCTCAGCCCAGGGAAAGTCCAGGAGCCAGAAGTGGCGGCATGGGTGGCATTTCCTCCTGGGTCCTCCAGCATGCTCTGTGAAGTGCCCTGGGGGCAATGAAGCCTTCTCCCTAGCATTCCCGATGACCCACGAACAAGTTGCTCCCATGCATATCACACACAAAAAGAACTTGCAGCAGTGAAAAGCAGGCAGCTTCAGCAGCCAGTGAACTCTCCAGGGTCAAATGTGTCCCTTCTCCCATTTTTCCACATCACGCTCGTTACTGACCAATGTCTTTTTGTAGCAGGACACCAGAACCGTATTCTCTTCTCATTTGTAAAACCTGAAAACAACAGCAAGTTGTGAAACCACTTATTTTCAGGCAAATGATATTGAATTTCCTGTAACAGAGACAAATGGCAGAGTTCTACTCCAAGTGGACGGGGTGGGCAGCGGGGGGAGGCGGGGGGTTTGTTAGTATGTTTTTTGTTAGTATGTTTCTAGGGCCCATCTTAGTCATTAAAAAGATTAAGGCGAAAAAACAAAACAAAACAAAACTGCAGCTCAAAGAACTGTAGCTTTGAATTGTGTTACTTCCTGTAGTACCTCTATGATAAGCTAGGAGAATCACAAATTTACATCAAGGAGCCAGAAGAAATTAGCCTGTGGATGGGATGACTTCCTAAGGACAGTCAGAGGCTGGGTAACATCTACCTCAAATCGCAGCTCTGATCTGTGAACACTAGGGACTATTTCCTCCAGCCCGGATCATGATAGCAAACAGACGTGGTTTTCAAACTTTTTTAAAGCGACAAACTTTTTTGTTCAAATGATATGTTATAGGTAAGTATAAGCCCAGACAATAGATGAGAGTACAGCTGTTTGAAATGAAGAGAGTCGGGGGTTCAGGATCCCCCCATGACCACCCAGAGCCCCTTCCCTGCCTCAAGCTGATCCTGGGCTTGCAAAAGCATGAGGTCCTGCATCCAGCACCCCTCACCACACCCAACACTGCCCAAAACTGGCGTCAAGATCACTGGTGAGCAGGTCAAAATGAAGGGGTGGGGACAGACCACAGTTAGTACCCAGGGAGGGACTTTTTCTCCATGAAAGGTCACCATGGGAGAGATTTTGAGCGGAACTTTTTTTTTGAGATGGAATCTCGCTCTGTCACCCAGGCTGGAGTGCAGTGGTGCAATCTTGGTTCATTGCAACCTCCATCTCCCTGGTTCAAGCGATTCTCCTGTCTTAGCCTCCTGGGTCGCTGGAATTACAGGGACTCGCCACCACAAAGGGTTAATTTTTTTTGTATTTTTAGTAGAAATGGGGTTTTACCATGTTGGGCAGGCTGGTCTGGTCTCAAACTCCTGATCTCAGACGATCCACCCGCCTCAGCCTCCCAAAGTACTGGGATAACAGGCATGAGCTACCAGCCTTGAATGGAACTTTCTAGAGGTCTGGCCTGAGACAGCTGCACTCAAGTTATTATCTCTTGGGTAGGGGGCAGCTTCTAAATCCAACACACGAGGTGAAAATTGCACACAACCAAAATATCATTGAAAATTGCTCATAAAATCTAGCAGGCATGATTAAGCAACTCTCAGTAAGTATAAATATAATGTGTACAACAATGCAGAGTGTATAGTAATGGCTACTGCAATTTTAGAGTATTTAGAAATCCATTTTGTTTGCCTGTTGTTGCACTTGCAGAGTTGAATTTACTGAAGTGACTTGAGCTTGTGCTCCAACTCCAGGGGTCTGGGGCCGCATGGTCTAAGGGCAGTACCCCAGAGAGTCCTCACACTGACCATGAGATCGGCATTGTTAGCTCACTTTACAGATGACAAATCCGAAGCTTGGAGAGGGGAAGTGACTTGCTGACTGTCACATGGTTGGTGATTGGCAGATGGGATTCAAACCGGTCTCCATCTCCCCCTAAAGCCAGAGCTCTTGAGCACGAGGCCCTGTTGCCCTCTTCAATTTAGAGGTGTGTACTTTTGCTCTCCCAAACATTTCTGTACAGAGGGGGTTGTTCTGAGGATCAAATGTAATTAACTGGATAGGCAGATGTGAAACAGTCTCTGTTTTGAGGAACAAACATTGAATGCAGGAACGTTGCCCCCACCCAGGATGGCTTCCAACAGCCTCATGAAAGACTCAGGACCCAATGTCGCTGCCCTACCAGGGCAAAGCAACTTGCAAAGATGGTGGCTAAACGGCCACCGCTAAAGGTCCCAGCCCAGCCCAGCAAAAGTACAGAAGCTTTCTCAGCTCAGTGGGCCCCAAGAGTGCTATGTGACTCTGCCAACTCCTGGGACCCAGGTGGGGTCGAGGGTGGCAAATGGGACAAAGGCAGCTCCTAGGGAAGAGAGCAATGGCTGGTGGAAACGCCTGGCCTCCTAACCCTATCCCAGTAGTCTCTCCATTGATCTGTAAAATGGGGGTGATACTCCCTTATCTCATACGGGACCAAGGGGGTGGAATAACACCTGCATGCAAAGCCTGCTTGCTTTCCTCAGGAGGGCTAAGGGTGTTCTTGAAATACATTTAAGTGATTGCTCAGGTTTTTGTTTGTTTATTTAGGTTATCTCTCAGGTGTCCAAACTCTATCACCCCATCTATTTATACAGTCTGATTTTTTTTTTTTTAAGTGAATTCTTCCTCTGTTGCCCAGGCTGGAGTGCAGTGGTACCATCATAGCTCACTGCAGCTTTGAACTCCGGGGCTAAAGTGATCCTCCTGCTTGAGCCTCCCAGCTGGGACTACAGGTGTGTACCACCATGCCAGGCTGAGTCTATGATCTTCTGAAGGCGAGTTCTGACTTTGGCTCCTTGCTGCGGTTGTAGGCTGCGAGCTGCAGCAGGGGTTGAGGAACCCAGGGCCACACCCACGTCACATACTTACTGTTTCATGAAACGAAGCCGGGCTCTCCTCTGCCGGCCTGGAAGAGGAAAACAAGGGCGCCAGTCAGTGTGGGCTGTGGGTCACTGCGCTGAGCCCCAGAGGCCAAGGAAGATGGTCACAGGGGCAGCCGACACCTCAGCCTACCTCCGTGGTCCCAGATCCTGGCCCAAACACTTCACACATTTTAATCCTCTTAATGCTCACTGAGAACCTGAGTTGGAAACTACTTTTAAGATCTCCATTTTATATACGGGGAAACTGAGATGCAGAGTGAGTGAGTTACTGGGTAACATGCCCAAAGTCATGCAGCTAGTAAGTGGGAAAGACAGAATTCAAACTCAGTTAATCAGCTGCAGAGTCTGTGTCCTTCAACACACCTGCTTGCCCTTCACAGCAAGTCAGTCGTGCGAGGTCCTACAGACAGCAGTCTCAGGCTAGAGCAACTGCATTCAGAGGGTGAGCAAGATTTCCCACTGGGAGGTAAGAAGAAAACAGAAGCATATCTATTTACAGTTGGATCTCAGCCTTTATTACTTTTGATTTTTATTTATTTTTTAGGAACGGGGTCTTACTGTGTTGTCTAGGCTAGACTTGAACTCCTGGGTGCTAGTGATCCACCCTCCTCAGCCTCTTGAGTACAGCCACATGCCACTACGGCCAGCTTACTTTTTATTTTTGAAGTACATTTAATAACATACAGAAAATATTAAATAAGTAAATACAGCCAACTGCTGCATTTACTTTATAATATTCAAATAGCTGTATTCACTTACTTAATATTTTATATATGTTATTACATGTGCCTCAAATTATTTTAGCAGTGAGGTCTTTCCTTGATCAAAAGAGTTTGCAGGCCAGGTACAGTGGCTCATGCCTGTAATCCCAGCACTTTGGGAGGCCGAGGTGGGTGGATCATGAGGTCAGGAGTTTGAGACCAGCCTGGCCAACATAGTGAAACCTGTCTCTAATAAAATACAAAAAATTAGCTGAGTGTGATGATGGGCACCTGTAATACCAGCTACTTGGCAGGCTGAGTCAGGAGAATTGCTTAAACCCGGGAGGTGGAGGTTGCAGTGAGCCGAGATCGCGCCACTGCACTCCAGCCTAGGTGAGAGAGCAAAACTCTGTCTCAAAAAAAAAAAAAAAAAAAAAAGAAAAGAAAAGAAAAGAAAAAGAGTTTGCAAACCACTGAAATTTATGGGGTTCTTAGAATGGGGTGCATGAACCCCTTTGTGGGGAACAATTTTAGGCAAATGTATGCACTTGGGTACATTTCTGTGGGAAGAGGTCCATAATTTTCTTTTTTCTTTTCTTTTTTTGAGACAGAGTTTCACTCTTATTGCCCAGGATGGAGTTCAATGGCACGATCTCGGCTCACCGCAACCTCCCCATCCCAGGTTCAAGTGATTCTTCTGCATCAGCCGCCCGAATAACTGGGATTATAGGCATTTGCCACCATGACCAGCTAATTTTGCCTTTTTAGTAGAGATAGGATTTCTCCACATTGGTCAGGCTGGTCTTGAACTCCCGACCTCAGGTGATCTGCCTGCCTCGGCCTCCTAAAGTGTTGGAATTATAGGCGTGAGCTGCTGCGCCCGGCAAAGCTCCATAATTTTCATTGTATGTTCAAAGGGATCTGTGACCTATAAAAGTAAAGAGCTACTGATATAGTTCATGCCCCTGCTGTCCTGCCTGCCCATTTTATAGAAGTTCAGAGAGGGGAAGGGGCTTGCTAGAAGTGGCGCAGGTGAGCAGAAGAACCGGGGCAGAATCTGGGCTCTAGGCTCTTGGTCAGCCACGTGGAGCTCCCCTCCGGCTCCCTGTCTTTTTTGTGAACCCAATGCTGTGCAGAGCCTGGCGTGAGGGCCATAGAAGGAGACAGTCCCATCTCTGGGGCGGCTGGGAGCAGCAGTCATTTCTGAGTTTCCTACAGCCTCATCAATATGGGTGGCGGGAAGAGGATTTCTAGCTTCTAGGAACACAACACAAATCCCATAGGCAATCTCTTCTGGGTATTGGAGTTTGGTCTCAACTGCTCACCTGAGTTCCCACTTACTGACACATGCCATGTGCTAGGCACTTGGGGCAGGAATTTACAAACAGCAACTCTGGGAGGTAGGTAATGTCCTACCACCATCTGAAGCAGCTGAGGCTCGGAGAGACCAGGGCACTGGATCAGGAAACAGCCATGTTGCATTCAAACCTAGGTTTGTCTGACTCCAAGGACAGGGTGGTCTTTGGCTTTGGCTGCAGAGCCCTAGGCCAAGAACTACCTTGGGAAATACCATCAGTTCTCTGGGGTAAATTCCCACCAGGCTGCCACCTGCTCTGCTTCCCTAGAGAAGAAAATATCCCAGGGACACTTCAAACAGCAAATAGGGACACCCCAATGACTCGCAAAATGACAACTCACAGTACAGGTGGATGGCCACTCCCAGGGACACCAGCAGAACCAGGATGCCAGCCACCAGCAGGCTGAGGGTGATGGGGCTACAAAGTGGGCCTGGAAAAAACACGTGACATGTGTTCAACACTGAACATTTTTCTGCACGAGACACGCAGAAAAATACAAGGAAGGAGGCCGGGCACGGTGGCTCAAGCCTGTAATCCCAGCACTTTGGGAGGCCGAGGCGGGTGGATCACGAGGTCGAGAGATCGAGACCATCCTGGTCAACATGGTGAAACCCCGTCTCTACTAAAAATACAAAAAACTAGCTGGGCATGGTGGCACGTGCCTGTAATCCCAGCTGCTTAGGAGGCTGAGGCAGGAGAATTGCCTGAGCCCAGGAGGCGGAGGTTGCGGTGAGCCGAGATCGCGCCATTGCACTCCAGCCTGGGTAACAAGAGCGAAACTCCGTCTCAAAAAAAAAAAAAAAAATACAAGGAGGGAAAAATCAACTGGAAGCCCCACCTCCCAGAGAATACCACCATTTGCATTTTGATGTAATGTATTTTTCCTCAAGTCTTTTTTTTTTTTTTTTTTTCTTTTTTTGAGACAAAGTCTAGCTCTGTCACCCAGGCTGGAGTGCAGTGACGTGTTCTCGGCTCGCTGCAACCTCTGTCTCCCGGGTTCAAGCTATTCTCGTCCTTAGCCTCCCGGGTGGCTGGGATTACAGGTGTGTGCCACCATGCCCGGATAATTTTTGTATTTTTAGCAGAGACAGTGTTTTACCCTGTTGGCCAGGCTGGTCTCAAACTCCTGGCCTCAAGTGATCCACCCACCTCCGCCTCAGTGCTGGGATTACAGGCGTGAGCCACCGTGTACGGGTCTAGTCTTTGTATGCACTTTAAACATCTTTGAGATTTTTTTTTTTTTTAATAAGACGGGGTTTCACCACATTGGTCAGGCTGGTCTTGAACTCCCAACCTCAGGTGATCTGCCCACCTTGGCCTCTAAAGTGCTTGGATTGCAGGCGTGAGCCACCACGCCTGGCCAAGATCATTTTATATATAAAATGTCATGTCCTACATCCACATTTTTAAGAAGTAGATAATTTTCATGCCTGGTAATGAGACTTTTACTATTTATTTTAAGAACTTTTAATTTCACAAGAAATGGCTGAATATATTTTCATTCTAAGAGATTTAAATATAGGATTAGAGTGCTCACTGACATCTTTGCTCCTTCACAGAATTAATCACCATTGATAATTTAGTAACTTTCTCTTTGCATGCCTATGTAATTTTTATAGATTATATTATAGTTTTTGTTTCTTTGTTTGTTTTGTTTTTCAAATAGTGTCTCATTCTGTTGCCCAGGCTGGAATGCAGTGATCTTGGCTCACTGCAACCTCCACCTCCTGGGTTCAAGCAATTCTCCTGCCTCAGCCTCCTGAGTATCTGGGATTACAGGTGCCCACCATCACGCCTGGTTAATTTTTGTATTTTTAGTAGAGACAGGGTTTCACCATGTTGGCCAGGATGGTCTTGATCTCCTGACCTCGTGATCAGCTTGCCTCAGCCTCCCAAAGTGCTGGGATTACAGGAGTGAGCCACTACACCTGGCCTTAGATACATATAGTTTTAAAAACCATATACAGTGGGTTATACTGTACAAATTTTTCTTTTGTACCTTCACTTTTTCAACATGCCTTTATTCCTTCACTTAATCAATATGTTCTTTTTTGCAGCAGGGTAACATCTGACAGTATGAATGTGCCGTGAGTTACGGTCATCAATGGGCATTTTGTTTCCTGTGTTTTACTTTTAAAAAGAACTCTGCAGAAAACATCCTGTGTATTTCCTTACAAAGGTGAATTCCTGAGGCAAATACTGAGAACAGAAACTACTAAAACCATAGACTTTGTCCACTTTAAGTTGTGACAGATTCTGTCAAATGCCTTCCAAAAAAGATTTCCATCCCCACCCACCAATAGTGCGCTCTGCTGATGCTTGATACCATGGAAGTGTTTTAGTGTTTGCCAGTCAATCTGGGGAAAGTGCTATTTCACTTAAATTCCCTAGTTACTTATGAGCTTTGGCCTATTTTTATATATTGGCCACTTGTATGATTTTTCTTCTATGAGTTGACTATCTGTTCCTTTGTCCATTTAGTGTGCTATTTAAACAGCAGACTTGACACTATCAATGCCCCAAATTCTTCTCTGACACCCTTCAGGCCCCTGTGACTGGTCACTTGAGTAGCTGAGGGGCAGAGCCAGGGTCCACAGGTGAAAGGGTAAGGCTGCAACTTTGGCCTTGAGGTTCAGAAAATCGAAAAGCATTGTGGATGTCAAGGAATGGAGAGAATTTTTACTGAATGTGCTAAGTACATACCAAATGCAAACTTCCATCTTGTGAGGAAGAAAGGTATTGCTATTTTATTCATTTATTTATTTATTTATTTGAGATGGAGTTATGCTCTTGTTACCCAGGCTGGAGTGCAATGGCGAGATCTGGGCTCACTGCAGCCTCCACCTCCTGGGTTCAAGTGATTCTCCTGCCTCAGCCTCCGTAGTAGCTAGGATTGTAGGCGCCTGCCACCACGCTCAGCTAATTTTTGTATTTTTAGTAGAGACAGGGTTTCCCCACGTTGGCCAGGCTGGTCTCGAACTCCTGATCTTACATAATCTGCCTGCTTTGGCCTCCCAAAGTGCTGGGATTACAGGCACGAGCCACCATGCCCGGCTTGCCATTATTTTTTTCTCATTTCATAGTTCAAACACACACACACACACACACACACACACACACACACACACACACAAGATTCAAAGAGATTAAATTATATGCCCAAGGTCACCCAGCTACTGAAAGGCAGGACCAGGGTGTGGACACAGATCCTCTGAGTTCCAAGCCCCTGCAGGTCCCACCTCAGCTGCATGAGGGCATGAGTGGTATGGAAGGGAAGGGAGCGGGCTGCTACATGGGAGGGAGCCCACTATCACTGGAGAGAAACAAGCCAAGGCTGGATGGCTGGGGTGTGGCGAAGATTCACACACTGGGTGGGAGGCTGGATGAGCGGCCCTTCTGAGATGCTGAGGGCATCTGTCGGGCTCAATCTCACCTCCTATTTGTTCTTCCCATCTGAATGAACCAAAACATGGTGCTAAGTGAAAGAAGCCAAGCATAAAAGACCCCATGATGTACGATTCCACTTCTGTGAAACGTCCCACACAGGCCAATCTGCAGAGGCGGAAGATAGATTAGTGGCTGCACAGGGAATCTTACTGGGGTGAGGAAAACCTTCTAAAACTAGATTACAGTACTGATTGCGCAACTGAGTAAAGTTACCCAAAATCATTAAGTTTGTATGCTTAAAATGGGTTAACTTTGTGGCATGCAAATTATATCTCAACTAAATTTTTAAAAACTGTAATGAAGGTGGGTGCAGGTTGCAGGGATGTACAGGGCAGCAGGGCTCCCTCCTGAGGAGAGGTCATGGTTAAGAACACTGTGGAGGCCGGGCATGGCGGCTCACACCTATAATCCCAGCCTTTGGGAGGCCGAGGCAGGTGGATCACCAGGTCAAGAGATTGAGACCATCCTGGCCAAAAAGGTGAAACCCATCTCTACTAAGAATACAACAATTAGCTAGGCATGGTGGTGCACACCTGTAGTCCCAGCTACTCGAGAGGCGAGGCAGGAGAATTGCTTAAACCCAGGAGGCGGAGGTTGCAGTGAGCCAAGATGGTGCCATTACACTCCAGCCTGGGTAACAACAGTGAAACTCCGCCTCAGGTTAAAACAAACAAACAAACAAACAAACAAACACTGTGGAGGCCAGCAATATAGCTACAGATCTCCTCTGAAGCACTGTCTCCCATCCAAAATGTGACTCTCCAGGAAAAGCTGCTGCCACAAATAATGTGCTTGGGTAAGGGACCACTGGCCAGAGGCACACCAGCGACACCCCCAGCCCAGCCTTCCTTATCGTGCTCTCTCCACTCAGCTCCTGAGCTCTGGATCACAGCAACCGGCTTCTGAGTCAGTGGTTTAGAAATTGTCCCCCAGCACTTAAGGATGTTGTCTCAGGAACAGCCCTAAGCATCAGGGGCAGCCCCTTCTCAGTGGCCCATCATTCATGACAACAGGCTCTGAGGTCTGTGTGGATGCCCCACGAACTCGGAGTGCCTGCTGTATGATTGCATCTCATTTAATCCTGCGTCCCCTTTAGTTGGGTAAGCATCCTCATTTTACAGATGAGGAAACTGAGGTTTAGAGGCTGACTCACCTATTCAGTGTCTCATGGTTCAGGCAGTGGTAGACAGAGATTCAGACCTAGGCCTGACAGACTTGCCACTAGGCTACACTGACCCAGGGCTGGTCTTCTCAGAACAACCTTCACCTACTTTTCTCACACCCATTCCCAGCCCCACGCCACTTGGCCACCTTCACACACATCCGGGTTATTCTTAATAACCTGTTAATGTTTGGTTTGCATTTTGCCTTGGGATTTTACTGAGAGTTGGTATAAGAAATGATGCAAGAGGCCAGGTACCGTGGCTCATGCCTGTAATCCTAGCACTTTGGGAGGCTGTGGTGGGTGGATCACCTGAGGTCAGAAATTCAAGACCAGCCTGGTTAACGTGGTGAAACCCCATTTCCACTAAAAATACAAAAATTAGCTGGGCATGGTGGCAGGTGCCTGTAATCCCAGCTACTTGGGAGGCTGAAGGAGGAAAATCACGTGAACCCGGGAGGTAGAGGTTGCAGTGAACCAAGATCACGCCACTGCACTCCAGCCTGGGCAACAGAGAGAGACTCTGTCTCAAAAAAAAAAAAAAAAAAAAAAAAAAAAGAAGAAGAAGAAGAAAAAAAGAAAGCAAGAAAGAAAGAAAGAAAGAAATGATTCAAGAAATCTGAAGACCTTTGTTTTCCTCATTATTTGTAAAAGTACAACTGAGTTTGCCGTCAGTCAGCGGTCCTCACATGAAGATGAACAGAGCAGCTTGCTCCTAGAGTTTAGCACTAGGATGAAGGTTTCTTCGTGTGGTTCCAGGTTGTTTCTTTCTTTCAGCAGGGTTGGGGTGCCATACAACTTGGGGTCTTCCCTTTGTTTAAACTGATGTTGCTGGGTTCCCCAGAGCTGCAGCACACAGCCAGTTTTTGCACCCCCCTCTCATTGGCCCCATTGTATTTGTATATCCTTTTCATTGTAGCCTGCCTGATAGCCTTTAGGTGAAGGGGTTAGGGCATGGGACTTTGTAAAACAAGGTCACTCTTAAGCTTTGTAAGACTTTTTACCCTTCTGTGTGCTGGTTCTGATTTTCCTTTCCTGTGACCTCATGTGGCAGCAGCCCTCCACCCAGGTCTCCCAGATCCTATTCGGTATCCACCTCGATGCCTTCTGGTAGTTAAAATATTTAACACGAAGCAAACCGAGCACACGCGGCAGCGCTCATGGAACAGCTTGTGGTTTGTTCTCTGGGTAGCAGCAGATGATACTTTCTGTTTGTCACCAGTGACTTTTGCTGTGCTGAGAGCAGTATTTTTCCAGAAACATATTTGGGCTGACGGGTTTAAGGAAAGAAAGTGTGTGTGTTGCAGGGGTCGGGGGACATGTGTGCCTCTGTGTGTGTGTGTGTGTGCGTGCACGCGCATACATTACAGCCGAGGTGTCTGGCTTAGCATAGAGAAGCAAATGTGCAACCCCTCACTGCTAAATTTGACTGGCTTAAAAATTAATTTATTAATTAATTAAAAAAAAAGAGAAGCAAATGCGTTCATTTGCAAACAAACATGTATTCATTAACAAGCACATACTGTGTACTGGATCCTCTGTTAGGTAGTAAAACTGGTATGTTTTTTTTTTTTTTGAGACAGGCTCTGGCTGTCACCCAGGCTGGAGTGCAGTGGCAGGATCTCGGCTCACTTCAATCTCCATCTCCCAGGCTCAAGGCATCTGCCTCAGCCTCCTGAGTAGCTGGGAGTACAGGCTTGTGCCACCACGCCCAGCTAATTTTTTTATACCTTCATAGAGACAGAGTTTCACCATGTTGCCCAGACTGGTCTCTAACTCCCGTCCTCACGGCGATCCACCTGTCTTGGCCTCCCAAAATGCAGGGATTACAGGTGTGAGCCACCACATCTGGCCAAAACCGGAAACATTTAAAGTGCTGGTCCTTTGAGTGGACTTTTTGTTCATTAATAGCTTTATTGAATTATAATTTACATATGATGTCCCCCTGTTTAAAGTGTACAATGTCATGGTTTTTAGTGCATTCATGAAGTTGTGCAACCATTACCATAATGTAATTTTATTTTTATTTTTTATTTCTTTGAGACGGGGTTTCACCATGTTGGTCAGACTGGTCTTAAACTCCTGGCCTCAGGTAATCCACCCGCCTCGGCCTCCCAAAGTGCTGGGATTATAGCCGTGAGCCACCTCGCCCAGCCACCGTAATGTAATTTTAAATGTTTAAATTCCCTTAAAAAGAAACCATATATCCATTAGGAATCACTCCCTATTTATTTCCCAAGCCCCTAGCCTTAGGCAGCCACCAATCTACTTTCTGTCTCTACAGAGGGTCATATGCTGGACATTCTGTCATCATGGAATCACATAGTATATCGGTTTTTGTGACTGGCTTCTTTTACTTTACTCCTTAATATGGCCAAATAATATTCCGTGATAATAAATATACCGCACTTTGTTAATCTACTCATTATCTGGTGGATGTTTGGGTAGTTTCCACTTTGGGCTACTATGAATAACGAAACTGTGGACATTTGTGTGCAGGTGTGTGGGTGGACGTCTCCGCCATTAAGCTTTGTCCAGTGACAAGTTACAAATCTGTCTCCCATGAGACTGTGAACTGCTGTCACACTCAGCGTCCTTTCTGACTCTAGCTCAGGCCGGGGAGATAGGCCCTAGTGTCAACATTTGGCAAGCGCCTGGGGAAGGAAGAGGGGAGGGAGGGAAGGCAGGAGGGTGTCTGTCTTGCTTCTGAGGGTGCAGAGGGTTAGGGAACTCACCCTTCCGGGTCTCTGGCCTGGGTAACCGGCACACTGTCTTCTTGGGGGTGGACTTCTTGGTGGTCTGGGCAGTGGTAGGAAGGATATCAACTATAGAAAGAAAGCAAGACACATGTCTTAGCCAGGTGAATACCAATTGGATTCAGAGACAAAACTTTGTCTTATGGCCAGGAGCAGTGGCTCATGCCTGGAATCCCAACACTTCTGGAGGCCAAGGTGGGAGATCACTTGAGCCTAGGAGATTGAGACCAGCCTGGGCAACATGGTGAAACCCCCTCTCTACAAAAAATAAAAATGTTCAGCCAGGCGTGGTGGCACATGCCTGCAGTCCAAGCTACCCAGGAGGCTGAGGTGGGAGGATTACCTGAGCCCAAGAGGTCAAGGCTGAAGTGAGCTGTGATCATGCAACTGCACTCCAGCCTGGGCAACAGAGCAAGACCCTGTCTCAAGAACAAATGAGTGAACAAACAAACAAAATTTGTCTTACATCCAAGTACTGAAGTCCTTATTGTTCCCCAGGCTGCTACAGGGCTTCAAGGTCACAGAGCAACAGCATGTTTGATCTGCTTTCTCAATTCTCAGATGTTGAGAAATGGGTGGGGGACTGGGGATGAGGTTCAGCTTGGTGTCCTGGAGAGAGGATGGCTCCGGGGCCACACAGACCTGAGCAGAGCCTATACCCCTGATTTTCTTTTCTTTTTTCTTTGAGACAAAGTCTCGTTCTGTAGCCAAGGCTGGAGTACACTGGCATGATCTTGGCTCACTGCAACCTCTGTCTCCTGGGTTCAAGCAATTCTCCTGCCTCAGCCTCCAAAGTAGCTGGGATTACAGGTGCGTGCTACCTCACCTGGTAAATTTTTTGTATTTTTAGTAGAGACAGGGTTTCACCGTGTTGGCCAGGCTGGTCTCGAACTCCTGACCTCAGTTAATCCACCTACCTCAGCCTCCCAAAGTGCTAGGATTACAGACATGAGCCACCGTGCCTGGCTAACCTACACCCCTGCTTAACCACTAGGTGACTTGGGACAAGTCATAGCACTTTTCTCTGCCTCAATTTTCCCATCTGCTGAAATAAAGATAACTGCCACCTCCTTCTTGGGATTATCATGAGAATTAAAGGGACAGTGTGTCCAAAAAAAAAAGGTTCAGTAGAAGTGACTCCATCTGGATGAAAACCTTGAGCCCCAGGGCTGGATTGTCCAGACCTTGGCACAACCAGCCCCTCCACCCAACTTGGCAATCCCTAAGTACATGGAGGAATCTCATGGAAGGGAGGGGTGCCGTTTTCTGCATGTATAGTACCACGCAGGTGTCATATTTGGGGATTTGTTTTCCTTCTCAGGTGGCCCCCCCAAAAATTATATATAATATATTATATAATATATATACATATTTTATATATATAAAATATATAATATATATAAATATTATATTAAAAATATATAATATATAATATATTATATAACATATATATATAATATATTATATATATATATATTATATATATATATATAATATCAGAGCTAGGGGAACTTCAGTCTCAAACTTTAATTTCAAAGTTTAATGCCAGAGTTCAAATTTCAAAGGTGAATGCCAGAGAAGAGAAGAGCTGTCCCTGCTGCCCCAAGTGGTGAGTGCTGTGTTGGGACCCCACGCCCCTGTCCTGACTCCTGGGTGGGTCACTCCTCTCCTTCATTCTAACCCAGTGAACCCTGCTGAAGTGTTGGGAGCGGGCCAGCACCCAGAGCAATGGAAGACATCTATGGCTGGTGATGAGGGGGGGCACTGCCAGCCGCAGAGTCCACCCCTTGCCTTTGTGGATTGAGGAAAAAGATCTCCCTGCACTGATTTTCTGCTAAATGGTAAGAGAGGGACTAAGGAGACACCATCAACTTAAGTTCTAGAGTCAGGGGAACAGGAAAAAAAAAGAAAGAAAGAAAAGAAATATTAAGGCCGGGTGCAGTGGCTTACGCCTGTAATATCAGCACTTTGGGAGGCTGAGGCGGGCGAATCACCTGAAGTCAAGAGTCTAAGACCAGCCTGGCCAATATGACGACACCCTGCCACTACTAAAAATACAAAAATTAGCTGAGTGTGGTGGTGTGTGCCTGTAATCCCAGCTACTTGGGAGGCTGAGGCAGAGAGTTGCTTGAACCCTGGAGGCGGAGGTTGCAGTGAGCTGAGATCACGCCATAGAACTCCAGCCAGGGCAACAGAGTGACTCTGCCTCAGAAAAAAGAGTGGGGTGGAGACAGGCAGGGGCAGCCCGCAGATCAGTCATTTTGGGGCTGGCATCTTCTGCATAAAAGTAGGCATTTTAGTCCCTCATCTCTCTGAGCCTCACCTGGAAAGCAGAGAACACGATCTGTGTGTCTGCTTCAAGACACTAATGGGAAGAAGCAACCAGACTGAACGTGCACGAAGCTCCAGCCATGTGCGGGGAGCAGTGCTGAGCCCTTCAGCATAGGTTTACTGAACACAACAACTTTTGGGGCAGGCACTGTTATCCCAATTTTATCCAGGAGGAAGCCTAGGCTCAGAGAGCTGAAATCATGTGCCCAAACTTAGGCAGCCACTGGCTGCAGAGCCAGGATCTGCACCAAAAGCCCTTGATTCTAGGACCCGTGCTTCTCGCTCTGCCATACTACCTCACGTGCAAATGTTTTCCGACAAAAAGGTGAACACTTCAAGTCCATCCAAGGCCCTTGGTCATCAGAGTGCCGAGGGCAACTATTGTAAGAGGAAAATGTCATTAGTAGGGTCCTGGAGAGCATGCAGGGAGCCTGGCCCTCTGCTGGGTGTGTTACCTCCTTCAATCCTCATGGCCCTAGAAGTAGTTCTGTTTGACTTATTTTCTACTCCAGGAAGCGGGGACATCTCTCAGCTGGTCTGTGGTGAGCCCAGAGGGGAGCCAGCTCTTTGGGCCCTCAGTACCTTGGCTGGGCACCACAGCCTGGGTCTGGTGGGGGACTCAGGTGGGAGAGTGTTCTGTTTTAATTTTTTCTTGCCTAGAGCCAGGTCCCCCGGATTCCTCTTGAACCCCCAGTTTAATCTCTTCCTGTCTGTCCTTAAATGGAACAAAACTAGGCTGGGCGCAGTGGCTCATGCCTGTAATCCTAGCACTTTGGGAGGCTAAGGCAGGCGTATCACAAGGTCAGGAGATTGAAACCATCCTGGCTAATACAGTGAAACCCTGTCTCTACTAAAACTATAAAAAATTAGCTGGGCATGGTGGCACATGCCTGTAGTCCCAGCTACTCGGGAGGCTGAGGCAGGAGAATCACTTGAACCTGGGAGGCGGAGGTTGCAGTGAGCCAAAATTGCGCCACTGCACTCCAACCTGGGCAACAGAGCAACACTCCATCTCACCACCTGAGCGTGGTGGCTCAGGCCTGTAATGCCAGCACTTTGTGATCAGTACTCCTGATCACAAGGTCAGGAGTTCAAAACCAGCCTGGCCAAAATGGTGAAACCCTGTCTCTACTAAAAAAAAATACAAAAAATTTAGCCAGGCGTGATGGCAGGTGCCTGTAATCCCAGATACTCAGGAGGCTGAGGCAGAGAATTGCTTGAACCTGGGAGGCAGAGGTTGCAATGAGCCAAGAGTGTGCCACTGTACTCCAACCTGGGTGACAGAGTGAGACTCTGTCTCAAATAAACAAACAAACAATAGATTAACTGGGCACGGTGGCTCATGCCTGTAATCCTAGCCCTTTGGGAGGCTGAAGTGGATGGATCACTTGAGGTCAGAGTTCAAGACCAGCCTGGGCACCACATTGAAACCCCGTCTCTACTAAAATACAGAAAATTAGCCTGGTGTGGCGGCGTGTGTCTGTAATCTCAGCTACTCGGGAGGCTGAGTCAGGAGAATTGCTAGAATCTGAGAGGCGGAGGTTGCAGTGAGTCAAGATTGCGCCATAGGCCGGGCGTGGTGGCTCAAGCCTGTAATCCCAGCACTTTGGGAGGCCGAGGCGGGTGGATCACGAAGTCAAGAGATCGAGACCATCCTGGTCAACATGGTGAAACCCCGTCTCTACTAAAAATACAAAAAATTAGCTGGGCATGGTGGCGTGTGCCTGTAATCCCAGCTACTCAGGAGGCTGAGGCAAGAGAATTGCCTGAACCCAGGAGGCGGAGGTTGTGGTGAGCCGAGATCGCGCCATTGCACTCCAGCCTGAGTAACAAGAGCGAAACTCCGTCTCAAAAAAAAAAAAAAAAAAAAAAAAGATTGCGCCATTGCACTCCAGCCTGGGCGACAGAGCAAGACTCCATCTAAATAAATAAATGTAACAAAACTTTGAGCCCATGATATACTTAAGGGCCTGAAAAAGGCCCTGTCTTTCCCAAAACACTTTCTCAACCACCCAGCTTCCTCCTCTAAAAAGCCTTTCTTGGATGAGAAGGTGGGTTCTGGCTCTGAAGCAGGTCTGGTCACAAGCCCTGGGGAGAAGCAGGTCTGGTCGCAAGCCCCGGCTGTAGGGAGGCATTGCCATTCCTGCGGTGCTGGGAGGGGACTGGGGTTTGGAAACACAGAAGCCAGGAGTGAGTGGGGTTGGGTGGAGGTGGTGGGCAGCTCTAGAAACTAGCTGTGCTTATTCCACCCTCCACGTTCTCAGATGAGTGGAAAGGTGTGGGGCTTACAGAGACAAAAACCATCAGCCAAACCCAAACCCAAAACCCCAAACTCCCGAAGCCCATTTTTCAATACAAAAACCAGTGGACCTGCCACGAGATCGGACGCTTCGGCTTCTTGCCTGCAATACTCCCTCCCAGGTTGGCAAGAGGTGGTGGGGCATTGCTTTGGTTTGTGTCTTCCTAATCATGCCACTGTCCCCTGCTGCCCCTGCACTTCCTCACGCTGAGTGGTCTAATTTCTAGGTCTAATTCCTTGCGGCTTTTAGTGCCTTCTGGTGAGCAGGAAGCAGGGCAGTGGGAGCCCAGCAAAGGGTTGCCCCCACCCCCATGGGGCTAAAGCCAAAGCCAGGCTATGAGGGTTACTGCCACAATCCCTCCCTACCCATAGCTAAATGCCTTCTGTCCAATACGGTGGCCACTCGACACAGGTGTTGCTGAGCACCTGAAATGTGGCCAGTCTCATTCTAGATGAGCTGTATGTTTTATATAAAATGCTTATCGAACACTTGGTATGAATACTAACTGTAAAATATTTCAGCAATAATTATATTGGTTACATGTTGAAGTGAAAATATAGTTAATAAGTTAAATAAAACATATTCAAATTAATTTTACTTGCTTTTTTGTCTTTTTAAACATGACTTAAAAATTTTAGAATTCCATCTGTGGCTGGAAATATGTGTCTGCTGGACTTGCTGACTTAAGTTACGGGTCTGCAGCTTCTCTGGGATTAAGTGGGTCCTGGGGGCCATCAGCAGCCCCATGACACAGAAGAGAAAACGGAGGCCCAGGGAAGGAAGCATGGCAAGTTTGCAAGCAGAGCTGAGCCTGGCTCAGTCTCCTTACTACATTCAACTCAGGTGTGAGTTTGAGTGGTAGGCCCTCACAGAGCACATGAGTTCACCTGTCCCTCCACTGCCCCTAGAAATGCTCTCACTGGGTATGTCAGGGCAGTGATGGCCTCCTTTCCCTGTGCGCACACTCTGTGGGGATTTCTAACACCACTATAAGGCCAGGGGACTCAGCCCAATCCAGTTGTAGCTTCAGATGTCCCTGATGTGGCCTGAAGGACAGCACTGCCCTGTCCCCAAAATAAGCATGATGCCTGGCCTGGTGCGGTGGCTCATGCCTGTAAACCCCGCACTTTGGGAGGCTAAGGCGGGTGGATCACTTGAGGTCAGGAGTTGGAGACCAGCCTGGCCAACATGGTGAAATCTCTTTTTCACTAAAAAAACAGAAAACTGGACCAGGCGCGGTGGCTCAAGCCTGTAATCCCAGCACTTTGGGAGGCCGAGGCGGGTGGATCACGAGGTCGAGAGATCGAGACCATCCCGGTCAACATAGTGAAACACCGTCTCTACTAAAAATACAAAAAATTAGCTGGGCATGGTGGCACGTGCCTGTGATCCCAGCTACTCGGGAGGCTGAGGCAGGAGAATTGCCTGAATCCAGGAGGCGGAGGTTGCGGTGAGCTGAGATCGCGCCATTGCACTCCAGCCTGGGTAACAAGAGCGAAACTCTGTCTCAAAAAAAACAAAAACAAAAACAAAAAAACAGAAAACTGGCTGGGCACGGTGGCTCACGCTTGTAATCCCAGAACTCTGGGAGGCTGAGGCAGGCAGATCATGAGGTCAGAAGTTTGAGACCAGCCTGGCCAACACAGTGAAATCCCATCTGTACTAAAAATACAAAAATTAGCTGGGCATGCTGGCGGGCACCTGTAATCCCAGCTACTTGGGAGACTGAGGCAAGAAAATCACTCAGGAGGCAGAGGTGACAGTGAGACGAGATTGCACCACTGCACTCCAGCCTGAGTGACAGAGCTAGACTCTGTCTCAAAAATAATAATAATTATTATTATCTGGGTGTTGTGGTGCATGCCTGTAATCCCAGCTACTCAGGAAGCTGAGGCAGGAGAATCACTTGAACCTGGGAGGTGGAGGCAGCCTGCAGTGAGCCAAGATCACACCACTGTACTCCAGCTTGGAGAACAGAGCGAAGCTCTGTCTCAAAAAAAAAAAAAAAGCATAATGCCTATCTCTACCTCTGACCTGTCTCTTCCATTTTCACCTCATTCCCATCTGAAGTGGTTAGGTAACAGACTGCCTTCCAGGGTGGTTGGCAGCATTAAGCAAGCTAACTGTGTAAACACTTGGAGGTGCTTGGCTTGGGTAAGTCTCCACATGCACTTTCTGTTACTTTAGCAGCAGTACCGTTAGTCACAGCTGCAGAGTGGGGTGCACTGAAGCACGGTGGTCCCAGTGCCTGACACACAATCAGTGCTTAGTCCTCATTAATAACATTCAGCCTGCTTCTTACCCACACTCAGCTGAGTTCCCGTCCCGAAGATCAGAGTGGGGCTCCCGATGACCATGCAGAAGTAGGTGCCACTGTCCTCCAGCTTCACTCTTGTGAGATTGAGAAAGAACGAACTTCCATCTCGAAACACAGTTATCTTCTTCTGTTCCACTCCTTCACTGTGGATAGTCCCTTTTGAGGAATCCCAGAAGGCCAGGATCTCATGATGACTGTTACTGCTTGGGGCATGGAGCTGTCTCAGCCAGTAAATGCGTGTGGTACTGGAGGAGATGGCCTTGCAGGACAGCATCACCATTTGGTTGGTTTGCACCATTATGTATGCAGGGGTCTGCTGGAGGACTGAGTTGCCATGGAGAGCTAGGAGAAGCCAAGAACAGAGACATCATATATTTTCTCAGCCACACTGCGGGACCTCACATTCACACTGAGTCAAGTGTCAAAGGAAAAGCCACCTGCCCAATTACTGGGTTCAGGGGCTGTGTTGAACACAGTTGGTGGCTCCTGGGCTCAGAGTTCACATACCCCACCTCCCAGGAGATCATCTGGAAGGCAGGTGTTTGCTAAGTTCAGCTTTACAAAGGCACAAAGGAGAGAGCTGCCATTTGTGTTTTGTGTATCTATCTGCCTGGCCCTTGCATAAATGATCTCAATCTAGCCTCAAATCAACTTAAGAATTTTTTTAAAGACATGGGCTCTTGTTACGTTGCCCAGGTTGGAATGGAGTGGCTATTCACAGGCACTATCGTGGTACACTGCAGCCTTGACCTCCTGGGCTCAATCTATCCTCCCACCTCAGCCTCCCAAGTAGCTGGGACTATAGGCATGCACCACTGCACAAGGCTGGCTTCAGGACTGTTAATCTTCATTACACAGATGAGGAAACTGAGGCATAAAGTTACTTGTTCAAAGTCCCACTTACAGTAAGTAAGTGGCCTAGGATTCAAAGTCTGAAGCCAAAGCTGGTTGCCTTTGACCTCCTCTGGCTGCCACTGGAGGTATAACCCTTCAGTAGGCTACTAACTGCTGAAGGAGACCCAGGACAGGCTGGTAGAGGAACCCAGAATCACAGCAGAGCACATGGCTGGTCTGTCCGTTGCGGACAGTGAGGACAGACAGCAAAAAAGAGTTTACTATCCCGTGGTAGGTACAAGTACAGCCCGTGACCCCTCAGCCCAGCAATTGATGGGTCACTGGGTCCCCATTCCCCAGTGGAAGGGCAGACAGCCCAGAAGCAGGGCTGAGAGTTCATCTTAGACTCCAACGAGAAGCACCTCGCAAGCAGGGGCTTGTTCATGAGGACAGAGCAGGACTCGCAGGCCTGGCCCTGAACTCACCCTCTGCCCATGCCTGCTGTGAGACCTCAGTCCTGTCACTGAGCCTCTGTCTTCTTATGAAACGAGGGGGACTTGGTGCTCTTGTCCTGGCCGCCTTTGAGGGTTGGAAAGAAATGAAATGCTGTCCAAAAACGCACACTGCGAACTGTACGGCCATGTGTGCAGGTAAATACTGTCCGTGTGTCTCATATCGCAGGGTTGTTACTGGAAGTAAATTAAATCTCAAGGAGAAGGATCAGAATGTATTCTATTCACACCAAGGCTGCACAGCTTCCAACAAACACAGTCTGACCTGGTGAGCTTTCATTTTGGCTGTGGAGTGGAGGGAGACATTGCAGGCCAGGGCAGAGACGCAGGAGTGGGGAGGCTCAGAGAGGACCCAGACCCGGGCAGGCAGAGGGGACCAGAGGGAGTGTTTGTGTGGCCAGGAGGAGCTGGCTTACAAGCAGCTCATGTTTAAAATCCTGCCTGCACTTGTGGCTTAGACTCTGTGGCCCCGTAATGGCTTACTCCGACACTGATGAAATGAACTTCTACTTTTTCACTTCGCTCCTGGACCACTCCGAGCTTTCACTTGCATCAAGAACGAAATGATGGGGACGGGTGTGGTGGCTCATGTTTGTAATCCTAGCACTTTGGGAGACCGAGGCAGGAGGATCATTTGGGCCCAGGATTTGAGACCAGCCTGGGCAACATAGCGAGATCCTGTCTCTTAAAAAAAAAAATTAAAAAATAAAAATGTAAACAAGAAGGAAGTGATGCCTGGGCACAAGTGGCTGCTGGGCTTCCTCTTTTTTTCCCCAAACACCTTTTTTCCCCAAACTGCCTTTTCAAGAGAGCAGGGATTTTTCCTTGTTTCTGGTCACTGACTTCTTGGGGGAGTCAATACGAATCAATAATGCCAGTTTATTGAGCTGTGCGTGGCATGGTGCATACATTGTCTCATTTGATCCTCAGCAAATCCTGTGGTGGAGATACTGTTTTACACCCATTTTATGCATGAGAAAAGAGAGGCTCAGGGGCTGCCCGCAGTGGCTCATGCCTGTAATTCCAGCACTTTGGGATGCTGAGGCAGGTGGACCACGAGGTCGGGAGTTTGAGATCAGCCTGGCCAATATGATGAAACCCTGTCTCTACTGAAAATACCAAAAAAAAAAAAAAAAAATTAGCTGGCTCTGATGGTGCATGCCTGTAACTCCAGGTGCTCAGGAGGCTGAGGGAGAATTGCTTGAACCTGGGAGATGGAGGTTGCAGTGAGCCGAGATCGCACCATTGCACTCCAGCCTCAGTGACAGACTGAGACTCTGTCTTGAAAGAAAGAAAGAAGGAAAGAGAAAGAAAGAGAGAAAGAGAGAGAGAAAGAAAGAAAAAGAAAGAAAGGAAGGAAGGAAGGAAGGGAAGAAAAGAGAAGCTCAGAAAGGTTAAAGACCTGCTCAAGGTCACACAGCCAGTATATGGTAGATTCAGATTCAAACTCAGCTTGTGGGACCCCAGAATCTGACTTTGAACCACTGAATTGAGGAAACCTGCAATCCTTTCCTGGATGGTGGTTATGTGCTCATGAGCACCCAGTGGGGCTGCAAGTAAACAGATGCCTGAAGACCTTCCAAGAAAACCCAGAAGCAACTCCTCTAAGAGCAAGGCCTGGGCTGTGAGTGTGCATTTCCTGTCCTGGCTGAGGCACATCGGCTCTTCCCGGGGCTCACTTGCTTTTTGTCCCTGAGTATTTGGGACTGAATACTCAGGGCCATGGCCAAGTCCCTGCTGTGCACTGGACAGGGAGCCAGGCCTCACAACATGCTGCCCTCTGTAACTCAGGGATTTCATTCTCAGAGGGACCTGTTTCTAGATCCAGCAGTAATGACTTTAGTGCTCTGGACTGCCTGGGCTCTTTCTACTTATTTATGACGTTGCGCTCACTGGGCCAGAGCCCAGAGCTGGCAGGCCTTGTCACCCCCTGGCAGGATGACCAGCTTTGGGCTTTTTGGGCATGAGAGCTAGTCGACCAATTTGGGCAGTTTTCCGGGTGTGTGGAGGCTTCTTCCAGAAGGCAGTCTGGCTAGGCTTACTCAGAAGGACAATCTAGATGCTCCATTCCAACTCCAACAACCCAACCTCCAGCGGCTTCCCAGAGAGCCACGCTACCCGTGACAGTCAACACCCGGAACATCAGGGAGAAAGGGAGCCAGAGGGATCCCCCTGCCGCAGCCCTCGAGAATTGGGAGGGCCCGATGCTTGTCAGATTGTACTACACATTTCCCCGGAAGTAATAAAATGTGTCCCCAGGACCCTCGGCGTGCACCAAGGGTGGGGCTCCAAGACCAGAACTGAGCCCTGCACCATCCAGGGAGCACATCCTGCGGGGACCCTGGGCGGGGACCCGTTTCCTTCCCCTCGGGACCTCTGGCGCCCCTGTCTTTCCTTCCCTCTCTCACTGCCTCCCCTTGTCCTGGGTCCAGGCTTTTGTGGGGAGGTGGCCTAAGCCTAAGTCCAGGGGCTCTCCGGTCCCCTGGATAATGCGATCGGGGGCATTTTAGCCTGCCAAGCCGCCTCCCGGGCGCGCCTCAGCCGCGCGTTCGACGCTGCACCCTGCCAGGACCGTGGCCAGGACAGCTACTTCTCACCTTCCCGCTCAGGCCCGGGGAGCGCAGACCCTCGGTCAGCCCGCGCGCCTCCCGCCTTACCTGCCAGCTGCGCGGCCAGGAGGAGCCACATCCGCGGCCGCATCGTGGCGCGCCCGAACACCTGGCCCCCGGGGCTCGGAGACAGTCGCGGCTGGGTTGGGTGAGGAGCCGGGCCGGGCGGGGCGCCCCGGGTCGGGGAGCTTGTGGGGCAGTGGGGAAGGCGGGACCCGGCGCGGTGGGGGCGGGAGTCTGGTGTTAGGAACCGCCAGGTCTCCGCCCTCACCCTCCTTGCCTTGCAAAGGTCTTGGCTGCTTTTCCAGGGCCCACCAGGACCCTCCGCTTTCCTGAAAGAAGGTGATACAGCCGGCTTGCCCCAGGCAGCTGCATGTGTGCCATGGCCTCCTGCCCGGAGAGGTGCTCTGGACAGGGTTGTGACGTCGAGTGACAGTCGAGGCTCAGAGACATCAGGATGTGGAGTGCACGGTGGAGCTGGCCCCTAACTTGTCTGAGTAGTTACTGAGGGGCTCCTGGGTGCCCCGGGCTGGGCTGGGCCTGAGTCACCAAGCTCCAAGCCTTGCCCTCCTTCGCCAGGGAGAAAGGAAAAGTAACCGGCTGTGGCACTGAGGGAGGTGAGCTGGGAGCCTGGAGGTGCAGAGAGGGGCCTGACCCTATTTGTAGGGTGTGGGAGTGCAGCAAGACCTAGATCTTCAGAATTTAGAAGGACTGTGACCCTGCCCGCGAGTACCCGAGTATCCAGGGCCGACTCTATCTGTGGTGTGATGCAGCCGTGGTAGGGGAGACTTGTGAGAGAAGACCTGGCTTGGTCTGTGTCTTCCTGTTTAAACGGGGTTAGCAGAGAGGGGCTTGGGGAGGTCCAGGGAGAACTGGGCATGCGGCCTGCTGGGGAGAGGGAGCCCATGGAGGGCTGTGGGAGAGGCTCCTTGTAAATGTCGACGAAGACCCAGCCAGGCAAGCCCGTGGTACCCTAAGAGCTTAGACTTTATCGGAGAGGAAATGGCACGTCCCCTGAGGTCTAAAGCAGGCAGCGGGGCAAGGACACTGTCACCTTTGGTCTCCACATTCAGTATCTTTGCCACTCCACTCCTGCCCCAGCCCCTCTGCCCTTTGCTGCTAACAACATTGCTCACCGCTGAGCTGGATGCAGAGCGTTCAAAGGCACTGGGGGAGAAGTCACTCAGCCCAGCCAGAGGCCAGAGTCTCCCTGGATACCGCCTTTGCTCCCAGGAGCAACTGTTGAGGTCTGGATGGACACAGGCCTAGGGAGACCACACACTAGTGTGAGCTCTGCTAAAGAATTGAGGTGAATATCACATAACACAAAATTAACCATTCAAAAGCATATAGTCCAGTGGTATTTAGTATATTCACAATGTCGTGCAAACACCACCTATATTTAGTTCTGAAATACTTTCATTTCCCCAAAAGAAATTCCCGCACCCGTTAAGCAGTTACTCCCTATTGTCACATCTCTCCAGATCCTGGCAACAACTAATCTTTTTTTTTTTTTTTTTTTTTTTTGAGACGGAGTTTCGCTCTTGTTACCCAGGCTGGAGTGCAATGGCGCGATCTCGGCTCACTGCAACCTCCGCCTCCTGGGTTCAGGCAATTCTCCTGCCTCAGCCTCCTGAGTAGCTGGGATTACAGGCACGCACCACCATGCCCAGCTATTTTTTTTGTATTTTTAGTAGAGACGGGGTTTCACCATGTTGACCAGGATGGTCTCGATCTCTTGACCTTGTGATCCACCCGCCTCGGCCTCCCAAAGTGCTGGGATTACAGGCTTGAGCCACCGCGTCCGGCCAACAACTAATCTTAATTCTGTTCTCGGATTTACCTGTTCTAGGCATTTTGTGTAATGGACCCATACAATATGCAGTCTTTGGTTGATGGCTTCTTTCACGTAGCACAGTGTTTTTCAGGTTCATCCCCATTGTAGCACCATTCCTTCTTATTGTTGAGTAATATTTTGTTGTATGTACCTGTTTATACCACTTTTTGTTTATCTGTTCATTTACCAATGGACATTTGAGTGGGCTATTACGTCTACCTTTTCACTTTTGTGAGTAATGCTACTGTGAACATTCTTTTACAAATACATGTTTGGGTGCCTATTTTCAATTCTTTCAGGTATATTCTCAGGGAATGCAATGGCTGGGCTGTACAAAATTCTGCATTTAACTTTTTGAAGGACTACCCAACGGTTTGTCATAGCAGCTGTGACATTTTACATTTCTGCCAACAATGAAAGGGTTCCAGTTTCCCCACATCATCGCCAACACTTGTTATTTTCTGTTTTTGTTTTGTTCCATCCTAGTGGGGGTGAAGTGGTATCTCATTGTTCTGATTTGCATTTTCTGAATGAGAAATGATGTTAAGCATCTATTCATGTGCTTGTTGGCCATTTGGGTATCTTCTTTGCATGTGTATTTGAAATATTTGTTGTTTAGAAAACACAAGCTACCTCCTTCTATCCACTCTCTCATGGATGCCACAGCATTGCAAAGGGAACAACTTTCTTAGTAAATGATTAAAAGTTACTCACTCCTTTGTCAGGTATTGTCTAAAACCATAGACAGGGAAACCCTAGATGCATTAGTTATGGAAACTCTTGCATTTACGATGAATTAGTCTCTAAATATTAGTGGTTTAACGCAATACGAATCCCCTGCATCGTTCTGTGACATTCAAATGGGGTTGTGCCAGGGAGTAGGGGGTATTTGCTCCACTCAGTCCTGCAGGGGACCAAACTCTTTCCCCCATCTTCAGCTCATGGCTCCAGGGATCACTGTGCAAAGGGAAGAGTGGATGATTGCCTTTACCAGGGTGGTATACGGAGTGCTGGGGCTGGGGAGCAGGCCTGGAAGCATCAACATCACTCTGTCTACTTTCCACTGGCCAGACCTCAGTCACAGGGACTCAATCATACCCTAAGGGAGCTGGAAAATGGAGTTTACTTGGGTGCCCAAGAGAAAAGGGGAAATGGAATCAGTAAATATATAACCAGCATAGACCACACTGATATAGCAGAAAGAGCCCTGGTTAGCATCGCTTCTCTACTGCTTACGCACTCTTAGGCCTCAGTTTCTACATGGATGCATGACGATAATGATACCTACCAGGTTATCTCACCGGGTTATCTTCAGGCCCAAATGAAATCCAGGATCTGCTTGCCCATTGAACCTGGAGGAGGTAACTCAGTGGGTCTCAGATGAGGCTGTCACTTTCTTGTGGAAGTGGTTTGGAAAAGCATTGAGCACAAAGAGGTGGTCCTATCTGTGGGCATTTAGTGGATGGGGTCAGTGAGGCCAGGTGCACAGAAGGACCCTTCCTTTGATGTTCACCTGTGCCATTGGGCATTCATTCAGGTGAATAACCTGTTTGTAGTTAACTATCTGAACTTGGAAAAAAAAAAACCCTCAGTTTTGCCGATCAACGTAAAGTACCTTTCCCTCTCAGGTTTTGCCTGTGCTGAATGTAGTGGTTTTTAACTCCATCATCCACGTGTGCCTTTGCTCTTCCATATTCCTGTTCTTGGCTACAGATCACCTCATGCTCTGACTTCTCTTCGGTTGACGTTTGTTCAGTACAGGTTGGTGTAAGTATTTGGGGACCTCACTCTATTGTCTCCTGCAGCTGTGCCTGAGTGTTGGCTGATTAAAATACTCATCTGTTTATTATAAAGCTATCTCCTCGGGCCAGGCGTGGTGGCTCAAGCTTGTAATCCCAGCACTTTGGGAGGCCGAGGCGGGTGGATCACGAGGTCAAGAGATCGACACCAAACTGGTCAACATGGTGAAACCCCGTCTCTACTAAAAAAATACAAAAAATTAGCTGGGCATGGTGGCACGTGCCTGTAATCCCAGCTACTCAGGAGGCTGAGGCAGGAGAATTGCCTGAACCCAGGAGGCGGAGGTTGCGGTGAGCCAAGATCGCGCCATTGCACTCCAGCCTGGGTAACAAGAGTGAAACTCCGTCTCAAAAAAAAAAAAAAAAAAACAACAACAAAACAAAAACAAAAACAAAAAAACAAAAAAAAAACAAAGAGCAGTTCTGGTGAAGGAGGGCTGGTCTATGGGTTGGGAATTGCTAGATTGGGTCATTGCAGTGTGACCCGTTGCCACTGTGGTGCCTGGATAGAACTTAGTCACATGGACTCAACCAAACCATAAGGGGCCTGGAAAAAGGAGTGTCGTTGGGTACCCAAGAGAAAAGGGAAACGGAATCAGTGAATACATAACCTGCATGGACCACACTGGTGTAGCAGAAAGAGTGCCCATTAGCGTCGCTTCTCTGTTACTTACCCATTCTCAGTTCTCAGTCTCTATATTCATAAATGAGGGGTGCTCTTTAAATAGCTGTGGAAGGAGTGAACCAGTAAAAGGACTAGTTTAAAAATTAAGATAGTGTGGCTGGGCACTGTGGCTTATGCCTGTAATCCTAGCACTTTCAGAGGCTGAGGCGGGTAGATTACGTAAGGTCAGGAATTCAAGACCAGCCTAGCTAATATGGCAAAACCCCATCTCTACTAAAAATACAAAAATTAGCCGGACTGGTGGTGGGCACCTGCAATCTCAGCTATTCAGGATGCTGAGGCAGGAGAATCGCTTGAGCCTGGGGGTCGGAGATTGCAGTGAGCCCAGATTGCACCATTGTACTCCAGCCTACATTGCACTCCAGAGACAGAGTGAGACTCCATCTAAAAAAAAAAAAAAAAAAAAAAAAAAAAAAAAAAAAAAAAATTAAGATAGTGCAATAAGAAAATTCCAGAACACAAACAGATTTTTAGATCAGTTTTACAGAGAACATTTTGAACCACCTAAAATAAAAGCTTATTAGGTTGATACTCACTTTCCACTTGGAAATCTCACACTTAGTTCTAAGCCAAATCAAAGAGAAGTAGTCTAGATTGTTTTTTCTAGTCTTGTTAGGAAAAAGTTGCAAATATCAAACAAGCCACCATCAAAGGGAGCCCAAACCAAAACAAAAATATACTGAATAAGCCTCTTTTAGTAGGAAATTAATGATTCCACTGTTACCATTAAAAGAAATGAAAGCAGAATCCCTCCTACTCAGAGAAGTCACATGAGGTGCAAAGCAAAGAAAATAATGTCTTCAGCGAGTTTATCTCTAAGTTGGAGAGCGGGCCATGGAATGCTCCCCTGTTAGAGGTCAAAGTGCAGCTCCATATGCCAAAGTCAATTCGTGCAGACACTTCATCAGTAATACTGCCCCAAGGACACAGTCCACTTTTTTTTGGCCACAGTAATTTTCTTATTTCAGTGATTTTATTTTAAAATGTTGAAACACTATGTTCATATTGTACTGTCAATCAAAAAGAAAAAAAAGAAAAAATGTTGAAAAACATAATAAAGAATATCCAGGATTTTAAAAATCACATAAAGAAATGGAAGTCTGTTTTTCTGCTCCTACCAATTCCAGACTCTAGGGTGAGCCTCTTGTCAAAAAGAAATTACTCAAATAAGAGAAAAGCGGGCCACGTGCAGTGGCTTGCTCTTGTAATCCTGACTACTCAGAAGGTTGAGGTGGGAGGATTGACTGAGCTCAGGAGTGGAGACCAGTCCAGGCAACATGGTGAAACCCACCTCTACAAGAAAAAAAAAAAAAAAAAATTACCCAGGGGTGGCGGTGTATGCCTGTAGTCCCAGCTACTTGAGAAGCTGAGGTGGGAGGATCACTGGAACCCAGGAGGCTGAGGTTGCAGTGAGCCGTAATCATGACATTACCCTCCAGCCTGAGCAACCTTGTCTCAAAAAGAGATTTTTGCCAGGTATGGTGGCGCGTGCCTGTAGTCCCAGCTACTCGGGAGACTGAGGTGGGAGGATCACTTGAGCCCACGAGTTCTGGGCTGCAGTGCGCTATGCCAATCGGGTGTCCGCATTAAGTTCGGCATCAATATGGTGACCTCGGCAGGGCGTGGTGGCTCACGCCTGTAATCCAAGCACTTTGGAGGCCAAGGCGGGCAGATCACCTGAGGTCAGGAGTTCAAGACAAGCCTGACCAACATGGTGAAACCCCGTCTTAAAATAAATATATATATATATATATATATATATATATATATATATATATATATAGTGACTTCCCGGGAGTAGGGTATCACCAGGTTGCCTAAGGAGGGGTGAACCGGCCCAGGTTGGAAATGGAGCAGGTCAAAACTCCCATGCTGATCAGTAGTGGGATCGCGCCTGTGAATAGCCACTACACTCCAGCCTGGGCAACATAGCAAGATCCGGTCTCTAAAAAAAAAAGAAAAAGAGATTTTTTTTTTTTTTTTTTCCCAGAAGATCAAAAATTTTGATCCAGTAGAAAGCTAATCTCTGGCTAAGCATGGTGGTTCATGCCTGTAACTTTGGGGAGCTGAGCTGTGAGGATCGCTTGAGGCCAGGAGTTCAAGATCAGCCTGGATAATATAGCAAGACCCTGTCTCTATTTAAAAAAGAAAAAAGAAAGAAAAGCTAATTTAAACGTTATGACTGCTAGGCCGGGTATGGTGGCTCACACTTGTAATACCAGTACTTTGGGAGGCTGAGGCAGAAGGATCATGAGGTCAGAAGTTCAAGAGCACCCTTGGCCAACATGGTGAAATCCTGTCTCAACTAAAAATACAAAAATTAGCTGGACGTGGTGGTGGGTGCCTGTAATCCCAGCTACTTGGGAGGCTGAGGCAGAGAATCGCTTGAACCAGGGAGTCCGGAGGTTGCAGTGAGCAGAGATCGTGCCACTGCACTACAACCTGGGTGACAGAGTAAGACTCTGTCTCAAAACCAAAAAAAGTTATGACTGCCCAGAGGACATCAACCATTTCTGTATCTAAATTAGCAAACTTATTGCAACATAAATCTCTGTTTCTTAAATACTTTTTAGATCAAGTGTGTCATCTTTCTTAGTCTTTTACTTATTTGTGCACAAATGCAGAAGTAGAAGGAAGAAAATGAGAGGGTGAGGAGGGGCTGTGGTACTAAGTGTCAGTTAAGGGATCTGGCTTTGCTCAGGACCTTAGCCAACGAGAGATCGATCTGTTCTAGCTATATCTATAGCTATATACGCATGTGCATATGCATTTATATTATTTTATATAGTTCGAAATATTCTCTGATAGATTGATCTAAAATTAGCTTGTGGCTAGGAGTGGTGGCTCACATCTGTAATCCCAGCACTTTGGGAGGCCGAGGTGGGTGGATCAAGAGGTTAAGAGATAGAGACCATCCTGGCCAACATAGTGAAACCCCATCTCTACTAAAAATACAAAAATTATTGGGTGTGGTGGTGCGTGCCTGTAGTCCCAGCTGCTTGGGAGGCTGAGGCAGGAACCTGAATCCAGGAGGTGGAGGTTGCAGTGAGCCGAGATCACACCACTGCACTCCAGCCTGGGTGACAAATGGAGACTTCACCTCAATAAATAAGTAAGTAAGTAAGTAAGTAAATAAATAAATAAAATCAGCTTGTGTTTGGAAAATTTTCTTATTGTTTGGCAATCTTAGCTCTTAGCTCAAACCTGGTGAGCAGAGGGTGTATTTTCTAGCTCCCACTTACCTCCTTGGCTGAGCGTGTATATCTTGTGGCCCTGGGCCTATCAGCAAGACACAAATTGGAACCTGGGTTGGACACCAACTGGTGCCCTACCTTGGGGGAATGGCTCTCCTGTCTGGGTCCCACAGTTCTCATATGAATCACACTTACTCATAGGATGTTTTGTGGTCTGTGTTCTATACCCACCACCCCACACATGCTTACTGAGCACATGCTCTGCTATTCCAGGCCCTGCACACTCCAGGCATTGTGTATATATTAATGAGATTTTTGTCCATGGGGAGCATACAGTCTTGTGAGACAGACAAATAACAGGCCCAGCATGGTGGCTAATGCTTGTAACCCCAGCACTTTGGGATGCTGAGATGCGAGGATCACTTGAGGCCAGGAGTTCAAAACCAGTCTGGTTAATGCGGTGAAATCTCATACCTATTTTTTTTAAAGCATATAATAAACAAATGCTATAAAAATTGTGCAATTAATGAGCCTGGTAAAGAAAGAGAGTCCCAGATAAGACTCGGGAAAATAAATATTTAAATAAGTTCTTGCAACCTTATTCTGTGCCTTAAAGAAAATATGACTGTGGAACCTGAGCTACATAGCTAACAGCTGCAACTTTTATCTGATTATAGATTAATTTTTTACATTTTTTTCTTTCTAAAATGTTGTGAAAGACTAAATGGCACCCAGATAAGACCCCTTCCCTTCTTAATCACTGATCTTTTGTTACAGATTAACTTCTTGTACCAGATGGCACAAAATACTCTATGACTATTAAATTACTCAAGATACAGTCATGCATGGCAGCTCACGCCTGTAATCCCAGCACTTTGGGAGGCTGAGTTGGGAGGATCTCTTGAGTTCAGGAGTTTGAGACTAGCCTGGATAACATAGTGAGACCCCATCTCTTAAAAAAAAAGGGGGGGGATATCTTTGAGAGGAGTTATTTTTACCACAGATAACAATCAGGTTTTCCCCCAAATAATTTTAAAATTAAAAACAACAGAAAAGATGGAGAAGAAACTATAGATTAAAAGAGATTTAGGAGCCAGTCATGGTGACTCTTGCCTATAATCCAATTACTTTGGGAGGCTGAGGTGGTAGGATTGCTTGAGGCAAGGAGTTCAGGGCACACCTGGTCCACCTGGTGAGACCCTATCTCTATTAAAAAAGTAAAAGTAAAAATTATCTGGGCATGTTGGCATGCTTCTGTGGTCCCAACTACTTGGGAAGCTGAGGTGGGAGGATTGCTTGAGGCCAGGAGTTCAAGGTTACAGTGAGCTATGATCATGTCACTACTCTCCAGACTGGGAAACAGTGAGACCTGTCTCTATAAATAAATAAAAGATAAAATATTAAGTATCTTACCTAAAAAGGAAAAAGGTAAACCAATCAACTTGCTGTAATCATGAACCAGCTTTGTATGGAAAATGTTGTAATCCCGCTAAGCTTCTTCGTTTCTGCCGATATAGTGAGACCTTAACTTCTTCACTTTGCAGGACTGACCCCATTCCTTTGGAGTCTGTATTTCCCAGGTAGCTATCTTCAAACTTTGTGCTTAAATAAACCCTTCAAAGTTCTATTCTAATCCCTTTGATTATTTCAGGTTGACAGACTAGAGGTTGGTTTGTGTGTGTATGTGTGTCACTATGTTGTCACCTGATGAATGACGAGGTTCATAGGTTTGGAAAGGAGAGCTTTATTTCTCATAAAGGGTTTCAGCCTGCGGGTGGCCATTCTGACAGGTGAGGAAGTGTGGTCTGCAGCCATCGGCCCAAAACAGGCACTTCAAGGGAGGGGTTAAGGAAACAGGAATTTACCCTGAGTAGGTTGGCCACGTATATATATATTCAACAGGTTGCAGGAAGAGCCATGAATATTCATAAAGGGAAACACAGGCATACATAGTAGGCTAATGAATGCAACATACATCCTATGTTCAACTTTAGATGTTGAATTAGTCAGGGCTCTCCAGAGGGACAGCACTAACAGGACATATGCATATATGAAAGGGAGTCTATCAGGGAGAGGTGGTTCACATGATCACAAGGTGAAATCCCATGATAGGCCATCTGCAAGCTGAGGAAGAAGGAAGCCCATAGTGGCTCAGTCCCAGTCCAAAAGCCTCAAAAGCAGGGAAGTCGACAGTGCAGTCTTTAGTCTGTGACCGAAGGCCTGAGAACCCCTGGCAAAGCACTTGTGTAACTCCAAGAGTCCAAAGGCCGAGGAACCTGCAGTCTGATGTCCAAGGGCAGGAGGAGTGGAAGGAAGCATCCAGCCTGGAAGGAAGATGAAACCCAAAAGACACAACAAGCCAGATGATCCCACCTTCTTCCACCTGCTTCCTTCTAGCCATGCTGACAGCCGGTTGGATGGTGCCCACCACATTGAGGGTGTGTCTTCCTCTCCCAGTCCACTGTCTCAAATGTCAATCTCCTCTGGCAACACCGTCACAGTCACACAGAGAAACAAGATTTTACCAGCCATCTAGAAATCTAATCAAGCTAACACCTAATAATAACCATCACAGATGATTAACCTAGTTTATTATAGTTAGGCCCTATACATCAAAAGGTGAAGCAGAAGACATGAAAGTCCTCTGTGTGCAACCTCTGTAGACTGGCCAGCACCACTCCTGTGGGCTATGGTTTCTTATTAGGAAGGAATGCTGGTCAGTGTTGAAACTGCAAAATGGAGGGCCATTCACATGGTTGGCTGAAGTCATCAGTGGAGTAAATCTTTTTTTTTTTTTTTTTCTGAAATAGAGTCTCTCTTTGTTGCCCAGGCTGGAGTGCAGTGGTGTGATGACAGCTCTGCAGCCTCAGCCTCCACCTCTGCAGCTCAAGCAATCCTGCTACCTCAATCTCTTGAGTAGCCGAGACTATAGGCATGCACCACCATGCCCGGCTAATTTCTAAAAAAAAATTTTGTAGGCTGGGCACGGTGGCTCACACCTATAATTCCAGCACTTTGGGAGACCGAGGCAGGTGGAAAATGAGGTCAGGAGTTCAAGATCAGCCTGACCAACATAGGGAAACCCCGTCTCTACTAAAAATACAAAAATTAGCTGGCCATGGTGGTGTGTGCTTGTAATCCCAACTTCTCAGGAGGCTGAGGCAGGAGAATTGCTTGAACTTGGGAGGCAGAGGTTGCAGTGAGCCAAGATCATGCCACTGCACTCCAGCCTGGGTGACAGAGCAAGACTCTGTCTCAAAAAAAGAAAAGAATTTGTATAGACAGGGTCTCACCATGTTGCTCAAGCTGGTTTGAAAGTCCTGGACTCAAGCAAGGTTTCCCTGTCTCAACATCCCCAAGTGCTGGGATTACAGGCATGGGCCACTGAGCCTAGCCAGAGAATCTTTTTTCTGGTTTGTTTTTTGTTTGATCCTTAGGGAAGAAAGCCTAGTGGCAATCAGCAAGGTGGGGTGGGTGGTATAATGAGGTGTGTCCAAAGTTCCAACCTGTCATGGCTAGAAACTCAGTTTTTATGGTTTTGCTGGGGTCTCCTTGGCTAAGATGGGATCTGTTCAGTTAGTTGGGCTTAGTAATTTATTTCCCAGTGTTCATGTCTGTGATTGTGAATGGGAGGTGCACCTCAATGTGTGTTTGCACACACATTGTTGCATGTATGCAAGACATACAAGTTTACATGTCTATTTAATGTTCTACACATTCACACCCTGATTAATGCTCATGGCTCAGCATTCATAGTGCAGAAGGAGCTTTCCTAACACTGGGGAAAGTAAAATTACAAGTTTGTTTATGCCAATAACAAAACCACTCAGAGTTTTTGTTGGAACCATGAATAAAACTGCACCAGGGTGAAATTTCACACATGGCTATACCTTCTAGTCTCTCTTCCCTAGGACTCTGCAATCTAGAGTGTTGATTCTTCAGAGGGACCTTCAGTTCTAGAATGATCAACAAGTATGACTAAACCTTTGAATGGCCTGGACTATCTTCCACTTAAGATGCTGCAGAGTTCACTGGGTCAGGGCTCTAGGGCTGGCAGGCCTGGTCACCTATTGGGGAAATGACCAGTTCTGAGCTTTTCAGGTTTGAGGGCCAATCACCCACTTGGTGGTGGGAAGTTAAGGGATAAGAGGGGGTATAAATTGTGAAATATATATATTTGGTCTTCATCCTGTTTCCTGAGATACAGTGTCTAAAATCTTTGGAATCTCCAAAGTGGTAAGTCTTTTTGTATGCTACTAAGTTGACTGAGAGCTGGAGGTTCCTGGATAGCTTCTGAATGGTGCTGGCCACAGAAAGACCAAGAAAGGACGAGAGTGTTGGGACTTTAAGTCCCACCTAACAACCTCTAGGGAGGGATAGGGGCAGAAGGTTGAGTTGATGACTAAATGGGCAATGATCTAATAAATTATGCCTATATAGTAAAGCCTCCATAAAAACCCTAAAGGACAGGGTTTGGAGAGCTTTTGGACACCTGAACACATGAAGGTTCCTGTGGGTAGCACTCCAGAGAAGGCATGGAAGCTCCAAGCCTCTTCCCCCAAACCTCACCCCATGCATCTCTTCATCTATATCCTTTGTAATATCCTTTATAATAAAGCAGTAAATGTAAGTAAGTTTTTTCCTGAGTTCTGTGAGCCACTCTAGCAAATTAAACCCACAGAGAGAGGCTTGGGAACTCCAGTTTCTAGCCACTTGGTCAGAAGCACAAGTAAAACAACATAGGGCTTGTGATTGGCTTCAGAAATGGGGGACAGTCTCATGGGACTGAGCCCTCAATCTGTGGGATCTGACACTATCTCAAGTAGGTAGTGTGAGAATTGAATTTAAGGCTGGGTGCAGTGGTTCATGCCTATAATCCCAGCATTTTGCGAGGCTGAGGTGGGCGGATCACTCGAGGTCAGGAGTTCAAGACTAGCCTGGACAACATGGTGAAACCCTGTCTCTTATTAAAAATATAAACATTAGCCGGGCTTGGTGGTGGGTGCCTGTAATCCCAGCTACTCTGGAGGCTGAGGCACGAGAATCACTTTAACCTGGGAGGTGGAGGTTGCAGTGAGCCAAGATTGCACCAATAATCTCAAGACTCAGTAGAAAAAAAAAAAAAAATTGAATTGAATCAGCAAACACCCAGCTGGTATCACCTCCTGGAGGATTGGTATGTGGGGAAAAACTCTCACACATCTGAGGTCACAGAAGTATTTCACACCGTGACCGTAAAGGAAAAAGTTTGTTTTTTCCTCTATGTTCTCAGAGGCTACTTCCAAAAGGCAGGCAAGCACCTACCTCACTCCCACCCACTTATTCCAGCTCCAGGGCTGTTTCTCACCATTCCCGCCTTGAGGACAACCCAAGCAGAGGCATCCTTCCACCATTTAGTCAGCTTATACCCAATGTTCACAGATCCTTGTATCTGTATCCTGTGAATCAGGGGACCCAGGAGGTGGGTCCCGCTCTATCTTAATCAGAACTAGCAGCAACACTCTGGCTAATTCTGCTTTAGACACCTACCTGGGAGGAAGAGAACTGTCAGCAGGTCAGACAGCCTGAGCTACCTCTGGGACAGGGAAGTCAGAACTTAGCCCAGACACATGCCTGCCCAGCTCCCTGGACAAGGGCAGGAGCCATCCTTCCCTCCAGACCCTCCTTTTTCCATTGTAATTTAGCGTAGGTGACAAAGCAAGGCTCCATCTCAAAAAAATAAAGAAAGAATTATTGGGCCGGGCACGGTGGCTCAAGCCTGTAATCCCAGCACTTTGGGAGGGCGAGGCGGGTGGATCACGAAGTCAAGAGATCGAGACCATCCTGGTCAACAAGGTGAAACCCCGTCTCTACTAAAAATACAAAAAGTTAGCTGGGCATGGTGGCGCGTGCCTGTAATCCCAGCTACTCAGGAGGCTGAGGCAAGAGAATTGCCTGAACCCAGGAGGCGGAGGTTGCGTTGAGCCGAGATCGCGCCATTGCACTCCAGCCTGGGTAGCAAGAGCGAAACTCCGTCTCAAAAAAAAAAAAAAAAAAAAAAAAAAGAATTATTAACATGGTTGGGTGCAGAGCCTCATGCCTATAATCCCAGCACTTTGGGATTACAAAGCAAGGCAGGAGGATTGCTTGAGGCAGGAGTTCAGCACCAACCTGAGCAACATGGTGACACCCCCATCTCTACAAAAAATGTTTAAAAATTAGTTGGGGGTGATGGCATGTACCTGTATTCCTAGCTAGCTACCTGGGATGCTAAGGTGGGAGGATACTTGAGCCCAGGAGTTGGAGGCTGCAGTGAAGTATGATTTCAACACTGCCCTCCAGCCTGGGTGATAGAGGGAGACCTTATCTCAAACAAACAAACAAACAGAAAAGAATTCTTTTTCTTGCTCTGTCACCCAGGCTGGAGTGCAGTGGAACGAACTCAGCTCACTACAACCTCTGCCTCCCTGATTCAAGTGATTCTTGTACCTCAGCCTGTCGAGTAGCTGGGATTATAGGAGCATGTCACTACTCCTGGCTGATTTTTGTATTTTTAGTAGAGAAGGGGTTTCAACATGTCGGCCAAGCTGATCTTGAACTCCTGACCTCAACCTGACCTCAAATGATCCACCCACCTTGGCCTCCCAAAGTGCTGTGATCACAGATGTGACCCACTGTGCCCTGCCCAGAAATCTTTTTTTTTTTTTTTTTGAGATGGAATCTCACTGTGTCACCCAGTCTGGAATGCAATGGCACGATCTTGGCTCACTGCAACCTCCGCCTCCTGGGTTCAAGAGATTCTTCTGCCTCAGCCTCCTGAGAAGCTGGGATTACAGGCACCTGCCACCATGCCTGTCTAATATTTTTTGTATTTTCAGTAAAGATAGTGTTTCACGATGTTGGCCAGGCTGGTCTCGAACTTCTGACCTCAGGTGATCTGCCCGCCTCGGCCTCCCAAAGCATTAGGATTACTAGCATGAGTCACCGTGTCCAGCCAAGAATTCTTAACTAATAAAAGACGGTTAACTACCTTAAGTAGTTCAAGAGGACTGTAAGGCAGGGGCTGACAAACTTTTTCTGTAAAGGCTAGATAGGCAATATTTTTAGGCTTTGTAGGCAAGAGACACAATCAAAATCATTAGGTAGGTCCTCATATAACAACACAAAAGCAAATATCCACACTTCTTTTTCTTTTCTTTCTTTCTTTTTTCTTCTTCTTCTTTTTTTAATAGAGACAGGGTTTCTCCATGTTGGTCAGGCTGGTCTTGAACACCCGAGCTCAGGTGATCCACCTGCCTCAGCCTCCCAAAGTATTGGGATTACAGGGGTGGGCCACTGCACCCAGCCTTTTTTTCTTTTTCTTTTTAAATGTCCACAGTTTTTATAGATGAAATTCAAAATAAAATAATGAGTATATGTTTTTGAATAATGTCCTATGAATGAAAAGAATGGGATCCATTTTGTTGGGATAATATTTTGCTTAGTTGAGGCTCCAGTGTAAAACCTTCTCAGCTCAAGGGCAGTACAAAAGCTGGCTTTGAGATGCAGACGGTGGTGTGCCAGCTCTAAGCCCTATCTATGGGGTGGAGGGAGGGTGAACAAGAAACTGAGAAACTTGGAAGAGGGTCTGTCCCCCACGACTGAGATTGAGACCTCTGCAGAGAGAACCAGGTCAACAGCCCACTGGAAGCAAAGAAATTAGTTAGAGCGCACAGGACACGGACCATAGACACAGACGAGGACGGACGGACACACACACACACACACATACACACACACACACACACAGCCACAGAAAAGTGCCAACTTGGGGGCAAAGTCCCTTTTTCCACCTGCCACTTCACAATGACCCTCCATTGCCCTCTACTGGCAGAGACTAGCGTCAAGCCAGCTGGCAAACCAGAGGTGTCCCATAAGGTCCTGTTTTGCAGAGCAAAAAGACTGCTTGGAGCTCAGAGGCAATAATTCCATAACTTGCACAGGGATATTTATAAAGTGAGGCAAATAAATTTTCCCCCAACTTCGTTTCTTGCCTTTAAAAATGTTTATTAGAAAATGTCTCAAATAGTACAAAATTCAAAATAGAAAAAAATACACACTTTGAATAGTCAACTGCAACCTGTTCCCCACCCACTCAGTTCTCTGCCCCCAGAACCCACAGTTATCAGTGTTTTGTGTATCTTTCAGAGCTGTTTGATATACACAGAAAATGCTTTTTTTTTTAATTTCCATTTTACAAATTTTACAACAAAATCTTCTATTTTACACAACTTTAAAATATCTCGGCAGTTACATCTATTAATTTTTCTTTTATGGTCTCTGGCTCAATGTGTCTTATTTAGGAAGGCCATTCATTCTTCAAGATTAAAAATATTTTTCCCACATTTTCTTCGAGTACTTTTATATTTTAGTTTTTACAGATATATCTGTGAACCATCTGGGTTTTAATATTTGAATAGAGTGTGAAGTGACGATTAGATTTTATTTTCTTCCAAGCAGGTGGCCATTTTACTTTTCAGTGTTACCTAATTCATCCTTTCCAGCGGATTCAAACGATTTAATACTGCGGCCCCTAGCCCCAGTCATCTGTCCCCAGTCATTCCCAACCGAGGATGGCTACATCCCACAGATCCCTCTCCTCCGGGCCTTCCCGGCCCTGCCCCTTCTTTCTTCTGGACCTTCTCGCCTCTTTTGCGGCGTCCCCACCCTGGTGATTCTTCTTGCTGCGTCTAGGTCTCCCTGTACTGCCTGGCGCTCCCTCGGCCTTTCTCCGGTCTCTGTTCTCTTTGTGTGAGTCTCTCTCCTTGCGGTGCTTCCTCTTAGGCTCTGCTTGCTCCTCGCTAGCGGCTCCCTCTCCTCGGACCTCCCCGTGCCGCCTCCTCCGGCCTCGGTGTCCTTGGCCCGCCTGCTGGGCGCTGCCGCGGGGCTCCCAAAAGAAGCCACCGGACCCTTCCCTGCCTGGCGCCCAGGGGACACCTGTGTTCTCTCCCTGCCCAAATGGGCTTGGAAACCACCGGTGTTTGAAGTAAGGATCCTGATTTTTTTGACTGTGGTTGACAGATTCCAGTCTTGGTGCGGCATGAGGAATTTTAGGCCAGGGAAGCACCCGGCTTTCCACGGGCCTCAGCCTTTCCAAGTAAGCGGGGAACACGTGGCGCCTCCCGAAGGGGAATCTCTGCTGCTCCGGCCCCCTAGGCTCAGTGGGGCCCCTTTGTTGGCACGTAGAGTTGTCCCTCAACTTTGTAAAGTAAAGCCTTGGTTGCAATCCTCTGGCTTTCTGCTTTCTAATATAATCCTCCAGTTCAAGTTGAAAAGAGTCAGAAGCCTTAGAATTTTCCATTATATTGACTACGGATGAATCTCTGCTAGGGAAAATGGGGGAAACCTTCTGTTAAATGTATTATTTTACTATGCATCTTTTTGTGTGTCCTAAAAAAAAAAAAATCAGATTCCAATTTCTAGGGGAGATTATATCATGTAATATACTGTAAGTACTACGTAGTCATTGATGTTTGAAATATACATTTGATATAGACTGGGAATCATGAAATATAATGTACTAAGAAAATGAGCCTTAAAACACTGTAAATTTGAGGATCTATAAATACGTAATAAATATAACACATAGATCGGCATAAAATTTATCAGTAGTTACCCCAGGTTTAGGGGAAATTTACATAATTTTAGTCTTAATTGTTCTGAATTTTTGCCATAAATACTATCACTTGTGTGATTTAAAAAAAAAAAAAAAAATTGCCCGGCGCGGTGGCTCACGCCTGTCATCCCAGCACTTTGGGAGGCCTAGGCGGGTGGATCACAAGGTGAAGAAATCAAGACCATCTTGGCCACCATGGTGAAACCCCATCTCTACTAAAAATACAAAAATTAGCTGGGCCTTGTGGCGAGAGCCTGTAGTCCCAGCTGCTAGGGAGGCTGAGGCAGGAGAACTGCTTGAACCCAGGAGGGGAAGGTTGCAGTGAGCTGAGATCGCGCCATTGCACTCCAGCCTGACACCTGGGGACAGAGCAAGACTCCGTCTCAAAAAAAAAAATTAAGTTGTTTCAAGAAAATAGACATTCAAGCCGCTAAATCTAAAATCATTAATAAATTCTACAAAAACAGAACAAGCTAGTCCTGTGCTTATAATATGCCAAGAAAGAAATAAAGGATCATTAAACATATTCCCAGGTCACTCACATACTATCTATGTTAAATCTAATAGTCGAGGTGAAAAAACAGAAGATGCTATTTATTAAGTTAAAATCCCAAACTACGATTTTCCTTTTTTTTTTTTTAACAAGTGAAGAAACTGAGTCACGGAAAATTTGAGTTGCTTACTTAAGGTCACACACAGCCAAAAAGAACAAGCAGGATTTAAACCCAGGGAGAGAGGATTCAGAGCCTGCTTGTTCAGTCATACTCTGTAGCTCAGAATGCTTTTCATCTCAGGTTGCTACCAACCTTATAGGTGTTTTGGGGACTAAGACAGTGATTACAACTGAAGGGCTGGGGATAGCACTGGGGATGCAGCAAGTAGCCAGTGACTGGAAGCTGTTAATATTCTGATTAAGATACCGGAATGAGGACCCACAGAGTTAAATGTTTTACTATTGGTCTATTCTGAGAACTTGCTTCCATTTTATTTGATTAATTTTGTCTTCTTCTTCTTCTTTTTTTTTTTTTTGGTGTGTGTGTGTCAGGATCTTGCTCTGCTACTCAGGCTGGACTGCAATGGTATGAACATGGGTCACTGAAGCTCTGAACTCAGTTCGAGGGAGACACCCGCTGCTCCACACCTCACAGTCAGCATCATCAGCAGGTCCTGCCAATTGCTCTATTTTCAAAACTCGTCCAGAATCTGATCAATTCTACCTAAACTGCTCTTGCCTGGGCCAGGGTGCCACATGTCAGGGCAGTCACCCTTCACTGGTCTCCCAGCGCCTGCTCAATGAGCCTATTTCCAAACCAGTTGCCAGGATACCCATTTTAATGTGATGTCATCCTGGCTATCTCAAAACCATCAGAGGGCGGGCGTGGTGGCTCATGCCTGTAATCCCAGCATTTTGAGAGGCTGAGGTGGGCAGATCACCTGAGGTCAGGAGTTCGAGACCAGCCTGGCCAACAAGGTGAAACCTTGTCTTTACTAAAACTACAAAAATTAGCCAGGTGTGGTGGCACACGCCTGTAATCCCAGCTACTCCGGAGGCTGAGGCAGGAGAATCACTTGAACCCAGGAGGCAGAGGTGACAGAGCGAGACTCCATCCCAAAACAAACAACAAAAAACCATCAGAGGGCTTCTCCATCCCTCCCTCAGAAGGAAGTCCAGATCCCCACGGTGCCTACAAGGCCTGAGACTTCGAGTCACTCCCTATCCTGAGGCCTCCAGTTTCTTTCTGACTACTATCCTCATGCTCCTCCTCTCCAGTCACACTTCCCAGCTGGAAGGTAGCAGAGAGGCACACCCTGGCCTCAGGGCCTCCCTGTTCCTAAGCCTGCAAAGCTCTTCATCTCTGCACCCACACTGGAAGCCCCCATGCCTCCCTGGTCTTAGCTGGAATGTCACCTTCTCAGAGTTTTAACGACCCTCCCCATGGGACACCCTCTGCCCCTTCCCTGCTTAATTTTCCTCCATGGCATCACCATTTCTAATAGAGTGCTTTAAGATATTGAGATATCTTGAGGGTTTTGAGACAGGGTCTCGTGCTGTTGCCCAGTCTGGAGTGCAGTGGCGCCATCACGGCTCACTGCAGCCTTGACCTGGGGTGAAGTACTCGATTACTCAATTACTCCCACCTCCACCACCTGAGTATCTGGGACCACAGGCGCACGTGACCACGTCTGGTTCATTTTTTTGTATTTTTAGTAGAGATGGGGTTTTGCCATGTTGCCCAGGCTGGTCTGGATCTCCTGGGCTCAACAATCCACCCATTTTGGCTTTCCAAAGTGCTGAGATTACAGGCATGAGCCACTACACTCAACTGAGATGTTAAGATGCTGGTTCTCTTCGCTGGGCGTCGTGGCTCATGCCTGTAATCCCAGTACTTTGGGATGCCCAGGTGGGGGGATCACCTGAGGTCGGAGTTCAAGACCAGCCTGGCCAACGTGGTGAAATCCCATCTCTACTAAAAATACAAAAATTAGCCAGGTGTGGTGGCACACGCCTGTAATCTACTTGGGAGGCTGAGGCAGAAGAATCACTTGAACGCGGGAGGCGGAGGTTGCAGTGAGCCAAAATGGCGGCACCACTCCAGCCTTGGCAACAGTGAAATTCTGCCTCAAAAAAAAAAAAAAAAAAAAAAAAAGTGGGGGCTGGGGGGCCGGGCGCGGTGGCTCATGTCTGTAATCCCAGCACTTTGGGAGGCCGAGGGGGGCAGATCACGAGGTCAAGAGATCGAGACCATCCTGACCAATATGGTGAAACCCCATCTCTACTAAAATACAAAAAAATTAGCTGGGCATGGTGGCGCAAGCCTGTAGTCCCAGCCACTCGGGAGGCTGAGGCAGGAGAATTGCCTGAAGCTGGGAAGCAGAGGTTGCAGTGAGCCGAGATTGCACCACTGCACTCCAGCCTGGCATCTGGCAACAGAGGAAAACTCTGTCTCAAAAAAAAAAAAAAAAAAAAAAGAAAGAAAGAAAGAAAAAAGAGAAAAGAGAAAAAAAAATATCCTGGTTCTCATCCTGCATTTCTGCTGAGTAATGCTGATACAGCATTTCTCCCTAGCAATGCTGATACTGCTCATACCCAGACCACGCTTTGAGTAGCAAGAACCTAACAATGAAATGTTTATATTTGGTCTGTTTTCTATCCTACCACACTTGGATGTAAGCTCCTCATAGGTAGAGATTCCTTGACTGCTGTTTCCTCAACAAGTTAAATTGTGCTTGACGTAGATGCTTAATAAATACTCGCTGAGTGAATACATGAGTGAAGAATGGCCCTGACCTCTCCCGAAATGTTCAGGCCCACTAAGAGAACCCCAGATCCGAGGAGTCCTACCACTTCAGCCGTGCCTTCCACACAGCCTCCTCTCATTTACCCCTCAGCTGTCTTCCTTAACAACTAGCCATCCAAACGCTAGCACGAAAGAGAAACGTCTAGTTCACTTCTTACCTGGAATCACTGCCATGCATTAGCTTACTGAGCGAAATTTCCACAAAAAAGATGTAACCCTCACCTCCTTAAGACTAGAAGTCGTTGGGGTCGTGTAAGTAGAGGTCCTGCGGGCCCCACAGAGTGCAGAGGCCTACCTGGTTAGAACTCAGAAGGAAGTCAGGAGCCCTAGCACTGTGGAGAACGCTTTATACTCTGAGCTTCAGGAGGAGAATAATCCCAACTTCCTGAGCCGCTGCTCACCGGTCCCAGGAAGCAGGAAGCCACACCCCCTCTTTCGCCCCGCCTCTTTGATGTCAGGCCCGCTCATCCCACAGCTCCACTCTCGGAGGAGCAAATCCAATCACAGACACTAAAGTGATTTAGGAACACCCAAGTTAATCGCCTTGGAACGCAATCAGACTATAACCTAATCAGTGTTATTAAATCCTGTCTGAAGAGTTTATCTTGAAAACAATTTAATAAAACGCTAATTCTTAATTTGTGAAATACCGCATACCTGCAAAAATGTGCACAAAATAAAAATCTACAGCACAACGGTTTATCACTAAGGCAAAGTCCATCCAACCACCATTCAGGTCAGTAAACAGAACTGAGCCACATGCCAGATGC